>NW_015094506.1:38848092-39003935 GCF_001431845.1 Calidris pugnax | reverse complement strand
TTGGGAGAGGCTTTTTAATTTTTTTTTTTTTGTTTTTTTTCCCCCCCCTTTTTTTTTTTTTTTTTTTTTTTTTTTTTTTTTTTTTCTGCTCCAAGGGAGGCAGGTTTTTTTGCTGGTGGAAACTGTGTTTGACCTTTAGAATAGGAACTCACAAACCTGTGCTGGCCAGAGGCCAGAGCACTTGGTCCAGCGCTGAGGGCAGCTGCCAGGATGCTGGTGGAGAGGAAATGACTTGATCACACTGCCACCTGTTTCCAAAGAGCTACGCCGGTTGCTCCTTCGTCAGGTCACCTTGTTGTAGCAGGGCCAAATCATGCTGGGTGCTGAGCTCACTGGCTTTCCAGCACCCTGGGTGCGTTGGGCAGAGCCTGCCTGGGGCTGGCCAAACGACTGACGTTGGCTGTAGGAAGTATGATGCAACATGTTAAGAATAGTAACCTGAAAATGTCAGGAATTAGGTTTTTACTCCTTTTTTATGTAGATGTCAGCGATGACAAAGGGAATGAGGTCAGTGATGCCAAGAAGAGTGTCAAGTAGTTGTCCTAAACCACAAAGCAATTTCATCAAGCTGCGTACAGTTTTTGCTTATACAATAACAATTTTTGAAACCAGGATTTATTGTGTGAGTTCAAAACAACTGTGTGTCATGAGTGCATTGAAATGAAACTCCCAGCACAGGTGATGTACAGCTTCTACACATGTGTTCAATGCATCTGACTGACTGATCAGGAATGCAGTAGGTATATTAGGCTTAAGTTGCCAGACCAACAGCATTTCCTGTAAGCTCTTTTCCATGAGGATGGGAGCAAGCTCTAGCTTGTGCCCATCTCTTGTCATAGCTTTATCAGAAAACCAGCTGACAACGGGCCTTGATTGGTGGTTCTAATACTAAAACTATCCTATTAACATAAAGCAGTAAAAAAATCTTTGAATGGCTTAGAGAAAGTTGGTATTCTGGAGTTATGCTTGCTCAGAAGCACATGTGTCTAAAGCTGCATAGAGCAAGGAAAAAATGTCAGAGGAGGAAAAGATGGGCTCTGCAGAGGCTCTCCTATTTCATAATTTGGACCACTCATTGCACCACAAAGTGGAAAAGTCTGAAGGTCTTGAGGCAAATCTGCCCTTGGTCACATCTACATTGGGGAATTCCCCAAAGCACTGCATTAACACTGCAGCAACACACCGTGCTGGTGGGACGCGGCTGGTGGAACAGGATTGCTCCTTCTGCGGTGCCCGCTGCACTTTGCACCTTTTCTGACCCTGCATCAAGTGCAGTTATCCAGAGTCTTCTTGCAATGCCAGTAGCTGGTCTTGTTTGCAATATGCAGTTATGGACACTTTTGCTGCTACTGTTTGGCCAGAGCTTGTAGCCTTGCAAAAGCAGGAGAGCTCCCCAAAACCATCAGAAATAAAACCGCTTGACTTGAAGGGTTCCCCTCAAATGAAATGTTTCACGCTAAAGCAGAATGAAATAACATTGCTTGCACATTGCTGGCTCCCCCTACTCCACAACACACAAACATACACACTTTTTGACTCAGCAACCGTGCTGAAAAAGACCCATTATCTCTGCAGCTCTAGAATTTGGACGGAGACCCACAAAGGACTGGGGCTACATCCATGCGTGCATGGCAGGCAGACACAAGCAACCTCTGTCCACACTCTAAGCTCACAAAAAGCCCATGTGACTACAGTTTAGTGAGTCACTGAACCTCAGCTAACGTGCTCTGCTGAGACGAGCAAACACGTATTCTAACTGCAGGGCAAAACATTTAGAAATGTGTTTGCTGCTGTCACATTTCTTGGTATCCAAACAAGCATTTATCAGTACCATTTTGTAGTAGAGTCTAGAGTCCCCTGGCTCCTGCTGTGTTAAGTAGAAAACAAAAATACGAGAAAGACATGGTCCCTACCCTTCACAGTTTGTGATCTAGCAAAAGGTAGAGGCAGACAGCAGTTAGAAGGGACAAAATAAGCAGTTGTATTACACCAAGGTCATCTTTGGGGTGAGCAAAATGGTGCCTATCTATCCCATCATCTTCCTGCATTTTCTTTGGGATGATGGAAAAGAAGTCTTTTCAGTGTTTAGGGTCATACCTAAAACATTGATGTGGCTAGGCAAAGCATTAAGAACAACACTCCCTTTTGGGCCTTGGTAATTAAAACTTATTCATACTTACTTTAACATAGCCTTAGTGGAATTGGAAAGGAAAATTTAATGTGTATGTGCACTTGCAAGACAGTAGAGCAGATTGTAGAAACTGCATCATCAAAGCTTTTCTGAAGCAGAGCTAACCTTTCCCCTTTATGCCTTAGTCTCTTGTTACACATATGTTATGTTACATATTAACTGGAGTTGTGGGAGATTATGGAAAGCTGCTATCCTCTGTGTCAAATGAGTGGCTGTTTGTGGGAGATGGTGCCTGAAGCTACTCATAGAGCTCATTACTAGCCAGTGAGAGTACTTTTTTTTGCAAACTGATGGGTATTCTTGTGCTTACGAGCTAAATTCTCTCAGTAAATAATAAACAGTGGTTTTGGATGTATAACTCAACAACTAGATATGGCTGGGTAATTCCAGTCAGCCAGTGCTCAATACTTTCTTGAAATGGGCCTGTCAGTGAGATCCTTGAAAAGCCCCAGACAATCAAATCACAAGTTAATTTAAAAAACCTCCACCTAATTGAACGTACATTTTATTGCATCCTTTAAAAGAAAAGCAGCAGTAAATGATCATATGCTCTGAAGTTGCTTGGATATTACAGGGATAAGCTGCTGCATACTTATCACCAACACTTACTTCTCCAGTGCCCTCTAATCCTGAGCAGACATCTGCTTTATTGCTCTCTTTGTAGAGCTCATGGCAGCACCGCACAACCACTCTGCTTGCCTTCCATGCGGCTCGTTGTTTTGGGCCCTTGTCACTGGGGGAAGCATTCTTGAGTAATGACTCTAGGACTGAGTCCAAGGGAAATCCTTGCTCAGAAGTAAATCTGAGATAGATAGTCTTCAATTCTGTACCTAATTCTGTCTACAAATCTTGTTATTTATCCTTTGATACAGAGTATTACACTGCTTTTAGCTGCTTTGGGATTAAGCTGTGTAGATTTTCAGGGCTGGGCAATAGAGCTGGTCTGAAAAGAAAGTTTTGTTTTGCTTTTGTTTTGTGGAGATGGCCAGTGAAGGAGCTTTTTTCTTCTTTTTTAAAAATGTAATTATTTTTAAATGGAAATTTCAAAATAAAAGTCATCATGCACTGGAACACATCTGAAAAGACTGAACAATCTCCATCCTTGGAATCTTTTTAAAATAATTCACTGGACATTGCACTGAACAACCTGTTTAAAGATTTGAAATTAGTTTTGCTTTGAGCAAAGCTAGGACTAGATGACCTCCAGAGGTCACCGCCAAAAAGGAGTATTCAGTGACCCCGTGGTGCTATCATTTGGCTCATGAACTTTTTGCAAACCTTCAGGCATGTTTGCACATTTCTGTGGATGTGGAACACAGATCTAAAACCAAAGCTAGAGCTGACCTTTGCCAGTAAATCTACATGGCACAGAGCATCACCTCACAGACACACTGGCTCCAGTCCCAGAGCATTAGAGGCCTTGCTTATGATCCCAGCTGGCCACTCAAGGCTCCTTGAGAGCTTACTCTACAGCTTATTATTTAAGGCACGATGCTGTAGAACAACTCTAGGCCTCCAAGAACCAGCGAGAAGCTATTGCAGCAAATACAGTCCAAGTTATCTTTTGTTCTGCACCTCTTGTCCAGTGGTGCAAATGCCACCCTTTCTGTTCAGTATTCCCTCTGTGCAGGCAATCTGCATTGTTACATGTGATTTTAGCATTATTCAGTCTGCTCACAGACTAAGGAAAATCTCCACTTTGAAAGATGAATATTTAAGAGTGGCTGAGGAGCTCAAGAATAGTCACACAGAGGATACTTGCTAACAGAGTTACAGTGATTGAAAGCGTGGGTTTTGGTTTTAACTTACTGTGAAAGGCATTGCATTTAATCAAGACATTTTGTGCTAATAGTATTCCATATCATAGAAGGAGTAATTTAGGATGTTATAAAGCTACTGGCCAGAGCATGAAGTGGGATTTGGAGAGGTAAAAGAATTGTACTGACAGTTCTTCCCAATCTCTAAAGAAGCAAACACCCTCCCACCATTTCTAGTTGCTTCTTATGTAAGCACATCCTGGGGAAAGATGCTGGAGAGGCCCCCCCAAGAGCTGAGCATGGAGGACTCCAAGTCCTGTTAACATCCAGTCAGGCTCTGCTCAATCCAACAGGAACTGAAGTCACTCAGCACTTTACTTTTTGATACCTCATCATATTGGGCCCTGTGTGACATCATGTATTACATTACCTTGCTGCCAGGAAGCACTTAAATTCCTGCTGATTTCAAGGAGTAACCAGTAAGTCATAACCAGTAAACAGAGATGCACAAAGGATTTGAATAAACTGTTTAATTTTCCCACAACCAAGAAAAGACCTCATAACACAAATTTGTAAAGAATCCTATCTACTCACCACACACATTTACTACTGTTATTTGAAGACTATTCTACACATAATTTAGAAAGAGCCTTACTGGATTTTTATAAGAATCAAGCTGGCTGTCTTATGTTGTTTTTAGCTAGGATCACAGAAGCTGTGGCTCTAGCTGTTGACTAGCACAAGAAGCAGAATTCTAGCTTTTCTCATCCAGAAGTTAGGCACCTCAGTCGTCTGTGTTACTGAGGCCTCCTTGATAGTCTGTGCAAAGAAGGCATTTGAACTTGGAAGAATAAATATTTGTCTGCAGGTACCTGATTCTATCGACTACAGAGAAAGAGTTGACTGTCTGAGGCCAGTATCTGATGTTTAATTCAGTGGAAAATCACTTAAGTTTGTATGTGCATTATCTGAATGTGATCAGATGAAAAAATATACAAAACAAGCTAAAGAAGATTTGGATATGTAAAGGGATTTATTTTTCAGTTTACTAAAATATTGAACTCTTTACATTAATCTGAGTTGAATGGCTATATTTTTGTCAAAAAGCAGTGGAAAATAGCACTGCAGTTTCTAGAGTTATTGTTATTTTAGGAGACAGTGAGAGCTGAGTGTCCTCAATAACTCTCAAGATAAGCCCTTTAAAGTAGTTATTTAAGACATAAGGTTCAGGAGGTTTCTATGGAGATGGCTCTTTTTGTGTAGGTGTATCAAAACAAGCATTTGCATCAGAGGAGAGTTCTGGAAAATGGTTGTTACATATTCTGTGTTTTTCAATCCATAATATCCCTGATCTAAATATTGAAGGCAAAAGGAGTAGCAGGGTTTCACTACCTATGCAAATCAGATCATGCAGATTAAATCCAATCCTATGAAATCCTGCCTTACAACAGAAATACCTTCACTCTACTTACGTCCCAGATGACAATCCACAGTACGGCCGCAGCTGGCTCCTCGCTACACCAATATATGTCTCAGGTCCTTCCTTCCCACATCTTGAACAGGTACCATACAGTGCTCAGGCTTGCTCCAGACCACCCCACTTGGTGGTACAGGTGCTCATGTCCTGTCCAAACTCTGAAACAGTTTTGGTAAATTGCCTAAATCCCGCCTAACATGGAAAAACTCCCAGTGTCACTGGAGCCAAGCTTCTGGCGGCGCCCCGTTCCTCTGCACCTGCATGGCAGGGTGACAGCATGGATGCCCCTCGGCACCCCCAGTAGCATCTCAGACCTGCAGCACCCATTTTGCTCGTATAAGCCCCAATTATGAAACTGCAGGTGGTGAGGACAGCTGGCAAAGGGAACTGGCTGACAGGGGTGTAGAGCCCAGCGGGTGCTGCTATGCCCTCCAGCACCTGGTACCGGTGGGGATGGAGCTCTGAGAGACACCCTCTTCTCCCCTTAACAGTGAGTTCAGGTGTTTCTTTATCCCTGTCAGTCACCAAGGTTCTCTATGCTTTTTCTGATTGCATCTTTGCCTTCTTTTTGCCTTTCTTCTCAAAGATCCTCTGCTCCTTTTCTACTTTGGAGCACAGACCTTTGCAAAAGCTTAACTAGAAAATTTCCTCTGCTTTTGAGTGCCTGCAAATGTCTTTGGGATGGTGTGACATGGATGGGGGCACACTTGGGATTGAGGCCTCTTCTGGTTAAGCTCTCTGAGCCCATTCAGAAACTTAAATATTTGAACAACTATCTTAACGAAGGGCAAGGGGTAACACCCCTCTGTTTTTCAGAAAAGAAAATGTTTTCAGGCTGTGATGTTTTTCTAAACCCTATTAACCATACTTCCTAGTGAAGTTAGATAGCCTGCAGATTAAAGTTCAAGAAAGTGTATTTGCCGACCCCATGAATAATGAACATACCCTAAGGTATTGATTGGCTGTCATCAGCTACTGAAAACCAGAAAGGCATTTTACTTTAAAAATACTACAGGTTTAACAACTTGCTATACCTTTAGACCTCCTCCCTGAGTTAAAAATTAACTGCTGTAGTTAACAAATGTTTACCAGCTAGCAGCAAGTTCACTTTGCTGATTCTCCAAATATTCAAATAGAATTGACATCTGATCCACAGCAATTTCAGCTCACGTGATTACAGACACCTACCAGATCAGATAGGTTCAGCTTTCACTGTTCACTGCCACTAGGCAAAGATTTACCCTTGACCCACATTTTTCAGCTGCTCACATAGAAAAGAAATGGGTAGATTATAGTAGAAATTCAAAACCGAGCTATGTACCTACGGTATAATGCATAAGTAACACTTTGTGGCAGTGGAAAAAGGTGGAAAATCTATATATTAAGACCATTGTATCAAGACCAAGAACTTTAAAACAAGTTCTAAATATTTTGCATATACACAGATGACATAGTAAACATACTCCAAAGATCACTAAGGGAACTAGTTAATGAAATGTTCAATAAGAACATCTTGTACATTTTACTGGAAGAACATTACACTGTCTGGAAGAACAATTTGAAGGAATGAATAATACTATCACTGGCTTCTGTGAAGAATTATTGCAGGATTCTAATTTTATTAACCTAAAATGGCATACACTGTATCTAGACTGTATGAAAGATAATACAAAGAAAAGAATGCTGTATATATGGAGAAATAAAGGAGTATTAATTACTGGTGAAAATATGTTTTATAATGGATAAGAAGCCCTTGAAATGCATCAACATTTTTTTGATAGCAAAGATTTTCTGGATTTTACAGTAATCATTAAATGAAGTTACACACCAATATATGAAATACCAGTTTCTTTCATATCCCAAATCAGACCTGTGGAGATTATTGCAATAACTATAACGTGTTTTCCAGTGTGAAATAAATAAGCCTTAAGAGTCCCATTATTTCATCTCTCTGTGTGGGGATTTTTGCACGTCCTTCCCAGCACCATTATCAGAGATAAGACTTATGTATGCAAATCCTAAGATGGCACATGGAGAATAGACCGGTAAATTTTGCAGAATAGCTATTAGCCTGAAATTATAGGGAAAACACAAAAAGGAACTCTCTTGTAAGAAATTAAATATTCTAGGTTTGATCTTTATGCCCACAGCACAGCAGATGGAAAAAAATATAAATTGTAAGATTAAGATATAAAATAGTACAATGGAGAATGTTTCTCCCTGTACTCCTGTCATGGGCAGGCAGTGCCAAAGTGCGCTGTGGATATTAACTGAAGGCATGTTAATCTGAGAGTGTGCTAAGAGCAGGAACAAAGGGCTATATTCAGATGATGTACCATAGGTACCCGATTTAGGAGCCGGAAGTCCTCTGGGATTTAAGGTCAGGAGGGTGGTGAGTTAACCAAGCTCTTCTTGCCCAGGGCTGGCACACCCTAGTTTCCTGCAGAAGCGATGGTGAGGCACCAATATACTAACATTAGGTAGCCCTGTTCCTCCTTACATATTGCAGGGTATAATTTCAGCCTATGGAAAGCAATGTTACAGAAAAAATTCAGAGGAATAAAGATAAATGTGCTAATCACCCCCGTGCCTGTAGAGCCTATTCCCCAGAGCAGTTCATGAAGCTCAGGACTCCCAGCACCACCCTGTGTTTGGGGCACATGTTGCTCTGCTTGTGCAGTCTCTACCACTGCTGGGCTTTGCTGTTCCTGATTTGTGGATAACCAGATAGTGGAGCCCTTCTATACCTCTTTTTTCTTTTATTTCCCCCCTCTGGGTTTAAGCAATGGCTGAGATCCTTTGCCTTATTTTTACTTTTAAGGTAGCTTTACATTCAAGATCTCACCTTGCCTGTGACTCAGTGTGCGTGCCATATCTTTCGTATATGCCTTAGATATTTTCCAAGAGAAGATGTGACACTATTTATTCACCTGCAGTTATACACAAAGCTGGGCAGACATTGCTTGTGTCTTTCTCGATGATAAGATAGTAGCTGATGCCAGAAAGCATCTCTGCCACCTTCTCCTTTATTAATTACGGTTTTATGCAATTGATATAAATAATGTCGATTCTGTACATCATGTAATTACGGTACATTGTTAATCATACCATCTGGAGATCTATTGAATGTGAAAAACATATGGTGACTTTGTTTTCCTGATCAGCCAAATAATTTTAAACAATATATAATGTTTAGACAACCTGTGATTTAGGGAGGGTGGGAATGTTGTTGGGTTCTAGTTAATTCCATTGAAGTTCTTGTTCTGTTGTAAAAATGAAACCTGAGAAAACACAATAGTCCTGCTAGCTTTTCTATCATCATGTCAGTAAAAGAATCAGTCTTGTAATAGACTACAGGGCTCACTGACTGGTACTAGAGCTCATTTGTACTGGGAATGGTATAAAAAAGTGACAAAAGGGAAGTCCTTGTTCCTGAAAACCTAAATGAATGTTTTTTATATGCAACACAGCTAAAAAGAGCAGTTAATAGTTTCAGTATCTCTTCATCGCTCTAGTATATAACATTAATTAATATTTATTTTAAAAGTAATAATTTTATTTGGCAAGTGACAATGGCCTTTCCAGTTTTCCTTTAGCGAGAATAATTTCTAAGTTCAGATAATATCTGCTTCCCTACCGCTGGTGCTAATGGAGAATGCTCCTTCTGTCGTTTTGAGCTATGAAATTTAATTGCCCAGAGTGGTTGATACTTATTTTCAACAGCTGCTGAACAAACTCTTTAAAATGCTATAATTGCATATACAAGAATCCTTAATTTAATGTACGCCTTGTGGCATTAAAAATGTAAGTGTATGCGAGGGAGATAAAAAGCGCATGGGTCTTCTGAAGCATCTTCATTTGGGGAGGGGCACATCTTGTGCTTTATTCTGTTCTCACATTTATTATGGACAGAAATGAAATACTTAAATTACATGCACTTTTCCTCATTTACACAGGTAGCAGTGAAAGGTGATTTCACCTTTTCCTTTCATAGACTGCTTTTTCACTGAATCCGAACACCTGAATGCCACTACCTCATCTTTGGTAGTCACTGTGTAGTGCTTGTTTTTGTGACAAGGACAATATATTTTGCCCCTAAAATATTTAAATCTCATAATTTGTAGCTCAATATACAAATGAACTTTTTTTTCTCTGAAAGGGAAAAGTCTTTGAGTACAGTATAGTATCGTCTATCACAGATTTATTTGACATCCCATTTTATATTGTGCAGTTGATCTGTATGAATGTTTTTTTTCTAAATCATACAAATATTATGACAAAATCTTTAAAAGAAGGCAATCAGAAATTATCTATTGTAGTAGATAATGCATTGATCTTTGGGTGGTGGCCAGGAATTACTTCCCTTGCTCTCCTTCATGCTCCCTGGAGGGTGCCCAGAGTTGACAGCTTCCACCAGACTGGTTGAGGTTCACTAAAATCTGAACAAAAATCAAGCAAAGCCCAGCATGAAGTAGTTATAAGCAGAAAACAGTACAGTACCATAGCAAATAGAGGTTTTAACCATTTGACTATTAGGCATATCAATCAAAATGTTTATACTACTAACAATCTTGGGTAGGAAGCAGCTTGTACAAAATATGAGGAGATGACAACTGAGACATGCCTTGTTGTACTCTGTGGACCAAAGAATTGAGAACTTCTGCCCTGGAGGGGTAGACAAAAGAAAGTTAGTTATCTGATATCAAAGAGTAATGTCTAGATTACAGCAGCAAGATACAGCTGCAGAAGTGCTGAAGCTCTCTAAATTGAAGGAAAAAAAAAAAAGTATTTGGCCTACTCTGTGGGGGCGTGCCTTTCCCATTATACAGGTCACAGAGTAATAGTTTAGCTACCTAGGCATGTCCTCTTTCCAGTGATAGAGTCACTGACTTTGCCTAACCTAGGTCGTATAAATGTTGCCAGGGGATCCATTAAGTGCACGGTGTAATTCCCAGCATTCCCATAGAAGTACGTTGTTTTTTTCTTAGCTGTATGTTTGCTGTTGATGAACTCCAGCATTGAGGGACTTCCAGGGTAACAGCTCTAAAATTAACTCACAGGTTCAACAAAGAGCCAAATAAAGATTTCTTGCTTAGCAGAATTTCTGAAAATAGGAGATGTCTTAAACAGACGGTTTTCGCTAATCAGCAGCCACAAGCTTCCTGTTGCCTTCCGTTTTGAAGAGTCTTGATAGAAAAGAAATCATGCCGATGAACTTGTGAAAAAAACCCCACAAACAAATAAGAATCTATTTGGAAGACTTTTTTCTCCTCCACCCTTAAAAAAAAGTCCTAGGCATTTGCATAATTTGGTCTGTGATTCTTGGCACTCGGCAAGTCATCTGTTTTTAGGATGTGCTGGAATGGTAAGGACAAGAGAAGTGGTGCACAGGAGCAGAGGGTTCAGTTATATGTTGTTGTCACTTCTGAGCTGCTCTTTGGGGAAATGACCTTGCAGAGCAAGCAGCATTTTCCCTGAAACAGTATGGAAGCATTACCGGATTAATATGGAAATGTAGGTTAAAAATGTTCTCTGTCATTGGGAATGTACAGGAATTACTTAGCTACTATCAAGGGATTGCGAATGAGTTTCAGGGCAATTGAACACTGAATTTCCTAGTGTATCACAATTACAGAAACAAATGTACTGTGAGTGGGAGAGCTTTTAAAATGTCATTAATTACTTCATCAAAGGTTTAATGCCACTACTTGTGAGGATCATGTCTTTCCTCACCCTTTTTCAGCAACTATCATTACATTTCCTTTATCCTTACAGCTCATGTATTTGGAAGTTCATTGTACTTATTTTCTACACCTGAGGTTATAAAATACATTTTGGGGTAAGGAGGGAAATGAGTGAAGGTAGGTAAATACAAAATTAGAAAGCTGGTCTTTATTACATAATGCTCCAGTTAAAGAAGTTTTACTGAACTGGAAATCAGACATCTCAATTCCAAGATCTTCCATTACCACCTACAAATGTATTTGTGTCCTTCACAGCCACTTCTGCTTAATCGAGATATTTTATCCTACATGAAGGAAAAGATTATTATACACCCCTGTCATAAGTAAGATAACTGTGAATTTGCTATAAGCATGCTGTCAAAACTGGGAAGAGACCCATCAGCACTGGTTTGCTTTGCAGTGGACTGAGTAGTGTGCACATATTCAGCTGGCTCAGCTCCACTTGAAAATGGGGAAGGTATCTCCTCAAAACACGGTAACTGAATTGCTTGTGGTCATATAAGTATTCCTTCACAGAGGTCCTAAACTTTAATAAATGTGTTAGA
Source organism: Calidris pugnax (assembly GCF_001431845.1). Lineage (NCBI taxonomy): Eukaryota > Metazoa > Chordata > Aves > Charadriiformes > Scolopacidae > Calidris > Calidris pugnax. The sequence continues at coordinate 38,992,221 of NW_015094506.1, read as the reverse complement.
TTTGAGTGTTGCTTGAAAGAATTGGCCTAGAGTGAAATGTCTAGTGTTGCTGAATTATCTGAAAGAATACAGAAAGGGTTCATGACAGCATCTGATATCTCTGTTCCTCTAAGCAACTAGGATCTCAAGTGCTTCTACTCACACTGGGAACAAGCACATTTCCACTATAATACGGCATCTTCTCAGAGCATCTTGTATTATTCTGTAGACATCCTTAGAAAGATCTTTTCCTTAATTAGAAAAGGAAATAGCATTTCAGGGCTACTGAAAACACTTCGCTTATACCTACTTGTGGTAGAGATGGTATCACAGAGTGCTTTCTGTGGTTTAAACTTGAACCAATTTTCATGCAATTCTTTCATGCAATTTTACAGATTTTAAAAGGGTATCTAACACTTTTTGGTTTTGTTTGGGTTTGGATTTTTATCTCCTCAATTTTCCCTATTCTTTATTAACTGCTGGTTAATCATGATTGTCCTAACCTCAACCTTGAAACATTGAGGTACATTTCAGATAGATATTATGGTAACGGATAAGAACTGGAATACAGTTAAACCAAAATAATACATATGATATAAAACTTCAAAGACTTTGCCAACTTGAAATTCAAATATGGTTCCCAGTCATATTTAGTAAATAACTTTTAGCAACAGAAGGGGCCAAGCCAACCTCCACTTTTTGCAGGCAATCTCCTAAGGAAAAAGGAATCTACTTTCTTCTGTCCTGGAACAGGCAACTCCATTGGTCTCCACTGGTAGAGGCAAACCACTCCAGAAGTATCAATATACTGGTAATTCCCACAGTGTTACAAAAGCCACCCCCCTTTGTTTTATTCATTGTCTGCATGGTAGATGAAGGAGTGAGCAGGGAGAGATGTGAGCAAGGTGGATGTGCTGGCTGGGAGTCTGCAGACAGCAGTGCTTAGGCTGTGAGGATCGCTTGGCCACCATGGCCATTAAATCACTCTTATCCTCTGCTGTGCACACTTGAAAAGGACCCTGCCTTGTAGGATTTCCACCTGATCGCAGGCGGCTTGTTTTGCATGGGTTCCCTTGCAGCCATCAGGTGGCAGTCGCTTTCAGTTGTCCCTCCTGGCCTCCTTTGTATTCCAAACACCGGGCAAAAAGAGAGGTTAAAGACCTCATAGCCCTTCAGCTCCTAACGCAAATCCAGTTTTGCAATAAAACTAAGACCGTAGCATAAAAGATAAGTTGGAGTTATTTAAGTTGTAGGGTGTGAGCCCAAGGTCTCCTCTGGGGGCCCATTCCAGGCTCTGAATTCTGGGCAGCCGGTTTTGTTGTATAACTATGTCATCATCAGCTGAGTTTTGGTATTTTGTTTTCCAGAACTCCTAGTGCAATCATAATGAGCCCAGTAGTAATCTTTGCAAAATCCCTTCTCATTGCCTGCTATATTGAAGTAGAATGAAAACAAATTGGCAGCAGGCATCTAGAAAATTAGATATTAACTTTCAAAAGTGCATGCTAGTTTGCCCTGTAATAGCTGGGAAGCAAGAACATTATGTTTCAGCACTGAACCTTTTTGTGGAATCAAAATATTCTCTCACTATAGCCTGGTTCACATCTGCTGTGGGCTTTAATGTTGTTAACAATACTTGTGATTGCAGTAATAGAAATGAAGTCAGGGAAGAGAAAGGGAAAAGCCCTCTTATTTGTATTCAGAAGTCTAACAATGCAGTTAATCCTACCGCAATTACTCAGAAAAAACGAAAGGAACAAATCTGAGAAAAGAATATGAATGTGAAAAAAAACACTTCTCTGCATTTAATTAATGTTAAGGATGTGAAACAAACCCACGTAAGCAAAGAACTACATGGCTGTGACAGAAAATTTGGATCAAAATCAGGATCTTGATAAAGACTGTCATTATAGAAATAACGTATTTGACCACAGAGAAAGCCAAAGGAAAAAAATATTCCCTTTGACTATAAGGAGATTTAGGGCAAATGAGACAGCTGAGTCTGTTATTAAAGTGACCATGGGTTACAGGCTAGAGGTAGCAGCATTACTGGAAGGGAAGTTGCCTAATATCAGAGTTTTGGAGTTACTACTCTGCCCTGTGCCTGTGAGTTCATGTATTTCACCAGGTAGTGCTGATGGGGCAGAGGTTTTCTGGCCTCTTTGCATTCTCATTCCCAGTAAACCTGACAGAAAAGTGCAAATCATTTCCCTGCAAGAAGTGAAAGAGACGGTATGCCCTCTTTCCCTGGTTTCAGCAAAGGGACACCTGTCCATCTTATCCCACATTTTCCATTTCCCATTTTTCTTTGAGCATTTTGGTAGATTCCTTATCTCCTTTCTTTCACTGCTGCCTGACATGAAGCTCTTGGCCGTTTTCTGCTTTTGGCGTCTGTGGCTTGAGCTCCTGTCGGTTAGCTTCTCAGGAAATTCAAATGAACTTTCTTTCCTGGATTTGTTCCTTCCTGTAATTCTTGTTGTCACATGAATATCTGTACATCCTACTTTCTATAGTCTCTTATTACTCATGATGTCCCTCTGTTTTTTCCAGCAATTAGTGTCACCAGCCTTCCTGAATGGGTTTCATCTCCCCTAAGTTATTTAGACATTAGATGTCTGCACCTGAACTGCTCACCCAGGCTCCCTTTGGCAGCAATTCACAGGAAGAGACACTCGTACTGTGACTCATCTGACTTATTTTAGATCTCTTCATTGGGACAAAGTGCATTCTGGAAATGCCCATATATCTTACTGAAAATAACAGGGAGTTATACAAATAAGTTGAATGAAGTTGGTGGCATTGTAGATGTGTAAAATGATGTGAGATGAATGCTTCTGGTACGTTTCTTCAGAAGGCATGATAGAGAAAACATATAGCAAGGATTTATTCAAGACATCTTATAACTAAATCTTAAGTAAATTTCTGAGAATGATTAAAGAACCCAAATAAATTTTACACAGTACTTGGCTGTTATTACAAACATAAGTATACTATCTTCAGACTATTAAATAACACTTGGAATGATTCAGAAGCATTCATTTTCCTTATAAATTGGTTTGTCTCCTGCTACTCATAAAATACATACTTTTAATCTTAATGACAGATAAAAATTGTGATTTAGCAGAAACTTTATGATATTGTTAAAATAAAACAAAAGAATTTGTAGATGTAGGAACTTAATTCATATATATTATTAAACTCTCTCCAGTCCTTTACAATAGGATATTGAAATTACGAGCTGTCTGAAAAATACCTGAGGGTGTTCTTTTTGATATACATGAGTATTTTACAACACATCTTTTTGATTGTTAAATTACATTCTTTTTAAATATTTTAAGTTAGTCTCTTAAATCAGATGTGTCAAACCATTGGGTTATGTCATGGCTCACAACACATCAGGACATACAAGAATGAATTTTACATGACATAATAATGTTATACAGTTTCTCAAATCACATGGAGTATTGCACTGTTAACTTCATAGTTGGTCACCTGAGTACTGGATGGTTCTGCAAACACTAAACTGCACAGTTAATACCTTATAGATGCATCTTCCTGCCTCCTGCAACAAACCACCGCCCTGTCACTGTGGGCTTTTCAGCCCTGTTCACTAGTGAGGCTGGTGTTGAGATTTTTCTGCTTTACCCCAGTTCACCTCACTGAAAAGATCACTGTGGTCTGTCTGGCTCATCCATTTGACTCAACTCCCTTTCATTTCGCTCAGTGGCTTATGCTTCACTGGTGCATCTAATCACTGTCTTGCCTTGAGGTCTCCACAGAGTTCATCCCTTTCCTATGTGACCATTCTTTTCTTCTGCTCGGTTGTTCTTATCCTTGTTGCTGCACCAGTGATTTCGTGTCCAGTTTTCTCTTCATTATTTTTTCTGTCTTCAGTTTGCACTCTCTCCCAAGCAAATTGCTTCACCTGGGGTTCCTCTCCAGTTGTGGCCTGCAGCTCCCTCCTTCTGTAAATTGCTTCTCAATACAAACTTTTGCCAATATAGCTACAAAATTCAATCAATTAAAAATTTCTTTATAGAAGTGCAGGTAAGGGTATGTCATAAATTCACAGTAAGGAACAAACAAAATGAACAAAGTGTGAAATATATCTTGTGAGTATTTTTGCCTTTGTTCCCATTCTTAGTATGTTTATTTTTCTATAAGAATAACTATTCACATAATGTGTGCTACTGAAATACTGAAGATTAGCAGAGATGTAGAGGTACAATCTATTAATGCTGATTATGATACAATATTCAGTATAGTACCATATGCACAAACCAGATGTTTTTGAAAGGTTTCAACTTTTTATCTTGAGTGGTTCTATGAAATCTGTTATTGTTGCATCTCCCAATTATACCTCATAATTTATAGCATATTTGTCTCTCTGATACCAAGGCAATGCAAATATGTGCTATTGTTCCCATTTAGCAGATGGGGAAAATAGAACAGAGAAACCAAGATCCAATAAAAAACACTGATATCCAAAGCAAAGCACAGTTGAGGTGCCTAGCTATTAAAAATGAACTCAAAGCCACATTCGATAAACTTTACTCACTCTAAACATCATAGTAACTGACTGCTCCCTGCAATTCTCAGTCAAAAAAACTCAAAATAAGGATTATTTCTAGATTTATATATCAGGATTTAGTACACAGGATCTGATTAAAAATAAGTTACCCAAAAGCCACCATGGACACAGAATATTCAAATCTTATATACTTGTAAGGATGAAAAAACTCAGAATAACAGTAATGAACAAGCATACAAAAAAACCTCATCACACCTATGTAATACTTGCAATTAAAGAATAAAATGTTATTGAACTGAGAAAAGTAGTTAAAAGGAATAACTAGCTAAAAGGGTAAAATTCTTATATTTTCACACTACCTTAGAAGCTAGGAGAAATACGCACTACTTATCAAAAGCACTTATAAAAGGACAGTGCTCCTCAATCTTTCTCACCTAAACTAGCGACTGAACAACAGAAGACAGAGGATTATTAGAAAAAAAATCATCCCTCAGAAATAGAATAAAGTTTTTCCCAAAAAGAAAAAAAAAGTGGGAGGTGGAAGCATTTAAAGCATTTCAGAAGTAAAGAATTCTGTTAAAGGCAGGGTTCAATGATGAATAGGACTGTAGTAAACAAAGAATCTAGTACAAGTCTATAGATGAAATGTTACATTTCCTTCTTGCGTTAGTGGTCATTATAGGAATGATTAAAGAGCTACCTATAGTGCAGATTTTCTTTATAGGTAAAAACCCCAAGGTCTGTATCAGTGTGAACTGGTAATAGAAGAGACTAATACCTTGCAATTTGATACCAAAATAATGGAAAGTGGCAAATGGGCAATCAGTTGTTAAAAAGGGCTCTTCCTTGCTCCAGCAGATCAGTAAGTTTTTATGTGCTTATCAGAAAAATTGCTAGAAATTATAGTAAAAAATAATTAAGAGACAAAAGGATAAAGATGATATATTGGGTGAGAATCAGAACAACTTTTATAGAAGAGAGCCATACTTTGCAAAACTGTGGCACTTCTCTGAAGGAGCCAAAGATTATTTGGATAATGTTGATTCAAACTTATGAACTTGAATTTTCAAAAAAAGATAAACAACATTAATGAAATTAATGAAACTAAATTGTCATGGGGTAAAAGGGTAAACCCTCTCCCAGTTTACTTGATGAAAGATAGGAAACAAAGGGTAGGGTGAATTATCATTTTTCACAGCAAGGAACCATCAGCACTCCAGGGAGCTGGATTCATAAATGCTGTGGAAAGGTGTTGAGTTGAGAGGTGATTTTTTGTGTAATGATACAGAATTAATCAGGATAGTAAAAGCCTAAGCTGGATGTGAGGAGTGACAGAAAAGTCTCATGATATTGAGCAATGAAATGACAAATGAAATCAATGTCAATAAATGGAAAGTCATGCACTGAGAAAAAATAACCTTCTCTGTTCATACACAGTGATGGACTCTAAATTAGCTATTACTACTCCTGAAAACATCACTGAAATGTTTGGTTGCTGTGTTTTCTGAAAAAAAAAAAAAAAAAAAAATGACAATTAAACTAGGAATTATTGGGAAAAGAATGAGGAATTAAAAAATTCAGGTGGATGTGTAAATCCATTATACACCCATATCTGAACAATAAATTTGATTTTGGATAAAAGGCTGTAATGGCACTACAGAGCACAGATTTTTTAAAAAAAAAAAAAAAAAAAAAAGTGACAATTAAACTAGGAATTATTGGGAAAAGAATGAGGAATTAAAAAATTCAGGTGGATGTGTAAATCCATTATACACCCATATCTGAACAATAAATTTGATTTTGGATAAAAGGCTGTAATGGCACTACAGAGCACAGAGAAGGGTAACAAGGATGAACTGTGTTACAAAACAGCTTCCATACAAGCAGAGATTAAATACATAGGACTGGAAAGATGATCGAGGGGAAATGGTAAAGCCTGTAAAAGTAAAAATGTTCAGACAAATAAGTAAAAAAGAATTATTCAATATTTCTTATAGCATTTAGAATTAAGAAGGCAACCAATGCATTTATTAGGTACCAGACTTGAAACAAAAAACAGGAAGTACATTTTCACACAGTAAAGCTGAAAAAGACATGGAGGAGAGTTCATCTTCATTTATTAAATTGTGGCTACAGCTTCTGGTTCAGGAAGTCCCAAGGGTGCTGAACTGCAGAGGCTGGGATGCTATATCAGGAAAAGGATCATTTGACTTGATCTATTGCCTATATTCTTTCCTTAACAATCTATTAAGCTACCTTTTTTTCCTAGGAAACTAAATAGACCCAGAGCAGAGACCCAAGTCCAGAGAATTTAGCTGTTTTGACAGAAGTTGTGCTATGCCATTTGTCTGCAAGGCCAAAAAGCATGCCCTGGTTTCTTTTATTCGCTGTTAGAAGCATGGTCTCAGTGACCACGGTGAGAATGCTGGGCAAGGCAGATCTTTGGCCCCGGTAGAGCAATTATTCACTTCTAACATTGGTCTCCCTTTCTTTGCCTTGTACATTTTTTTAAACATCTTGAGGCTAGTTAAATCCTTTAGCTCTTTTAAATCCTTTACCTTTTTTCAACTGTATCAAGCACTTCATTTGAAGTATGAAATTAATTTTCTTTCTGCAGAATTTCTTTTTTTTAGCTGTAAAATATGTGCCTAGTAAATTCTCTGCCTGCTTGTTTTTCTGTAGTATGGTTAGACGTCTCAATCATGCATGTATGGGGGAGGCATTCTGGTGTAAAGGAAGTGAGATTTGTTCAGATATGGATGATAATTTGTTTGGTTCAAATCCAAACTACCATAATTTGAATTTATGTCAGCCCAGAAACAAAACTAACTGCAGATCTCCCACATGGGTTTTGTTCCATTCCCACCCAAGCACTCAGGTAGCTCTAGAAATAGAAAGAAAACAAATGTTTGTTCCCACGCTATTGTTACAATAAAACAAAAGCTTCCAATCTTTGGAGGAATTTTAGAAAGCAATTACATTTCTTGTTGTACATGCTTGCTACAGGTGAAAAAGTGTTTTTCTGAAGAAGCTTTTCGTACTCTTGTGACAGTAATTTCCACATGTTGTATCAACCCTTCTAATTTCTCACAGGCCACTGTGTACGCCTACTATCACACTTTGAATCAACACATTTGTAAATTTTGCTCCACAGGCTCACTCCAAACCATCATGATTTCATACCGCAACTTACCATACCACCCTATCCAACACCATATTGGATAATGATGCAAGATAATCCCAGGAGCACTGTACTGAGTTAACCACCATTCAAGATTCTCAGCATTTAAGCTGATCACAGAGCTGTGTTTATCATATGCAGAGCTGGCAGACCACTTGGAGAGCGTCTCTAGGCAGCAGATCACTTCTTACAGCTTGGTTTAAGTGCAAAGTTAGTGTGGGCTGAAGAGCTATGTGCCTGCAGACATACAACATGCCTGGACTCACATGCTTCTCTCTAGACGAAACTTGCTGGAGGCTATTGTCTCTCCAGCCTTCCTTATCATTGCACAAATGTCACCTATCTATACTTGCTATTTCCCCAGTAAGAATTATTTTTTATTACAAGCCCATTTCTCTGATAGTGTGTTGATTATGACATTATCCTGAGGCATGAAAAAAATAATTTTTTTTGGTGCTTCCATATATGTGTCTCTGACTAAAACATCTGCAGGGCCTGACAAACATATATTTTTAAGTACAGATTAGTCATATCTCTAAATGAAATCAGAAGATTTAACAGATGCTTAATAGTTCTGAAAAAAACAGGACAAGAGGTGAAGCTTTCACCTTTAACTATAGGCTTATTTGAAGTGCATTTATTTTCTGAAAAACAAGAGCATTGTAAAGATTCTGGTGATGCAAGTGATTTTGTCAGGAACTGTTTGTATGCTTTCAGAGAACAATGGTGAAGATACAGTGATGATAAGAAATGAAACAAGTATCAGAAGTGAGAATATAATCACGAATATTTAGATGATCGTGTAACAATGTACGACTGAATGTATTCTGAGAGCAGTCATCTGAGTACATACTGAACTGAACAAAAACACTCCCTTTAAGAAATTGTTAAGAGGCTTTAACTATAACATAAAAAACAATGTGGCAAGAAGTGTTTGGATATGCCTTTAATGGAGAGGAGATAAGCTGAGATAAGAAGGGAATTGGAAGAATTTCAGCTCAGGACAAGATGTATTATTCTCAGACTCTAATGTTATACATGTGATTAAGGCTACATTGTTAGGATAACATGAAGTTTTTTGGAAAGTCTACATTGTGGTATTGCTGTTACATAAATTATAGCTATTGGTCCAGGTAAATCTAGGAATTTGACCTTGACACATAACACAGTTCTGATCCATTGATCTAATTAATATTTCTAATGAAGCAAATTTGTTTGTAGCTAAATGTAGTATCTTCCATGCACACAAAGATTTATCTTTTAAGCAAATTTGTTTGTAGCTAAATGTAGTATCTACTTCCATGCACACAAAGATTTATCTTTTAGATAGTAAAGCCAGTGTGATTCTCACATGCATAAGCATGGCTCTGATATGCAAGTGGGAAATTTCCTGAGACTTGCTCCAGCCCCGAGGGTCTGGGGCTCAGTCCAGATTGCACACCTTTTGGGATATGTCCTGAGTGTGTGCATTGGTCAAATAAGTAAGAAGGTAAGAAGTACATTTTTTTTTTCTAAATCTTTTTGTCATTCTTTTGAATTGGGGACTTGTTTGGAATAGTCCATATCTGGGTTGTCTTGCTTGGCCAGCTTAGGTTTATAAAACACATAATACCACTTCTGATTTGATATTGTGTCAGAGGTTTTCATAACAAAGAATTGTAATCACTTAACTGTTCCCTTTCTACAAATTTACGGAAACAGGATTATTTCCAGTCATCAAAAGGTAGCCTCAAAATAGCTCTGAACATGGCTGAAGAAAAGTATTTTTTTAAAAAATAAACATCTATTCCCCAAAAGAGAGCCTGCCCAGTTGTTTAACTGTTCAGCATCACAGAATGGACCTAGCATAGACAGGACAGATACTTGTACTGTCATGGCCAAGTGAGCTTTAAAACTGGTGGTCTGGGGGGACAGTAGATGTGCTAATGTGGGCTATTTGCTATGAAATGTTCCTGGGAATGTATGTAAGTGCTCAGGTGGCTAGTCTCAGCTATGTCCCTTGTAGCAGTTATCATTCTCCTACATAGGTCATTTAAATTGCTTTAGTTGACAAAACTACAGGCACTTCAATGACAGCGCATCATAAGCGTTATAAACTCCAGTTGGAAACTTTTGACAAGTACTCACTAGCTCCTCGCTGCTTATCTTAGTGAAAACAAGAGAAAATAGATCCATGACATGTTCCCTAAGAGTATCCTTAAGGGCATGTCTACAACAAACTCTCTGAAGAAACAGTGTGAGAACTATGAGAAGAAAGTAGTAATAATGACCAGATTATATACCAAAAGACTCCAACATAGAAATTGAAGCACCTGGTGATGCTTAACCTGGGAAAACAAGTGGGAGAGAATCATCTGCAAACATATAAAAAAACCTGTAGAAAATCAAGGAATAAACTGGAAAATAAATATTGCCAAGTCTACCATGCTAGGATGAGAAACAGTAAGCTTGAACTTAGGTAGTGTTTAGGATATTAGGAACAGTTAAATGATGTAGTAGATTGCTTAGGGAGGTTATGGGATATCCATCACTGAAAACTTTTAGGAACAGACTAGAAAAATATATGTCAGGAGCTATTTGGACAGAGCCGATCCTGCCTTTGGGCAGAGAGATGAGCTGGATGACCTCTTGAAGTCCTTTCTGTTCTTATTTTCCATGATTTTATGACCATGGCAATCTGCCCAGACTGATTTGTTTGGGTGCAAGACCTTGCTAACATGATCGTGCTGCATTTCAAGGCTGAAATATTCCCTTCACTGAATTAATGAACCCACTCAGTGGTAGCTTGGGGGTCCCTGCACCAAACTCCAACATGGCCTGCAGATCTGCTGTTTAGCATCAAATAACCCTCTTAGACATTCAAAAGATACACTCTGAAAAGCAGGTTGGGTACAGCATCTCTTGAGAACACCTTTGTGCTCACAGGGGTCAGCTAGGGAGACGGCTCTGTTAACCACTGTCAAACACCATCTGTGAGGGAGTCACACGAAGTGACACTTCTCTGTCCCAGGCATCACACATTCTTTCCATGGTCCGGTGCATGTGACCGCTTGGTTCGGTCTGTGACAGCCAGCATTACAGAGGGGCGCGAGCAGCTGCAATAGGCTGTCCTCAGACTCTCCTTTTAGCTCCTTCTGTCAGGGCTTGTGCTTTAGGGGTTGTACACCTATGTGTTGAGTGCTGGTGACACATGGCTCTCTGCTTGCAAACCACAATCTGCCGTTCTCTATTATAGGGGTTGGCTTTCCAACCTCGCCACTTTTCTTTTGATAAGCGGTTGGCGTTGCTGTGCTATTTCTGGTCTACAGGGAATTCCTAGGGAACACTGCAAATACTGTGGCGATATTGCCTGGTGTTAGCTGAAGGGTGTGAGAGGGTGCAGTGTACTGCTTTGCCAGGGAGAGAAAATTGGGTCATATTAAGTCTAGTAGGTATGTCAGCCATTCTTCATTTGGCATAACGGCAGAAAGCCATTGATCTCTGTTACAGAAGAGACAGCCGAAACATGGGCTGCATGCACAGCTGATGTGCAAGCAAAGCCATGGCCTCCTGGAGGTCCTTAAACCATAAGGCTGGAGAATAGACAGGGCTGCAGGGCTCCCGCTCTCACATTCCTGCTACAAAACCATCCTTTGGCTTCATACTAACGACAGTAATCTGTGACACGTAGTGGCTGGATTATAAGTGTCCCACTGGCTCTTGAACTACATACTTGTGAGCACTTGAGCCACAGTTTCTATGCCCAGGGTAGGCAGAGCAGCCAGCAGGGTAGATGCCCTTGCCCAAGGACAGTTAAATCATTCAAAGCCCCAATTATTATAAGGAAGAAATCAGTGAAGTCTGCTGCTGCAACAAAGATCACAGGTTTTTGTGGTCGAGTGGTGCCCAGCCTTGCTCTGCAGTGCACAGGCTCTGAGAAGCATTTAGGAGACATATACTTGCTTTACATTGTTATGGTAACTTGTCTAACTTATCTCAAGAGGAGTTGTGGGCAAGAGAGAAATTCAGCATGGGGATTTCAAAGCACTGCATGACATAGAACCTGTGTTGCCCTAGAGAACTGTTCCGGGGAGGAGAAATAGTAAAGAGTAAAGCTGGTATTCATCTGATAAAACAGGGGACCTTGAATCATGAGATACCTTGAATCTCTTTGGAAAAACAAGATGACCCATGTATGGGTCTTTTAAACCTTTCAATAGAGATCTCTTGGTGTGCTAGCGAATCAACATTCAAAAGTTACCATGAATCTCACAAGACAAAGCCTTTGTTTTCTGTCTGTAGTTCATTTAAAGCTACTGAATTGTGATTCATATAGAGATTGGCTATTTTTACTGTTAAAGGGACTAAAAGTGACATGAACCTCTTCCTACTGGAATTGAATTAACCTAAGTGCAGGATTTTAAGGTCACATCTTCCTATTCTGGTTCTGAAGTTATTTTTGTTTTCAAAGCAGCTCCCTAAATAATACTGGCAAATGCCAATTCAGGCCTTCATGGCGTAGCATATGCTGCAACTTTCTCTAATTCACAGAGTTTCCTGAGTTTCTTACAGATTCTTATACACATGCATGCATGCACAGAAACACAAACCTGCACGTGTCTACGTAAAACAGGTGAAAGAAATAAAATGAAAAATGGTATGAAATCTGAAAAGAGAAAATAGATTAAGATGGTCTAAAAATGTGATTTTACTCCAAACTGTACTGACAGAAATTTTCGCTTTGTGAGAGTTCTATGGTTAAAAGCACGTTTTTTCCTAAAAAAATCAGGAGTATTAATTTGTCACTGTATAATAACTTTAACTTTGGAACATTCTTCAAAGTTAAATAGATTGATTATCATATGCAAATGTCTCTCAGCTCACAGTGCTGGGGATGGAAGGATAAACAGGCTGCATTCTCCTTAGAACAGGGAATGGACTTGCTGCTGTTTTTCTGCTCCTTTCCTTGGTTATTGTGGTCTAAAATGAAGCTGAAGCACTTTTTCACCCCGTTTCTCTGGGATGACAGGAAATTTTTTGCAGTTCTGTGAGTGATCACTAACTGTTGATTCATGGTCCCAAGGTCAGCAACTCCATTCATAGGTACAAGGAGAAGGACTTCAAACTGCTGCTACTCCTTGGCCAGGGCACAATCAGACAATTGTAATGGCCTTGTCAAAGTTGGCAGATGAATTAAATGTGATTTAAACTTATTTTTAGTTTCTGCCTTCAGCTACTAAACCATTTTTTGCCCAAAATATGTTACTACACTCCTGGTTGCTGTTTTTCTAGGTTGCTCAGCTGGCCTATCTTAATGATCATGAGATGGATTGACAGTAATCTCTTGCTGGTTTCAACGAGATAGCAAGCCTGCATATCAGTGTGCTTTAGTAAACGGTTGCAGTGATCTCTAGAAGGACTTTGTATATTTATTTCTGTCTTCTACTGAGTAATATGTTGGTCACAATGAAATGTCGTACCTCTACAAGAATTTTTTTTTTCTTTGAGTTTTTAATATGACATTTATACTCTCTTCTACTAACAAATTAGTATCTTCACAGAATAACTTCTATTTAATACCATTTGTAAACTTGCAGTCTTTTGATCTCTAGTGAAAATAAGCATGATTTCCTTATACTTAGTCTTTTAAAGCTCATCTACTGCGTCAGAGGATCACGTCATGTTCACTTCTTTTTCATTTCCCTGTGTGAGCTTTATTGCAAGATACACATTGTTTTGCCTATAGACAAACAGGCTGACTAGCCTTGTATCTGTGCAGCTACACTGCTGAGAAGTACAGCCAATAAACACAGAAGCATTTTGCTCTGTCTCGTATTTAGACAATACAGTGGTCACAATAGACAATACCTACACAGAACATCAACAAGCTCCAAGCTCATGTGATCAGGTTTGGGGTTTGTCTTTGGTCAAACTTTGATTTAAGGGAAAACAAAAGCTTTGGCTAAATCCCCACCTGGTATAAACTGATGTAGCTCCATTGAATTCGGTTTACACCAGCTGAGAATGTGGTCTTGTGCTTGTTGACCAGAAGCTAGCTCTAATATCTTACCCAGGCTAAGTGTGGTTAAGATGATTGTATCTATTCTGACCCGAACAGTTGAAGGTGTTGCTTTTGGCTATAGAAGGTTTTGTCCAAATAGAGTACGAGGTATTTTCTCTCCCAGAGGTCCTAGTTCACACCTGGGGGTGCTGTGGTATGGATGCAACTTGTTCATTACTGTATTAGCAACTGGTCTAAACCTTGAGATGATTGCACTATAATTTGGGAAGCTCTGTTTCTGTTAGTTGAACAAACCTAGTGTAACTTTGCCATTTGATTATCCTGCCACTAAGTTTGAATCTACTCCAATTGAAAAACAGTTTCTGTAGCATAATTAAGGAGCACCCATTAAAAAAATACCAAACCTTGCCTGACTTGAAAGCTCCCTGACTATAGTCACGGGATCTGAATATTGGAAAATTGAAAAAATCCCTAAAAATTGCAATATTAGAGAGTTTCATATGGAAATAAAAGATAGAGATAAGTAAATAAAATAGATAATTAATCTGAAACAAGTTTAAAAGTAAAAAACAATTACTTTTTCTTTTCAGTATATTTTCAGTTTTATCAGTCAAGGCTTAATATAATTGCTAAGTTATACATACCAACTGTAACAGACTTGGAAGTGAGCTTGAATGTAATAGTAATCAGAGGAGTCCCTGAATACCCGCTATGACATTAATCTCCAGTGCTACTTACTGGCATTATTAAACTTATCTGGTTGGTGACTGGAATGAATTTTTTCTCTGAACATCATAATTTTCTTCCACAAAACCAGAATTGAGTTACATATGAGAATTTTTTTCTGCTGTTTTACAACCAGATGTTATTGACTTTTCTGGCTGTACACAGGGTTCTTTCAAAATGAATCTTTCTTTTGTTGGAGCAAGTTGGTGGAGACCAAGGTAAAGTTGACAGCCTGGTTAAAGGGTGGTCAATCTAGTTTCATGGATGGCAGCCAGGGGCTCTCATTAGGCTTTAGACTCTATAAGAAAACTTACAATGCGTGTCCACAACACAAGGGTTGGAATATCTCTGAATAGTTTTAATTGGTTGTTGTTACATTTAGATAATCAGCCTACAATCCCTTCTGGACAGTCAAGAAATAAAGGTCTTGCAACTTATATTACCAGTACCTGCAATATTATGGATCACTTTGAATATAAGCTTTCACTAATTTAAAACAATTTTCATCCCCAGAAGAGCTGACATTAGATACAGTTCCTTGTTCTATTATTTTGTTATATGCTTCTTGCACATCCTTGATAAAGTGGAGACAGCCTTTAAAAGAGTTTTGATGGATACCCATGTGATCTACATACAAAGTGAAAAACAGGTTCATGATTATTTGTCCACTAGAATCTATGAATGACTTGGGAAGTGGATTGTTGCTTGGCTATGCATTTATTGCTGCTATTTACCATTAAGGAAAAAAAAAAGTTAAGGTTGTAGAGAAGAGGCAAAACATTGCGGTTTTAGATTATGTTAGGTCAGATTAAAAGCTTCTTTGTAGTTGGCATAGTAAAAAGTGAGACCAAAATGAAATAATGTTTGTTAAAATTGTGGGAAAATAAATATCTCTGATACCCCAGGTTGCACAAACCTCATAATATTATTGGTTGTTTTGTGAGAGAACTATGTTTCACACAGGAGAGTAAATTACAGTTTATTAACCATTTTTCAATTTGCTTTCATAATGTAACATTTTTCCAAGCAGCTCTACTCCACCGGGCATCCCTGCTTTGGATTATTCGTCCATTAGGTAACTCATGGATTCTTGCCAGTGCACTGGCTTCCCTGGAACCAGTCATGTTTGCTAACCCTGGGCCTTTGGTTGTTTACAACTCCTTTAGCTTTGTATTGTTTGGAAATTCAGCGTGAATTGACCTATTCTAAATCAGCTAAGCAAACAGGAAAAAATTTGGCACTTCTCTTAAGGAAAAAAAACAACTGACAACAGAACCAAAAGCCAACTACTACATACTCTATTGTTATGTAACAGTTATGTGTATGTGAACCTCAAATTTTGATATTTCTATTAGGTATTACTTTATGGTGCATGTATTCCTGTTCACCACATTAGGACCACTCTAGGGTGCAATACATTCAGCATAAACAGTAGTATAAAAGCTCTGTCATATTGCTAGATGCCAGAACCAGAACTGAATAATTTTTTTGAAAACTTTGAGATTCTAGTGTTCTACCTGCCTTGTTGTTCAATAGTCACACACATTGGAAAACCAGTTCAAATTCTCAGTAGATGTGTTGTTATTCAGCAACAGACCAAAATGCAGAGAAACCTGGACTGACAGAGGTGTGCCCAAAAATGGATGTGCTAGGGTTGCCTCAACCCTTTACTGAGCCAGAGCTAGAAAATTGCCCTTACAGAAGGCTTTTTAGCAAAGACATGTTGTTTCATCAATACATGCTACATGTTTCCAAGCTGTACATTACATTGCAGAGCATCAGCAACTATATTATATCAAATTTTACATAAACATCATAAACTGCAGACCTTCCCCAGACAATTTACAGTCCATAATAATAATAAATGCATCAGAAAACACTTCATTTTCCTGTCTTAATAAGTTCTTTGAGAGATTTTTGGACTCTGGGGTGTCTGTTCCATCCAAATTGCCCCTTACTTTTCTCTCTTTCCTTTTATCTGCAAATCACTGTCCTTGCCTTTCCTCATAACGTGCATCAGCCACAACATTCATCTTGCCTCTCTCTGCCACAGCTCCTGCTACATACATTGCTCATTCCTAATTGTCCTTAATATCAGCACCCTCATTTCTTGCCTTGCTTCTGCCTGGCAACAGACCCCCACCTTTACCACTGTTGATCTAATTACTTCTTCTAGATTGGCATTTAGCGGAAATATTCATGTCTTTAGCAGGATCGATTAACAGCACACCTCGGAGAACAGTGCTACTGCTTAAGGGGAGAACAATTAGTAGCTTGTATAAATGGACAACTTCTGAAGTGATTAAAGTGATCTGTAAAACTGTCAAACTAAGTGAATGCTCTAAAAGGCCTTTGTTCCTTTCCAAAAAAGCAAAGCCAAAAAAGAAAGCACTGTAGTTGGCAAAACTGATATTGAAATTCAAGAACGAAGCAGATTTCCTATCCTGTAGTGACTATGCATTGTTTAATTATCTTTTGGCTTGATTTTTATTTATAATATCGAAGGAGTAGAATGTCCTTTTCATGATGACTTGGAGTGGGACAGTTCAGAGGAAATCCCCAAGTGATACAATGATTCATTGGTGATGACTCAGTCAGGATTTGTCCCCTGAAGTCAGCAGTAGCCCAGTGCTGGGCAGATGGCAAGACTGCCGGTTTGTGTAGTAAAAAGCCAAGCTGCAGTCCCAACATTTCAAGCAACTAAAGAAGCCAAAGCAATTTTTGTAAGAACAAGGATTTTGCTATGCATCAGCTATGTTTTGTCACTGTTATGTTTTAGTGTTTTTTTTTCCAGGATTTTCAATTCAATAAATGATAGGTTTTGCTAAAGGACAAGACTATTAACAGTTTTTTAAATGGTGGTTTGGTCTAAACTAGAGGCAAGCAGTCAAAAAGTGTGGTGAAAGTTGGTGGCTGAGCTAAATGTCTAGGGTTCTCATTTGTGCTCTGGTTCCACTGACTGCAGGAGATACCCATGGATGAAAGTACATTAGAGAGGATCTGCATATAGAGATTGTAACAGCATAGTATGTCAGTCGCTGTGACGGTAATCATATTGAGGATATAAGACATTTGCATAGAGAAAATAGGTCACTGCAGTGTATTTTGATCAAAAATCTTGTTGTTTGTAGAAAAAAGTCTACACATAGTTTCCAGTGAGTTCAGTAGAAATGGAAGACCTTTTTTCTCCATTTACCAAGAAACCAGTTTGGTGTTCACAGTGTGGGGCTGTCTCTAGGAAGAAAACTCATTGTTCAGAGGCAAAATATCTATTTATTTCTTGTGTGCCTATTCATCACAGATAATATTAGGCCGGCTTCTAGAACACCAGGGATAAAATTTTCTAGTATGTTCTTCCTAAAAGATGAATTAAAATTTTTGGATCTGGTGCTCTGTGGAAAGCAGTCATACATACATATGTGTGAAGAAGTCATTCAGACCAGTGGGAATATAATTAACCATTATCAATAATCTCTCACCACTCCTTTGTCTCCTTAAGTTTATGTGGCTTTTCCTTCTGACTGCGAAAATATTTTGTATGCACACGTGTATAGCCAAGAAGAAAGCTAAGCCAGAAACTTGTAGGTGAATTATTCAGCTGTGCTCTACGCTTAGTTAAAGTAGCAAATGTTGTGTATGAAATCTTCACCATGTCTCCCAAAACCTTTACCACACTGTGAAACTATGGGACTTCCACACAATAGGTTATATTTTCTGCAGTTGCTCCGAGCTTGGACAAAGCTGGAATGAGAGAGGAGTTATGAGATACCAGTAAATGTCAATGTTATCGAGTAAGCCAGCTAGCCCGAGCCAGTGCTCGTTTGAGCACAGTCAGCTGATCTATACTATTGCCATGTACTTCTGGTAGGAACAGTGAGATCTTTTGAGGCAGAGATAGCTGGAATAGGCTATCCTTGTATACAGATGGTTGGGTAAACATTTAGACTGGGGAACAGTGAGCCATAATTTCGAATCCCTTTGTAGGAAATGTGCTTTCATCTGACAATTTCAGAGAAAACAAACTCTTAGTAATACAAAGAAGTACATCCCTCAGAACAATAAATTCCTATTGCTCTTGGCAAATTATGACAAGAATCAAATTTATGGAATAAATTTTATTCCGTAAAATTGGTTATGATTTCTTTTTCCATAGACTTAAGACTCCAGATTCTGGATCCAAGTGCCCCACTAAATGTGGATCAGGAGGTTGCTTCCAACGGGTTTTTAAAAATCCTTTGTCATTCCCCACTTCTCATGCTGCTCCCAGCTCCACTCTCTTGGTAGCACAGCCTGGTGCTACTCTGATTTATTCTGGAGGATTTGAAGTGAAGGCCAAGCTGAATGTACCATAGGAGGACCAAAGCCACTTGAAACTTCTCAGGAGCACTTGCCTGGTTCCATAGGAGCCCTAATATGGGTGCAGTTATCCACAGGCTAATTGCAGTCACCTTGGGGATGTGAAGTGCTGGCCTACCTTCACTTGTGTACACCAGTTTAAACAGCTGTTGGACTGAGATCCTTGCTCACAACACAGGGTTTTTTATTGCATTGTTATCTTGTCTTGTTTGTCCCTCCATGTGCCTGGTGCATCTGTTTGGAAATTAAGATGTTAACCATTACAGGATGAGAATTTTACTTCTATTTTGTCGTTCCCTATATGGCATTACATAATAGTATGACATATGCTCTTAAATATTTGGAGTAATTTAATTCCTCTTCTGAGAAAGAGGTCAAGCCTGTGTCATTACAGTTTTCATTTTCACCATTTCTTCTCATAACAGTGCTTTGCTTCCTTCAGTGCTAGAGTGCAGTTTATAAAAATATAGAGGGTTTGCCGAGTTGATTAGAGGTTAGACAGACAAGCAGAGAAAAGAAAGCAAAATTCATGGATTGTTGTTTACCTTTCTATTCTAATGCTTATGTTTTCCTATGAGTGTTTTATGTAAAATCATAAAGAAAATAGTTATATGACAGTTTAAAGTGAAATATAAAGCAATTTTTAATTTAAATATTGAAGACCAGAGAAAGGCCTACTATAAAAAGGAAACTGTAATCCCAAGTCTGATAAACTTCCAAGTTTCAAACCCAATTATTTCCCCACACAAATTTTTGCCATTGATTACAGTATTACAATATACTATATTACATAGTGTTGTTACCTACCACAGTATATAACCAGAGTCTGAGCTGGCTGCTAATACTCTTCAGGGTATGTCTGCAATGGAGTTCAAAGGAATATCTTCAGGTTGTGTAGTCATACTTAAATTGATTTAACTAGTCTAGGTCAAGTTAGCAAGTAGTATGAATGACCTGGGTAAATGAAAAGGTTAGGTGACCTGACCTGTGCTGCTGTTGGGAAGATACTGTCAGCATCTGATCTGTATGCTGTAATGCAGAGGTAGAGAAATTTTCCTTGCAAGGGACTGAATTTGCTTTCCAAACAACTTTTATGCACCATAAAATAGTACGTATCTTAAAATCATGAGGCTGCAGGTTATATGAAGTGAAGTCACAGGCTTTATTTGGTTCCCACTGTGAAAGTCCCCTCCAGCTTGGAAGTTTCCTGTGAAAAAAATCCCTTCTTCCTAAAAGCTATACTCAACATATATATAAATGGTACAGACCAATATCAACAGCTCCTCAAAACACAAAATCTAGAGGGAAAAAACCCACAAGAGGTGATATATACAATATCAGTCATTTCAACTCGTTAACAAAAAGTCAAGGTCTAAATTCAGACATTCTGCATCTTTCACTTGCAGTCTGTGTATGCAGGAAGGGATTTTAATTATACCCAGAAGTCATTTCTCAAGAACCTTTTATCAATAAAATTTGAGATAAGTACCCCAAGGTATAACTTTAGTTCTTGTGTGCTAAAAAGAAACACAAGTTATCCAGCTCCTGAACAGACACAGCACGACTGGAGAAAGCTTGTAATTAAAAATCAGGAGCCAAAGTTATATCTCGGCTTCCTAAAGATTTATTGGGTTATCTTGACAAGTTGCAGTTGTGTGACTGCTGGTAGAGGTGCATGACTGTCTGTGAGCATGCACACAGAGCATTTCTGAAATGCATCACAGTATCTGTGGAATGTGCTTGTTATCCCAACAGTCTCCGCATACTTTCCCAGAGCAGATGCATATCTGCACCTGTTTGCCTTCCCTGTTTGTTCCCATCACTGCTTCAAAGGCTCTTGCACTTCACAAGCGACTGCCTGTTTGTTGTGCAGCCTGTGTCTCCTCCTGCAACTTCCAGTGAGTGCCTTGGCACAGGACTATCGGCTGCTGCCTCACACGTGGCCAGAAAGGCTTGGGGTGTGTCCTTACGGGAACATGTGCATTACCACGTGGAGATGGGTTTCACCATGATAAAGAGCTTATCTCTCATGGTAACTCATCATTCTTATCAGCAGACTTTGTGATATTATTGTCTTCTGTCTTTTTTTTGCTCATTTCTATAACAGGTGATCTACCTTCTTGCATATTTCAACTTACTTCTCGTAAACAGGAGCTAGCCAGGATGAGCACATGCAATCTGTGCAGCACAAATCCTGGTATGCTCCTTGCTTGATAGGTAGCTTGATACTTCAGGAGAGAGAGAGCAAGTAAACGTGTTTGCAGAGGGAATGACTCAAGGAAATGAAAATACAAGCTGTTAGGACCACATGATATTAGATAAAGTTGATCAAATGAACTGACTTGATATATTGACTGGTTCCTGGCAAAGTGGTACAACATCTCCCAAAAAACCAGCATATAGCTTTCAGTCAGGAATTGGAGCATTGCTGTGTAAGTATAGGTGTGATTTATTATCTTCGGTATATACGTGGCCTTTGACTTCTGTAAGAAATTCATTTCTGAGATAACTAACATTTTTTTTTGTTAAAACATATCAATGTTGATGAAATTTGATTTTGAAAAAAAATCAGAAAAAAACATTTTTTATAGTCTATGTCCCTTTTAACTCTCTTTCATTTAGATTTTGATTGCTATTTTAAACTTAAAAGGTATAAAACCTTAACCACAAAAGAGTTAAGTTAAACAAAATATTTTTTTGATTTTTAGTTAGGTCAAATGACAACAATGAAACATTTTCAAAATTTCATTTTGTGAAATAGTTCTAAATGATTGCTTTGCAGTCCCTGTTTTGATTTTTCATCTGTCAATATTTCTTTTTAAGGAAATTCATTTCTGTGATGAACTTTATTATTAATTATCTTTTCTTCATTTTGATTCCAAGGAACAGACATGTTGCTGAGGCAACACCCACATAAATTTTCTTTACCTGAATTTTGAGTACTAAGTTATTTTCCTACTACTCTTGCAGTGAATGACAAAGTAAAACCAGCCAAACAAACGAAAGGAAGTTCTCATGCTTCAACTTTTCATCAACGAACCTTATGCTAATGCTTTCTGTCATTTGTTGCTCTTTTAGTAGGATAAAGCAGGCAGGGAACAGGGGAGACCCAGCCAATTACCTCTTTTTCATCATCCGTCCCAAGCCAACAACACTCAAACCTTTTTCCTTGTGCTCCTTCTCTAGCAAATTCATGGCCTTTGCTCCCATACAGTGCTAGAGGAAGGGATTGACAAGGGTGAACCAGGAGTTGTAATGAGGAGGAGGAGGATGATGGCACCTCAAGAAAAAGGTATAAAGCATTCTCTTGCTTGAATTCATGATGGTCAG
Source organism: Calidris pugnax (assembly GCF_001431845.1). Classification (NCBI taxonomy): domain Eukaryota; kingdom Metazoa; phylum Chordata; class Aves; order Charadriiformes; family Scolopacidae; genus Calidris; species Calidris pugnax. The sequence continues at coordinate 38,970,117 of NW_015094506.1, read as the reverse complement.
CAGAGGAAGCCTGTGTCTCCTAGGGCCTCCTAGCCACCTCCTGCCAGTGATACCCACCTCCACTCCCCATAGTTTTGTGGCCATGCACCTCCACTGAAAGCACGAGACATGTTCCAAAGATCATGGAGGTGATGAGAAGGATTTTCACAAGTAGTTCACATGCAGGTGACTGAGCGGTGGGAGAATGGAAATTTTGCAAGATATATGTTGCTGAAATTGAAAACAACTCTTCATAAAGATATGTTTCATCTAAAAAAATGGATGTCATAAAAGAGCACGAGAGTAGGCATAAATGCTGTATTATAGCCTATATGCAAGGTACACTTGCTAGCATACACACACATACACACAGAGTGTGTATGTATGCATATATGTGCATATCATCAGAAGCTACTTCTCAGTTGTGCCTATCAAAATGGTGTCTGTGGTGGAAGCAAACCATCTGCTTCACAGCACTTCTATTTTCAAGATCTGCAGTATGGCAGTTTAACACATGCAGTGTCACTTCAAGCCCTCCTCCCCCAGATGAACGCCAATATGTCACTGGGTCGTCCCATCAGCTCTACGTTGTCTCTGTAAACAGAAACCCTATCTCCCTGCTGTCTGAGTCAGCAGCTGTACCAGAGCAGGACCTATCTTTAAAAGTTACAGAATGTGTAATTTGATGTCAAAAAAACCGCAGGAGGGTATTTGCCACCTGACTCTGGAATGGAGAGCGGCCCTTTAATAGGAGTTTCTACAAATCTGGCTTCAAATACATAGATGAAGCACTTCTGTGGCATTTGCTTGACTTTTCCAAGACTAGAAGAAACCCGTCCACTTTAGCTTATTTTTCTGGGAGTTCAGACTTTGAACTTCTTACCTGCCTGCATGCCATTTTAGGTGTAATATGCAATGTGCTTATCAGTTTGGCATATCATATATGTAATGTGCATATCATATTTACTTTCAGTTTTGGGATTTAGGTCTAAATCCCCTTCAAGTATCAAGGACATAAACATAGCAATTCAAATCTAACTGAAAAGCCTCTGTGGTGTTAAAAACTGACAGGAGCACAAGCAAGCCTAAAGAAGCTTTATGAAACAGCATGTCGATATACAGCTGCTTGCGTTCTGCGTCCCATTAGAACTTCTGCACACCTTTTAGTGTCCTTCTGCCAGCATGGCTTATATGAATTATCCTCTAGCGTTATCATTAAATGGAATCAAGGAATAACCCACAGCTAATGATTCTTGTTGACACTTTGGGAGGGCAAAGATGTTTGTGCTAGAAACTGCTACAAGTATTTTCCAGTTGTGGGAGACAATGAGTAGGCCTGCGTGGACAGGTTCCTTTTTCCTGTTGTATTTTGATGGAAAAGAAGAGTGTCATGCTGGCTTTCACCACAAACCCTAATGGAATGGAAATATTGTTAATGAGATCACACACATTTCCTGTGGCTGATGATATGACATTATTGACACAGCTCTGTTATTTATTCATAAGAAAGCAGAAAGGTTTACCAGTAATTTTTGTCTTTTATTGCTTGAAGGGTTAAAGTCACTTATACCAGCAAGTGATTTCTCCAGAAAAAATCCAACACAATACTTTGTCTCAAGTTATGTTGTGTGGGAGACTAGACGAAATGGAATTAGCAATGTTCTCCACATCAACAGTGCACAGCATGATCTTGTTAAAGAATTATACTGCCTCATAATCCTCAAACAAATAACATTATGCTATAATGGATTGTTTTTTACTTCCTAAGCAGAAGATGGTAGGTTTGTTTTTCCTATTAAACCTAATTTTCATTTCAGGCACAAGATAAATGATACATTGATGTATTTACTTATCCTTTTCTTGAAGTTTACAGCTGGGAAGAGGAAACTTATTTTGTAAATCTGTTGGTGTAAACAAAGCTTACTCTCCTGATTCATAATTTATAATTTTTTTCTCTTCTACTGCTTTGAATCTGAGTATTGACGGAAGAAACTGTTGGTTAATCAAATGCACTTGCTATTCTTGACAGCAAACAAGAATGAATTGTTCAATAGACCATCTATATCATCTTTCTTTCACAAATGGGAAAAAAATTATTCCTAAGTCAAAATAATAATGAATATAAACTGTCTATGTCTTGCTTTTCTCTGCTGAAGCCCTCTGGCAACAAGATTGACTGGGAAAGTGGGCTGAGGATGGGCCGTTTTTTTTCAGTGGTGCCCAGTGATAGGACAAGAGGAAATGGGCACAAACTTGAGTATAAGAAGTTCCACCTAAACGTGAGGAGGAACTGCTTTACTGTGAGAGTGGCAGAGCACTGGAACAAGCTGCCCAGAAAGGTGGTGGAGTCTTCTTCTTTGGAAACATTCAAAACCCGCCTGGACAAGTTCCTGTGCAACCTGCTCTAGGTAAACCTGCTTTGGTGCGGAGGTTTGACTTGATGATCTCCAGAGGTCCCTTCCAACCCCATATGATTCTATGATTCTATGATGTGAGGTCAATAAAAATTTTTATATAATTTTATTATTTTTTTACTCTTCTTCTTCAATGCTTCAATCTCTAAATGAAACATTTCCAAATAAAATATATAAATGTATCTTTCAAAAAATATTGAAATGAAGCATTCTAACTTTAAAAGAAAAAAAACAGTTTTAAACCCAAAATTATTAGCCACTAATAACTGCTCTTCTAGACTGGATTCAGAAGGAAGTAATCTCCCTGCAAATTAAAAATCCTTGAAGGCAAATACAAATATACAAGAGCACATTCTATTAATGAATTTCCTGGGCTTATTCTGTCTTGTTGCTACACTCCACAGTTTCTTTTTGCCATGACATTGTTTTCTGCCAAATTGAAAATAAATTAAGAATTGTGCAGTAGCAAGTATCTTGTCATGTTCATTTTTCTTTTTGTGGTCATGGTTTCTTTATGGTAGCTCAGTAAAATATGACCTCTCCAAGCATTGTCATCAGCAGGTAGATTGGAACAAAGCTCAGTCTCAAAAAACATTAAGCATAACAAAACAAAAGCCAGTACGTCCACAAAATGTGAAAGATGGTTATATCTTCCATGATGGATCCCACTGACATTTTTAGTGAATTATAATATGTGTATCAAGGGCATGTCACAAGGTTTCCTGTTGCTTTTATCTTTCCACCCAGTGTCAAGGTAGTATAGTCCGTTACAATACACTATACTATTATTCTTTCATGAGAAGTGATGAACACAATGACCCACTGTGACCAGGAAAGACCATTGTACTTCAAATAACACCAAGGTGTTGGTGAATATAGCTCTTCCTTATAGAGTCTTCTGCTGAAGACTATAAACTTTTGCAGGAGAGTAAAGTATAGAACTATGGATGTTTTCCAGAAGGTGCAGATGACAATGAAAGCAGAAGAGCTTGTGCTTACACCTGATCATCAACACAAAGACAATATTCTGAACTTTGACTGTATTCCTTCTCTTCCTCAAAAAAAAAGAATCTCCCTTAAGCTTTCACATGGATCAGATAGATGGTGGCTCTGAGTAGTCTAGACTAATCCACTAATTTTCAGACTCAACTCTATCCTTGAGTTAGCAGAGTGTAGAGCCTCCTCCTCACTCCTGTGTCTTCAGCATATCTGTTTCACTGCTGAGCAGGTCTGGCAATATGGAGGGACAACTGTCCCCTATGGCACTGCCATAATCCAGTACTAAGATACCAAGAGGAGTGGAATAATACACACAACAGACACATGCCTCATGGAAATTCTGCAATAAATTTACCTAAACATCCTAAACATTTCCCAAATATTGGGATGATGTAAATACATCAGTAACGAACTATCAGGAGGAACAATTTTTTTGCAATAAAAGTAGTGGAGGTACAGGAGATAAGGGAAAGACAGCAAAAAAAAACCGCAACAAAAGCCCCAAATAAAATAAAGGGGTTATTTGCAGAAGAGAACTAATTAACCCTCGCTATAAGAGACCAAAAATAATCACACTGCCTGTTCACAGGAGCTGGAAAAATGCATTCATTGTGAAGCTGTGGATTTCCCTCTTGAAGGGGAAATTCCAGTTAGAGGAGATAGTTTACCATTCCACATGTTCCCTCTCCTACCACCTGGATTTTGGCTTGTAGGTGGGGGAAATTCACCCATTATCTTCTGTCCAGCTGCCACTTGCGCACTCACTTCTAAGTGTCTGCCAGATGTCAGCAATGCTTAGGACAGCATGAAGGCTGGTGAAACCAAAGCCGACGTAGAGCCACGTTACTGTCCTGGAGTTTCTTCCTACTATTCCTAGTGACCATTTCCTAGTGTTCTCTACAATTTTAGACCCAATGAAAGACCTGGTTGCGTTTACCTTGGACACTAAGGCAACTAGTCAGGCCGAGAAGATGACCCAGACACAGTTAAAGGCACTGAGGTTCTGGATTGAACGCAGAAGTCAAGGTAGGCATCCCAGAATAAAGTTCACTCTGAGGTGGAATTTGCTTACAGCTGGCAAATAGAGAAAGCTGATCCCTCCTCAGAAACTGAACTCCTCATTTGGAGATGCAGGAGGTCATGACTGTCTCTTCCTATCACATCCTTTCTAGAGAGCAGGCATGAGGACAGCTGTTCTTTCAAAGAACCATGCAGGAATTACTCCTATAAAGAGATATAGCTAATGGACACAGTGCTGTTTTTCAAGTGATAGTTTGAGGGTGGGAGCAGTCATTCAGGACTGGGAGACACCAACCAGGTCTAGACCACAAAACAAAGCAGAGCATGGGACTTACCTGTCTCTGAGATCAACTTGCACAGGCTGATCATGTCCACTTAACATCTCTTTTTGTCCAACAATTATTCCTAAAGCCATACATGGAATCTTTTATTTTAGGTTTATTTTTTGCCACTGGATATGCCTGGATAAATGGGGCAGTAAGCAATGCAACCAATCAGAGCAGCGTCTTTATAACATGAGAATGGGAATGTGGGAAAATCTGGTCTTGTCTAAACTGCATAGAAGGTGAGCCAGGCTATACTAACAGGCAAGTAGTGAGGGTGACTAGCAGTACCATGCTTGAGTTTGTTTTGTGTGACAGTTTGAGCCCAGCTTGATATTCTAGGTCTTCCTAAATTTCCTTTCTCCCAGGACAATCTCAACTGTGAACAAAAGCTGAGGGAGGAAAGTCTCCACCTCTCAGGTGGGAGTGCAGGACTTAGAGTTAAGAGTGCAAGGTTGGCTGGATCTAAGTGCCTACCCTGGCGGAAGGGTGCCTGAGGTCCAGGAGTGCCTGGGTGCCTGGATGAAGGGTCCCTGTGGGCTCACATATCTTACAGTGAACTGCCCTGGGTAAAATGCAGAGCTGCCTGACTAGCTGCCTGCCTGCCTGAGGAAAGAATTGGGGTTACATCTGCTGACGAATCTCTGATCTCTTGGCAGCCTCTTAGAAAAGAGAAACAGGGAGCCCATCGTGTGTTCTCATGTATGAGCATGCATGTGTGTTGGAGGGGCTGTCCCAACACCCACCTGTTCGAAGATATGCTGCTTACAGATGCATTTTCTGAAGAGCTTAATTCTGTCAATATAGGAATGTTTGAGGCTGATTTACTGGGTTGGCACCCTCCCACCTCCCCCCAAAATTTAGGAAAAGTAATGGCTAGTAGTTATATTGCAGCAATGCTTCAGGGAGCATTAATGACTGAGTTGTTCTGGCTGGAGCAGTCTGTACATGAACAGGGAAGAGCCCTTGGCACTCAAGGAGTTTAAAAGTAAAAAATGGAGGCTTGTACAGAGCAAAAGTCTCCTCGGTGAGGTGAATGATGGGTTTTGTTATTATTTTTGCCATCAGTTTTATCTCTGAATTGTTCCATGTCTTTTATTAGATGCATTTTTGGCTTGGTTTGATTTCTGCATGTTGGTGCTGAAATGGTGTAGCCTTGGGTCCAAAAGCCATGAAAGAGGAAAATTGCTTTCCCCACTGATCAGGTATAGAACCCAGAAGTCACTTTTAATTTCTCTGCTTTAATTAATACCTACTGCGCCCTTTCTGGGAGTGGTGTGGTTTAGGATTATTAGGAAACTGACCTTTGAATATGGACCCCTCTGACTCCTTTCCTCTGCAGATTAATTCTGTTATGTCAATATTTATGTTATAATCTCGGGAATCTCTGTATTTGTGTTTGGGAACTTATCCAGACTTTGATTGTCTGGGAGAAAATAGTCTGGTTTGTGTATGTAAAAGCTTTTTCAGGTCAGGCAGAAAAGAAGTAGGTCAAATTTTATATCCTCAAATTTTGATCTGAGGGATGGGAAAACAAAAATAAAAATGCATCACATGTCTTAATGCTTATGCTTTACGCCTTTTTTTTCTACTAGAGTTACTCTGAGGACACTCACACAAATCTGCATACACAGATATCAGGGCAGTGACTAATAAACAAGTTCAGTTACATGAAATGGGGAGAGTTCATTAACAGCTGTATGAGCCAGGTAGTCATTTATTCTCACTTCCTTTTGTTTGCCTTGGAACTGCAGTACAGGCGGGGACAGTAAAAGGCAGAATAATAAGTCTCATATATTCAGCTGATAGTGTGTGGAGTTGCTATCAGCATACAGAAGAATATACTCTATTCGTCTCATTACTATGTCTTATCAGTTCTAGGTCAAGCAGTATATCTGCTGTCATTTTTTAAAATGGCCACTTATAGTTTTAATTAAATTAACGTAAAGCTTTAATGACAAATTTTGTAGCTAAAGCCTTTCAGATCTTTTTTCCTTTATGAGTTGCAGCTTCTGAAATAGGGTTGCGCAGTTACACCATTTCTAAGTGAGTTTTTTAACAGCAACAACAAAAGCAATAACGTCCTGGACCTTTAACTGCCAGGTGTCCATAAAATGGCTCTTCTCTGGGGAGCTGAAAGGAATGCAAAGGGAAGCATTAACTGGCTTGGCTGGCAGCCTAACCTGCAGTGGCTTTGCCTGTACTGTGGGAAAACTTACTGCAGTGTCACAGCCCTGTTACTATCAATTAGTGTCAATATGCACAAAGAACACCAGATATAAGACCAATCTTCTGGAAATATAACAAGCAAAATGATGTTTTGCAGCAAAGCTTAACTTCCACTTTGTATGCGAAAGAGGATCCACGACAGGAAATACAAAAGGAGATTAGTCATTTTTTTTTTTTCTATATATGCTACTGTTTCATATAGGTCATGGAAACTAATGAAGTCAGTGTTATGAGATGAAAGGAATCCCGTGGTGACCTGATATGAACTCATGGAAGCCTGATAGGAGGATTTGGCAGGGAACGTGGAGGACCTTTTTTTATCATCCAATGGCTCCTTTTAACAGCAACTCCTATCGTACTGACAGCTGAGCAAATAAAATTGTCCCACTTCTCAGGCCTTCCCTCCAGTATCTTCTAATATCAGAGAGCTGACTTGATTTTTTGACTCTGTTTGAAGGCTGCACAGGATTATCCCCGGAGGAAAAGGGGGTCTCTTGATGAGGAGAAATGTTGCCCCACAGACAGCATACAGACCTCCTTCCCAAAGAAGTGAAGGGTAAGACAGGGCACACGAGACACCTGCTTACAGTGCAGCCATCCTACTTTTTTCTGATCGCTGTGGTTAAAGCTTAGAAATAAGGACTGTTAACCCTTAGCTATTAATTTATCTTTGTAGCCTCTCCTCTGCATTTCTCAGTGCCGTGCAGTTCTGCACTGGTGGGGCAGCAGAGGTAAATGTAGCAGCCCTATAGAAACTGAACCTCATGATATGTAACTATTCTAATTTACGTTTTTCACACAGCTATCTGCCTCCCATGGGTAACAGGGACAACAATGACATGTCCTTACTGTCAGCGTGTACTCACCAAGACCAGAACAGAGCTTGCAAATTGGAGCACAGTTTGGTTAATATTGCTAATAGTCATGGCAATCAATTTTCTAGCAACTAAATTCATCAACATGACTGTAACAGCTGAAGCCAGGCTTAAAGTCCATCCCAGGCAATGAGTATCTGTGGGTTTCTTGCCCTGGTATACTGCTGTATTTATTTGTTTACATTTCTTTAATTCATTTAGTTATGTGGAAATGATGATACTATGCAGTTTAAATGGTTTTGGGAAATGACATATTGCTCAGGTGTTCAGTGTGTGCAAATCAGAATCAGTCTATTATTAATCATAATTTTGTAGGCCTGCTTGGAAAATAATAGAGTTGATAGTGAAATTTATTATTGTTTTCCTGGGCATTGTTCTAGATTATTCACAGTTCAGAGAACACGTGCTGTGCTCTCCCCCTCTTAGAAATGTGACTCCTTGCTAGTGGTAGAAATAGCACAGTATTATGCACAACTACCTGAGACAACTCTAAACAATCCATCTTGGATGCTGGGAGCAACCCAAGTTAGTACAGAGTTGCTATTGGGTTGAAATTATGGCTCATAAAACTGCTGGGACCTGAGTGAATTCATTTGGAGCCATCATCAGCATCTCCATATGACACCGCATTGCACCATCTAGGCAAACCTGGAAGCCCAGGGACTTCAGTCATTGCTGGGCAGAAAACACAGGGGTTTTTAAAACCAAGCGTTTGAGGTTAGCTCTTTGGCTAAGTGTCCAAAACCAACGTGATAGTCCCTGATGAATAGCTTGGCTGCATGATATGCTGGTGGTGTAAACTGGTGAGGACCCTTTCCAATGGGGATGAAGCTATTGGTTTTGTTACATGTACCCTGGAAAACAATAAAAGAAACCCCAGATGACTCAGCCAGAATTCCTTCTGATGAAACTAATTGCAATGTGATTCCTTTTTCAATCCTCACTCTCTTCAGTTTACTTGTATCTTTCGCAGAAAACTTGCCTTTGAACAGTGATTATGCAAGAGCAAGGCAGAAAGAGCAGGTCAAAAAATTCAGCCGTTAGTAAGGTCTAAATATCTTTTATAGAAGTATTTTCTTAATCTGAATATAGACATAGTAATTGCCTATGAACCCAGCAGCTCTTTTTCTTTTAGGTGATCTGCTATGTAAAGAAAATAGATATAATAAAGTGGGAATTTTTTTTTGCCATCTTCAGTAAAAATAACATATTTCAAGAAACAAAAAAAGAGACATTGACCTATTCAAATTTGTGTCTTGATGATTCTACTATATGGTAAAACACCTTCATTCTTTCATGGTATTTTTCAAGTAGTGTTTGGTCTTCAATACCCAGCTTTTAGCACCTGAGAGTAAACCAAAATTCTTGCTTGCCTGTCTGCTTACGTAATCTTCAACGTTATTTTTTTTCTAAACAGGACCTGACCTTCTCTAGATTTTATCAGTTCTCCTTCTGATATGCCATTAGGTTTCACAAAAATACAATACAAAGCTGCCATCTCAAATTGTCAAATGGTAACACGTGTACTCAAAGGTTTGTGCATGTCCACAACTGCAGTGTGGCAAATACATTCTGCCCTTATGTGTTCTACTGTTAAATATTTATGTAAAATATTATTATTTTTAAGAGTGCTATTTAAACCTCTTTACTTGTTCCCTCCTGCCCAAATTGGAGGTTTGAAAATCCTGTTTTGCATATCTCTTTTGCCTGTCTCACACTGATACACAGAACATGACTGGACAGCAAGAAGATGCAGATGAAGCCTTGGATTTAGCAGCACAAAAGCCTATATAACTGGGCCAGAGTAGTCCTAGACATAACTGCAATAAATGAGCTAGAAAAGACCTTGAAAGATTACTCAGTTTGTCTCCCTGCCCAAAAGAGGATCAGTTCTACCTGTGGTACTCCTGACAGTTTATCTAATTTATTCTGAAAGGCCCTCAAAACTGGAGATTTCATGAGCATCCCATGTAATCTATTTCAGTGTTTCACTGCTTTTATTGTTGGGTAGCTCTTCTTGACATCTTAAATGACGTTCCCTTGTTGAAATTTAAAACTGTTGTGTTTGATCATAACAGCATGCACATGGAACGTGTTGTCTGGGCAGGCAGACTTTAAAGTATTTGAAGACTACCAGTAAGATTTTCCTCTCTCTTCCCTTATCTAGGCTAAATGGACCTAGTACTTTCAATTTTTCCTTCTAAGCCACGTTTTCCAATCAGTTATTCATTCTTGTGGGTCCCCTCCTGGTGGCCTTCAGTTGCTCCGCCCCTCTCTTTGAGTGCTTTTTCCAGTCCTGGGCAGAAGACTTCAAGCAAGACCTTGTCAGTCCTAACCTTCCCTCGTCTTAGAGATAACAGTCCCGTTTGTCTGACTTTGTTTTACAACAGCATGACTGCTGATTCAAGTTCAGGTGATAACACAATTTCTACGGCCTCTCATAAAGATAATTTATTCACCCCTTCCTGCTTTACCTAGATTTTTCCTTCCGACACTATGACTTTGGCCTTGTTCTTACAGGGATGCTATCTTTTTCTCCAGGTCATTTCTTCAAATAATCTAAATTATTTTGAATTTTGGTCCTATCTTCAAAAGTGCTTTCAGGCCTTTCCAATCTGATTTTGTCTGAAGATCTAATAAACATATTTTTTTTTTATCATTCAGGATATTTTTTAGTGAAAATATCACGTATCAGGCCCAATACACCCATCTGATAAGCTTCACCACTAAATACATTGTTACATTTAAAGGTGAACATGAAGGCAAGAGAACAATCTGCAATAATTTATAAATTGAGCCAATTTACTTCTCTCCACCCTGACACAAGAGCACAACCAATGATCAGACAATCACAGATGCAACTTGGCTTTTCATGTTCTTCTGAACGAATGTGATCAGCTGCTACTCCAGATATGTAACAGAGTCCAGTGTAAGTCTTTTCATGGAAGGATCAAATCATATGCACTGGGATACTATTCTGTCCAGATATCATATTTCATATATTAAATATTCATCCATTAAATATTTTATATATTAAATACTATATTTCACTCTATCATTCTCTGATTATGTGATATTAAGTAGAGCTTGTGATATAGTGACAAGGAAGATGAAGAAATCAACATTAGAAAATTAAATGAAAGAGCATGAAAGATGCTTTTTGAGCGCGTGTAAAGGGAAGTTTTCTTTATGAAATTTGGAGTACCTTGACTGCAGACTGAGGTTAAAATAAGAATATATATATATGTTGTACAGACGTCTAACCCTGACCATCGGACAGACATCAGAGACATCAGGGAAATCAGAAGGACCGTAAAGTGATCTATGAAGGGATTCATGGTGTTCTCTTCCATCAGGCAACAGAAAAGAAGGATTCATTTAGTTTTCGCCTAAGGAAGGAAAGGTTTAGCAGTGAGGATATGTCTGAGCAATGGAACTTCACAGAAAACTGGACAGAAAGAAGTCACAGATTGATAAGAAGACTTGAGAGATGCCTTTAAAGATGTTGGAAAAGATAGCAATGACAGACACCAAGGTTCAAGGACTTGAACCAGTGAAATGTCTTACCTGCATAAAATTATTTACTTTGTGAACAGAAAAGAAAAAAGTGATAAGAAGTTGTTTAATCCTTTTGAAACTCATTCCAGACCCACTGAAATAATGGAAAAGTTACATTGACTTCATGTGGTTTGGAATAAATCCCTTAGTGTGCCATTGAAACATTACAGGATAAATTAATCCCTGGTGTAATTTTATTAAAGTAAATTTAATTTATCCTAAGGGTCTGTTATGTCAAATATGCATTCATTCTTTCATTTTCTCATTCTTCCTTTCATTCATTCAAATGGGATCTCAGTGTGCTGTAAACAGTGTGCTTACTGGAAAGAGACAGGAAACGTGCACTGTGAAGAAGAACATTTGCTAACGAGAAATATGGTTTCAAAAAGTATTTGTTCCAGCACATATTTTTAAATACCTTTCATAATTATGAAACTTGCAAGGAAAAAAAAAGAAAAAAAGCGGCAAAAAATCCCCCATACACCATGAGGGGGACCCTCCTCGTATTCCATTAGGTTTGTGGTTCCTATCTGATGAAAACAGCACTGAGCTGGAACAAACAATGCGTCAAGGATGATTATGTAACACGAGATGAAGAAATATTTCTCAACCCAGTGCCAGGAAAGCTACAGGCAACTCTGGAAGTCACATGCTTTCTGGTGGGATTTTTTTGCATTTCTGTTTTTGTATCTTGTACAAAAGGGTAGCCCTATTTCGGAAGTCAAGTTGCAGGAGGAAACAGCCAATAGAGAGGATCTTTTCTGTGTTTGTGAATTCCGGTTGAACCACAATGAGCACATTCTTCCTTCTCTCTTTTGTGTGTGTGTGTTTGGAGTTTTGTTCTTGTAGTAGTGAAAGTTAAACGGATAGAAAGGGATCAATGGGGACATTGTTAAACTGACCTCTGGTGACCATCAGAAAACAAATGAGGGCCAGTAGATGGACGCTGCCCCAGCTAGCCATAACTGCAGTGTATGATATCTATTTTCAGATAAGTTTTGTATTCTAGTTTCTATACTGTTATGTTTCTCTTGTAGTGCCATTAAAGATCAAATGTCAGTGGGAGACTAAATGCTGTATCCTAAGAAAACAGCAGATAAATGTCTGGAGGAAAAAAAAACAAAACCAAAACCAATAAACCAAAGCAAAGCAAAACAAAGAAGGGATTTTGCATAGTAGCAAATGATATGTCTGAAAAGCACTGATAAATTGATAATTAGAGCTATGAAAAATTTAAATGCAATTCAAAACAGATTTCTGTGAACATTGTGCCAGTTTCAGCTGTCCCAAGCTGGCAAGAACATGTCTGCAAGAGGAAGGCAGGGGCTGAACAAATCCTAAACCTCAGTGCAAAATTCAATCAGTCCACGGATGGGTTGGTTACACAAGACTGGCAGAACTATTACACTAAGCAGTTCTGTCTAACGGCACAGTTGGGAACAATGTAAAACATTGCTGCAATACGGAGCAAAACCTATGAAAACTGCTTTCAAAACTAGGATCCTTTAATACTAGGATAAGTCCACTAATTTTTAATCTTGATAAATTCAAAATTTTTGCACAAGTGTCACTAACTTCAGTCTGTGACTTAATTAAGTTGCCTCAAAATATTGTCATATGCCACTGGAGACTTCAGCATTTAGATAGTCAGTGACAGCTGGGTGTGACATAGGACCCACAAGAGACAATCTTCTTCCAAAACAGATAGCCTGATACAAGAGAAACAACCCTGTACCTTCATGTTCTGGTAGCTGAGTCCCACCCCAAGCATAGAGTTCAGATCACAAAGGAAAGCACCTGTATTTAGGTATCTAGACACCCAAAATGTCACTTGGATGTCTAAGTTTGGTTAATCACTCTTAAATTTCCATTGACAGTAATGACCAAATCTCAATTATTTACAAGGACAATTTAGACCCTTCTTTAATGTCTGCACGACTCGATTTTGATGTCTTGATTTAAAGGCTAGATCCTATCTCAAGGTTTACATCCTGCTAGTATTTCTGATGTTAAATTATAGCTTAGCCACCAAAACATCAAATTCCTGTAGAAGTGGCAAACTATTGTGTTGAAAACAGGGCTTCAGTTAGTGAAAACTTTGGGACAGTACTTGAAAAAAGCCTATTTTTACCTATTTCTCTCTTGGAACTACTTAGGTGCTGCAAAATAAACACCAAATACAAAGTGTCAGAGAGCTATTTCAAATTTGCACCTTAACCCAGATTAATTTGCCAAGTAGGTAAATAAGATTAATTAGTTGGAGGATTATGTTTTATGTTATGGAAGTGAAAAAAATTATCTAATTGTGTGAATCACCAGTATTATCTAACAAAAGCCTTTACTCACTCCTGTGGATAAATCAGGTGATCAGGAGAAGCAAAGACCACTAAAGGACAGGCACAGGAGGAGCTTCCTGCCTCCTGAATCAGGAATCTGCTATGGGTACTATAGTGTTTTGTCTTCTTATTTTCCCTAATGTCACTTTCTCTTCTCAGAAAAGGAGAGAGCACAACAGAGAAGCAATCTCCCCCTCCCCTATCCCCAGGAGAATGAAAAAAAAAAAAGAAAAGACCTGTTTTTTAGAGAACATCTTTCCTTTAATTGTTCTATGTTCCCTTCTATGGAATGACCCTGGATAGCTAAAACAAAACACAAGACTAAAATGATCCTTTTATTCTCTTCTGTTGAACTCTAAAACACATGATGTTTTTGATTCAGGAGTAGTAAGAATTTTATAGAAAATCCCAGGTGCTTTCCTCCTTGTTTTACTTCTTCCTCTTTTTATTAACTGTCTTTTACTTGTCATTATTGAGGAGACTGATACCAAGAGAGATATGTGTTGTCTTTTATCGCATTAAATTTAAATATATGCAACCAGAGCCTGGCTCCAATCCCACAAACTATACAAAAGATACGATTCAAGTGTATTACATATCTTTTTATTTTGCAAACCCTTCAAGTAGTTTTTATATTTCACTTTTTTCTTCCAAAGCTGATGATCCAGTGGCTCAGGGAAGGTTGGACACCACCAAAGAGACTTTCCTAACTTCACAGACTTCTCGCAAACAACTGACCAACAGAGAGAATAATTTAAAAAATTGCCAGAAGGATGTGTTAAACATTCTTGATTGAGGAATGAATGAAGTTGTTACTTTTTTTATCTAAATCTGAGCATATTTGTGTTCTGAGGACTTCAAGGCTACAAACACTGTCCCAAAAATCAGACTAAACAGCTCAAATTTTTCTCTCAAATTTTTCTTACTGTTATACAGGACATCTGTATTGAATTTAGTGGATTTACATGCAGATGTAAACTGAGACAGAATGTCTGCTATAGAATATTAAAACTCTAGATTGAATGATCTTTAGCATATTTTAAGCGCCAATGCGTATTAGCAAATACAATATTTATTTAATGTTTTCTTTTAATATCTTTTAATTTTCTTTTAATATCCATTTCAAATGGATACCATTTGGTACTTGGTATAATAAGCAAAGTTTCAGCAATGAAAAGTGCTCACACCTCCCTAACAGGAATAATGCTTCTAGAAAATCTTCAAAAATAATATCTTCTTTTCTTGAGCCCTGTGGTGGTTGAGCCCACAACAAACTACTTTTCTGAGAAGAAAAATGAACAGAGAAGAAGTATAGCTTAAGCTAGTGCCATATATTTGCTGCTGTTTGAACCTTTCACACAAAAGGTTATTCAGATCCATAGCCTGCCTAAAAGGACATCGCAGTGGAGCACTGAGAGTCTGGCCATGCTATACTTTGAGAAAGGATCTGTCCTTTTGGTTTCTGTGGGTCAAAGTTAAAGGTGATTTTTAATAAGTTAATTAGTATTAGTTTTCCTTCTGTTTCTCCCCATATTCAGATCATTTGAAACAACTCTAAGTAAATTTAAGAGTGTATTACCCTGTCTTCAGGTAAATCTAATGAGAAGAACCAGCAGACAGTAAAACATTCTTGTTATTTATGTGCTCACACAGAGTCCAATTCAGTCCTGTCATAGGGATTTTTTGAAGAAAAAGCCTTGTTTTCCATTCTCAATAGTTCAGGCTAGCCAAACTGAGAAATCCCCATTTCATAAAGAGGAAACAAAGCTGTTGAAGAAACTCTTCACTGAAGCAGCAATTAAGCCCAGACCACAGTTCACATATGAGGTAAAAGACCTCAACAGCAGTCATCTTCTGACTGAAAAAAAATCAGTGTGCTGCCACAGAACACTTCCTGCATAGTGACATTGAGCGTGAACTGGTGTCTCCTTTGAAGATAAGCACATGAACTTGTTGCTTATTTTCTTAATGATGGAAATAGGGAGTTCCTCTGCAGAAAATACAGGATCTGTCACGTAGAAGAAATATATCATTTACCTCTGCATTTGCTTTCTACAAACCGATTTATCTCTCTCAGAGAAAGACTATTCCAAACTTGCAACAGATTAACATAGTTCTCCTGTACTGCTTTTATTTAAAGCCCAATATAGACAAGTGTTTCCTCTTCTGGGCCCAAATATGGAATTCCCCCAAAACTACCCTGGCTTGAAGCCCAGGATGAACAAAATTCAAACGAAAGTCAATAAACATAATGATTTCATCACTGTAATTTCCTGACTCCTAGGAATGGCTTATATTTTCTGAAAAGCCACTTAGATTTGAGGTTTCAGGGTCAAGTACTCTTCAGTGCTTGCTACCTAGTGGAATTTCCAACCTAGTTTTAGGTTCTCAGGTGAGCGAAGAGATTCAACACCTGAGAAGCCAGTGGTCTGGAAAGGGTTTCAGTTTTAACCACTATGTGAGTGCTGTGCTTGCTTCACTCTCACAACGGGGAATACCATTCATCACAACTTTTCATTATTTCTTCCATATGTAGATGAATAAGAAACATAAAATCATATGCAGTGACAAAAGTTACATTGTACACCTGGAATTCTACTCTAATGCCTACTTTTATTTGCTCACAATTCTAAATAAATCGTACATCTCTGACTTTTTGTGAATTTTAAATTCTAAGTGTCATGCTCAAATTTTTCATATTTTATGTGAAAAAAATAAAATTCCACTATGATTTACACTTTTTTTTGTTTCTCAAACATGCCAATATATCAAAACCAGAGACATATTGAGTCTTCTTTTCCAAGTCCTCCATTATCACCCAGAAGCAGATAAAATGGAATTCAGAGTTCTCCCTAAGGAAGTACAGATGCATTCAAAATATCTCACTTCAGCTAATAGTTTGCTATGCCAGAATGAAACTAGAAAAATGACTGAATTTATTTGCCCTTTCAAGGACATGTTCCTGCACACAGCATGATCTGTGACCTGTAGTAAATCAAGCATGCATAACTATGAACTAACTTAGCACTTTTGTATGCTGCTTCTCTCCAATTAAACAGATGTATAGTTTATCTCAGTAAAGATTGTCCATCAACCAGCAGTTGCTTTTCTTCTTTTTCTTTTAGCTAGAAACTCCCACCCCCCAACAGTAAAATACATTTCTACATTTTCCTGGGTAAAATACATTTTTGTATTATTTTCTCCTTAGCTATTTCTTTCCTGGTTAATCTTAATGCATTTCTTATGAAATGGAGAACACATACTGGCCGTTGAATGAAGCAGATCTAGAGTTTAGACTGGACACAAAGAATAATTAGGATAAACAGGTCTGCTTCCATCTTGATTTTGCACCATCCAGAACTAACACTGAAAAAAGGAGGCAAGAATCCAGAAGGGGAAGGGGGGATTGAACATGTTATTAAAGAGTGTTTTGATGTTTACATATATGGAGCAAAATTATATTTGTGCAGGTACATGTATTTTTTAGCATTTTCTGCTTCGTAAGTGCACTACCTCCAAACATAAGCATTCGTTTAGTGTTTCTTCATTCTCTACAGACTGGAACAATGTTATACTGCACTTCAAATCTCCAAAGCATGTCACAAGTACTATTCTGCAACTTCAGAAGAGAATGGGGAAAAAAAAGAGAAAACTGTATCTAAAAGTTGATGAGGAGTGAAATTTGGGAAAAGAAAATAAAGGGAAGCTTTATCCAGGAATCTCAATTTCTTTAAAGAAGTCAGGCACATTCTTCACACGTATTGCTTGTATGTTTGAAGGCCATTACAGTGAAAATAGGACATTCAAATCTTGTTCTTATTTATATAGTACTGGAGTGTATGAACCCTGAATATATTAGTTCAAGGCCAACAAAGCTCTCGGTGGTTTATGTTTGAATTTGATTTATGTATATAAGAAAAAGTTTACTTCTTCTATGAAAACACATGAGAAGTTGCTCAGAGGGTTTTCTGTGACCAGGGTACTCTAGGCCACCGTGGCATCATCTGTAAAAGCCTGTGCTGCAGATGCCTGCTTTAGTGACACTTCACAATGTGCACTTTTTCATGAGCACTTCTGCAAAAATGAAACATTTACTCATGTCCACAGGCAGCTATTAAAAAAAGTCTGAAAAGAGAATTTTCTAAAAAGGGGAAAAAGACAGTGGATTCTGGTGGATGGTTGGAAACACACACAATGATAATCATAGAATCATAGAATCATAGAATCGTCTAGGTTGGAAGAGACCCTTGGGATCATCGAGTCCAACCATCTACCCTACTCTACAAAGTCCTCCCCTACACCATGTCCCTCAGCACTGCATCTAAACGGCCCTTAAACACAGCCAGGGATGGTGACTCCACCACCTCCCTGGGCAGCCGGTTCCAATGCCCTATCACTCTTTCGGTGAAAAATTCTTTCCTAATGTTCAGTCTAAACCTACCCCGTTGGAGCTTGAAGCCATTCCCTCTCGTTCTGTCACTAATTACCTGAGACCAGCACCAACCTCTCTACAGTGTCCTTTCACGTAGTTGTAGAGAGTGATGAGGCCTCCCCTCAGCCTCCTCTTCCTCATACTAAACAGCCCCAACTCCCTCAGCCGCTCCTCATATGATTTGTTTTCCAGCCCCCTCACCAGCTTCGTTGCCCTCCTCTGCACCCGCTCCAGCACCTCGATATCTCTCTTGTATTGAGGTGCCCAAAACTGGACACAATACTCGAGGTGTGGCCTCACCAGTGCTGAGTACAGGGGCACAATTACCTCCCTACTTCTGCTGGTCACACTATTTTTGATACAATATATAATTTTTGATACAATATATAATGAACAATAATAAACAGATATGATGGATTTCACTCAGTTGAATTTCCCCCTTAACATCTATGAAAAAAAAAAGAGACATCTTTAACACCTTGTAGTAGTCCTGTTGAGCAGGACAAGGAGCTCTGACTTTGGCAGTGCCTGAGCCCAGGTTAAAGGGCTCCCCATTTTTTCTCCCCTCCCACTGCAACGGTGGCAGTAGCAACTCAGAGCTTTGCCAGGCTGCTTCTGCTTTCTGCTCTCCCTCACGCATCCAGAGTTATTATTAGCTTCCAAGTCTCGTGCATGACAAAGGGATGTGCCTGCCTCTCACACTGGCCCAGGGCTCCGCGCTGCCTCTGCACCTTACTTGGGCCGTGCTTGGTGCTGGAGTAGCTCTTCCCCTTATCTCCCAGGAAAAGCAGAGGCATCAGATGACTGTCCCTGCAGCTGCAGCGTGCTGGCTGTGTTATGCTGAATAGGGTAAAATTCATTTTAGCACAGGGGAACATCGCATAGCCACACAGAGCTGCAAGGCTGAAGAAGTGAAAAGCAGACATGAGGTGTGGGTATTGTGGCAAGTGCTGGAAAATTTTGATTCGTGTCCAGGGAAATGAACCTTAAAAAGGTTTGGCAATATGTGGAGAAAAGGGGAGAAATGCCTGCCCCTTTTCATTTTCTCCAGCAACAGAGGGTGAGAGTGAGTTAGGGTCAGGAGATGAGTTGGTGAAAGGGGAAAAGTTGTTCCTTCAAACTCAGCTCTGTGACTGGCATCAGGCCCAAAACCTGTGAGAGTCCTTGTTTTTCTAGGTCTCATCATCTTGCTGGCAGGTGAAGGGCAGTCAGAGCTGCCACGTGTCACAAATAACACATGGCACCTGAGCATCTGTCATGCCTCCTCACATCCCAGGTAGAAGGTCACTCGCTGTACTCCCGGGGAGCACTATTTGTCTCACAGGAACACGCTGCAGGCCGAAAGTCAAGCAATCACAGGCTCCAGACTCAGTTGACTGTTGTTAATAATTCCTTGTAGTTCACAACCTTTGTAACCAGCCTGGGCTTCATTTCCCTAAGCAACTCAGCAGGCAGCTATCAGGAGATGTGCGAAAACAGAGATAATACAAATATATTATTAAACAAATAGCCATAGGCTTAGGAAAGGTAGACCTTGAAGTTTTAAAGGGTACATGTTCAGGTTGGCATTGTGATTCAGGATCCCGTGCAGCACTGGCTGGCGTGTCATGCTGGAATCCCTCCAGCCTCACCCAGAGCTCAGCAGCAACCAGCTGAGCTCAGGAAAAGCAGCATATCCAGTGTGGCTTCTCAGAATAACCAGACCCATACAAGTGAAGCAACCCTGAGAAGATACCCTCAGCCACCAGTAAAACTGAAAAACCTAGAAAACTGGGAAAATGCTTGCTGTACTAATCTGGGACCGATTGGGCGAGTGAGGAGAGATCAAATCCTTTGGGGTTCATCCTAGAAGATACCATGGTGCTCTTTTCTTAAGAGGCTATCATCTGCTGGGGGAAAAAAAGGCCATAAACAAAAAAACCCGAGTTGCTCCCGTTGGGTCAGCTTGATTGCAATCTCTGCTCATTTTGTTTTCAGTGAAGTGTGCTGTAGCTGTAGCCACTGAGCAGTAGAAAAGAATGAATGTATTAAATGCTAAGCTGTATTAAGAGTTTAAGTAAACGATAAGTTTGGAATTTCCTTTAATGGGTTATTTACTATACTTACAGCAATGTTTTGAACTATGTACTGAACTTTTAGATCTGTCATAAGACTTTTCTTACTTTGCCTGGAGACACATAACATGTCAGCCTTCTGCCGTGAGCTATTTTGCTGTGCAGTGTTGGGGATTTATTCACTCTCACTCAAATTGGCACAGATGGGATTGTGCTTACAGAACAATTTTGTTTTCAGTAAGCAAGAATGAAAGTTTCAGTTAGGAAATAAATTCAGGTTTCCTGGGGTTAGATGAATTTTACCTCATGAAATCTTCTTAAAGCCAATGAAAGGCTTAATTTTCCTGTGCCTTAAAAAGAACAAAGATGAATTATGAGATTTGCAGTGAGAGCTGTGATAGAGAGTAGCACCTGTGAAGACATAAGGGCAAGGTATACAGAAAGCTGATATACTTAGAAAATATGGACAAGCTTTGAGGCATTAAAGCACTTCTTCAGTCAGAAGAACTTTCTGGAGTTTTCTATACACTGACATGTGTTTGCTGAACTCTGGCACAGGAAATACCATACAGAGAAATTCTGTAAAAACTGTTGTGGACTGATAAGAATTACATAGGAGGTGCCATTGTCTCAGTGGACTATGCAGTGGGATTTTGGCTATGGCAGAGATGGGGCAATATATGTGTGACAGCATTTTTGACCTCTAAATATTAGCTTTACCTCAGTGTAACTTGTATTTTTGCATGATGGTCTATAGCTTTGGGACTTCAGGAGAGGTTACAGAAGGGCTTTAGTCAAATAGTAATGCAAGGGTGGCACAGCAACTTAAGCAATAACAGTTCATTAACTAGCTGGAGTCACCCTGCTACTCTGACCTCTTTGGTAACCAAACAACTCTAGATGGCTTGAAAGCCTCACTGTACCGCTACGCTAACACAAACTAAGTTGCTCCAAATTGTGCAATGCAAGTGCGCTAAATCAAGTTGAATCTTAAGATCTGTGAGTGGGTATCATATATGATATTGATCAACTTCAATTTAGTGGTGATAGGCATATTAATTCATCCCAAAACACTGCCAAATTTGACTTTAAAGTTAAAGTAACTGGAGAAAAGCCTCAAAAGAAAAAAAAAGCTCAGCAGAAGGGACTGTGCTGTTCCTTTGTAAACGCTTGTTGCTTCAACAAACTCCAAGTTGTTTCATTAAAAGAAGGTCTATTTCGTTAAAAGGCCTGTTAATTAACTAGGCTAAGAGTCTTCCAACTTAACTTTAAACATCTAAAAGATGTGCATTTCAGTCTGAGCAAGTCATTTTAGCTTTTCCTTATAGTAAGAAGCCAGTAACACGGTGATTCATGTGACCTGTCTTCCAATTGCTATCTGAACATGATAAGAATCTGTCTCTGCCTATTTCTCCTCATTGACTATAAAGAGGGTTTAGGGTGAATAGTTCAGTCTTAGATGTTTAAGTCTTAGATGTGTAAGTTATGGTAGACTAAATCTTATCCTTCCTCTATCTTCCTGCCTAGATTATTTCTTTCGTTACATTTTCTTCTGTATTCACTCAGTCTCAGCAGCAAAATTTTCTCAACCTATCTTGGAAATTGATTCTGCAGCGTGGCTGATCAGAAGTTGCGTATCTTACCCTAATACTCAATAATATCAAATTGCTTCCACAGATTATCTCAGGAGAAAATGTCTTCAAGCATTCAGCTGTCACCAACTTTTCCTGGTTCTCTCCTTTTCTTTCATTTCTTTGTTAGTGTCCTTTTCTATGTAATTATTGTGTCATAAGATCTCTAAAAGTTTAAATTACCAAGCCATTCATGTCATGATTGGAAAAATACATAATAGTAACAAAGATTTCAGTAGTGCAATAACTGCCGTAAATAATTTGTTAATTGTCTCACCTCACTCCTTCAGCCTTGGGCATTAGTATGTGGGAGCTTGCTGTAGGGTTGAAAGAGGAGCTCAGTTCTTCCTGTTGAATCTTTGAGTTTTATATTTTGTTCGAACAAGAAGCCAAGGCAGTGGCTACTTTAGAAACATTAACATGATTATTTGCACAGCAAATAAAATGGTTTATTTTCACACAATCCATGATAATCTAGACAATCATTACTAGTAACATTTGCTGAAAAAATTCCCACTAACAACACTTACCAGACTGCCTGACTTCTGGCCTTATTTTACCAATCAATGCAACACAATACAGTACAGAGCAAGCAACTTCATCAAACATATTTTTCCCTCTGTTGTTACTGTTACCTTAATATAAAAGCTCAAAATACATAGAAACATAAATAGCATTCTTCAGTTTTATTGCATTTGATTTTTGACAATTATGTTAATTTATTATATGTGAAACATATTGTATTTATTATATGTGTGCACTGTATAACTTGCCACATTTCTGTACAGCATGTGTTACTTTAGGATTTGTTAATGACACAGTAATTGCTGTGTTTTCCTGAGTTGGATTGTCATAACCTGCCTGAGCTCTACTGAAAGACTGGCTAATACAAGTTTCCATTGGGAAAACAAACAGAATGGAAGACAAAAAAGAAAACCAAACTGCAACTACAGAAAATGATGACTATCATTCCAAAGTTACTTATAAAATACTGGAAATGGTAGAAATCCATGTGGAAATATTGCGTTATACACAGGGAAATTTAGCTGCATTTTTTGTTCTTTTTCTAGTCTGCTTAGCACAATTCTTGACAAGAACTACTGCAAACCTTAAACAGGATCACACAAAGTTTGTTCTCAGACATATGCACCTAGAAAGCAAATAAAATGCAGCCTCATTTGCAGTCTATAGGAGAACTGCTGGGAAAACTGCAGGTAACTGTGGAATCTCACTTGGACTGCAGTGCTCTTTAGTATATTCCCACTGTCTTCTGTGCTGGACAGAAGATGATGTTTCTGTTGCACAGCAAATTTGGAGATTTGGAATTTGGAGGATTGAAATAAAATATTTAGAACACAGTCTTAATATGTACTTGTAACAAAACATAGGTCAAAGGCTTTTTATTCAGAAATCTCATTGAAAGTGTCTTCAAAATCTGTTTGGCTCCATTAATGATTCAGCTTAAATAAACCAATACCTTTCAAGAAAAATACATTTTGTCAAAAACTGCCTGACCAGCTCTGCCCTGTGTTTAGAGGGGCCATTTAAAAATAGGTTTAACGGCATTTTTAGAATTGCAAATTAGGGGAAATCTATTTACTTGAGAAGTGTAGGTCCATAAATAATGCTGAACTTCTATCTTCATCTAGCAACAACTGGTATTTCTGACAAGTTGCAATTACTTTTCAAGGACAAAAGCTGCATGTGACTTCTCAGGACAAACCCTTCAATTCCTGCTCAGAACTCAGCAACCTTTCTGTTACTGACCTCTGCTACAGAGTTTTCTTCCTTTTTTTTTTTTTTTTCAGCTATCTGACCTTTTGCAGAAAAAAATAATAATCCTAACAAACAAGAAATGTACTACAAACAGAATAGCTTATAGATCTGCCCATAAAGCAGCTTTCCGCTATCAGTTTGTCTCTCTGCTGTTTACTTGTAGTCTCCCTGTTCTCTTCTGCCTAACAGCATCTCTGATAATTACTTTGTTGTGTTATGTTTCAGGAAAAATTCTCTTCTGGACAATGTCCCTGTATTTTTACATATCTGAAGACTGTCTTGCTCACAATTAGAGCTTTAATAATAGCAGAGAGGACTTGAGAGAATCACTGGGATTTCAAACTGGCTTTCAGAGAAATGGGGTTTGTCTCTGGGGCAAATTTACAAAGAATAAAAAATGAAAAAATTTCCACGTTGAGTTAGGTTCTTTTGTGAGACCCCTGTTCTCAAAACATGGATTGCAGAGTGAATGAAGGGAGATACATATTTCTGCCTCTGACAGTACTAACCAGGCAGCTCTAGTTTATACAGTGTTAACTAACTCACTTGAAAATGACATGACCATAAAACCTCAATTTTTATTGTGAATTTTTCGCACTATGTCATTCTATCACAGTTTATGCTAATTCCGACTACCAAAATTATAGGTGGCTTTGCTAAATAAAAGCCATCAGGATAGGAAGACACATTACCAAGGAAATCTCTCTAAAGTCTGTGGGTCAAAAATAAGAAGGTCATGTAAGACTGAAGCTAAATTGTGCACTCTGTAAACCTTCCATCAAAGTTTGAAATAAGTTTTTTAGCCACAATTGAATAAGATCGCATACTTCTTTAAGTAAGAAAGTGCAGGGTAAGTACATGTGAGAGACTGTGAAAAAGGCTGATTTTAAGAAATTAATTTTAGTGGATTAAATAGCTCCATCTGAAAATAATTCCAGATCCAGACTAATAGGAGTTGAAGAAGCCAGTGTATGTTTGAATTTAGGAAGCCTAAAGTACTTTTTGCCATGTTATTGTCAGACCTTAAAGGTACAAAAATCCTCCACATGACTTTTCTCTGCTAAATGGCTTCTTGTTCTGAGGTACCTGAAAACAGCTCTGGTTTTCAGCTCATTTTCTGTTCAGCCCTCTGTGAAAATCAGACTGCAGTGGTGTTTTATGTGTTACAGTCTCCCTAGGAGAAATGCAGGCCATGAGGAAAGCATGGCTGACATACATTTGAAATTCCCTTTAGGTATGCCCTCACAACCAAACCCCAGGGGACAGTATCTTCCAGATACACAACATACTGGCCATTGGACTGCCATGGGATTGCTGGCACTTCAAACCCGTGATATGTGAGCACAAGAAAGAGTGATCAATAATTCAGGCAGTGCCAATTTTGAGTCGTTGAAAAGTCTCAAATATAAGGTATTTTGAATGTTTGGGACCCGACAAAGCAGAAATCCCCAAAACTTTGTTTTCTGGTGTAATTTTCAATACATTCTAACTAGAGAAGATGTATTGCTAGGTGATAACACAAGAAATATTCAGCGGAGGAGCACAGTGTTTGAACTGGATTGATTAATTCAATTGACAACACAGAAGTAATTAAAAAAAAATCTACTTTTTCTGGCAGAGAAGTTCCTACCTTCAAGTCAATTTTATGTGCAGCCTACACATATGATTTCAGAAGGAAGGTTTTTGTGTGCTACCATAGGATGTAATTCTCTGAAAGAAAGACAGGGATATGCAAATGTAAAAAAAAAAAATCTGTATTACAGATAAGTGTACATGTCATATCTTTCTTTATTCCAGTTTGAGAATCTTTAAAAGCTCTTTAGAGTGGTTAATATTTTGTCTCCACTGACCTGTGTTGAGCTTGCTCAAGATTTATGATTAAATATAGTGTTTTTTAGAATCAATAGTTTGCTGGTCTGAAAGGATTTCCTCAGGCACGTACAGCTAGGAGGCTGCCTGAAGATGCTGAACATTTTCCTGCTCTGCAGCAAGGGGCCATGGGGGATTTTATCATAAGGTCAATTGCTTACGGGTGTATGGAGTTTTCAGGTCTTTTGCACAATTACTTTGGTCATCATTTTCTGTAACCAGGAAGGAAAAGAAAATCAAAATGTCTCAGTAAGCTTATTCAATGTTGGGGTCAAATTCCTATTATAAATTGTAACTCTGCTTCAAGAAAATGGTGTTGATTTACCTCGGCTGAGTATACTTTGGTAGATGGGTTCTGTCTCCTTGCTCTCACTCATCAAATACCATGTTGTAGAAAAACATAGCATTTTGCATTATCTTTGGAACTTGTTGAGGGATTTACAATTTCCACTGAAATCTTTACTCCTTGATGGTACGGCTATTGCTTGTTGCAGTTCATTTGCCAAGTAAGAGTCAGCCAGTGGTTGGAACCACAGGGATGGGGTGACCAGGAGGTCCGCAGATGGCAGAGGGGAGCAAGACAGCAGCAGTGCAACAGTGTGAGACCTCCCCTGTCCTCCAGATGCCAATGCTGACCAGAAAGAAGCATGGCTATGGTTACCTCCTCCCACCAATGGACTCAAAGGAGAATTGTGGTGAATCTCTTCTGCCCTCACCCAATTGAAATGCTTTTCTAGTTAGACATTGACTGGGCCGCTCAAGAGCTTTCTGAGATGAATTTTAAAAGTTGTCAGACACCTAATTCCTTTTGAAATCGTGTTGTGTGTTAATTTTTTTTTATAACATCTCACTCATTCATGTGAGTATATACCTCACTGTGGAGCAGACAATATCTCCAAAGAATTTAAAGAGAATGTTTTTGGGGATCCAGTACAGCTCTCCATACCACATCTGCTAACACAGGTTTACTGAAGGGATGATGAAATAGCTACCAGAAGGAAAGAGGCTGTTAGGAGAAACAATAAAAGGGATAAGCAACACATAAATCCAGAGAAAGAGAAGGTAAATTGAAATCCAGGCAATAAGAAAAAAATATCACTTAATCATTTGATTAAATGAGAATTCAATGGGCAAATAAACTTTTTATTGTTTCCTGAGATGGTATAACATAGGCATTGAGTAGGCCTCCTCAAAAGGTAATAAAATGCAGGCTCTGCATTTATGGATGCTAAACATGCTAATAACTGTCTGCTTTCCCAGGCTTAGATTCTAATACATTCACAAAGAGGAGCATTTCTCTGGCTCAGCCATTTTTGAAGTATACATCTAGATGAAAGCAGTACAACATTAATGTCTACAAAAGGCATTAACAGAAAATTTAGACATGAGGCAGAGATTTAGGATTCTCTCATACTGCAATCAGCAATCTAGTCGCAAATTTTAACTGATCTATTCTAAAGCTCAACTTTGTTTCTTTACAGGAGAGAGTATTGTTGCACTGTCCAAATTTAGTAGACAGATTTTTTGATCTACTTTGCCTATACTAGATTAGATGCTGTACTGTCTTCTACTCATTGCTACTTACTGCTTAGTTTTGAACACATAGTCAACCTTCATGTAATTTTTAGGCACTGGCATTTATTTATTTTTTACATGCTTTCCCACTTGTTATTTTTTCAGTATTCAGCTGGCCCTATACATTCTCTGTGAGCTGCTTTGTTATGTATAAATGTATACTGTGATATCTGCCTTAAACAAAAGAAGGATTTCATCTGTCTGATTTTTAATCATCTCATGTCTTTTTGGTTTTGTTTGTCTCGCACACCCTGAATTCCCACTACAATCAAATTTGGGGTATAATGAGTGCCCTTACTAATTATCTCTCAAATTGGCTCTTGTACAATAAACCACTGAATATTATTGAAATTAACAGTTCTACTCAGGATTAAAATTTACCAGATAATGAATACTTTCCAGTCTTCTCAAGTTTGTCTATTTCTCTAATTTGTGCTTCTATAGATAGGTCTGTGATGCTGCTTCATTTCATAATTCTCATATTTCTTTTTCGTCTGTGTTTTTCTTTGTTGTTTAGAATGCTAAAAAACTTTCCTTAGTTCTTGCTTTCAGGGAAAGTGTTAGTGTTTGTAAAGAGGAAGAGAAAGAGGGATGGAGCGTCTTTTTTACGGGCCTGAGCATTGTTGTCCCCTCAGTCCTCTGTCCTTGATTTATTCTGTTTGTGTTTGTGAGGTTCAGTTTTTCCCCTCACCAGATGGTTTTCTGCATCACGTGACATCGGCATCACATTTACAGGTGCAGGCTGTATGCGCACCAAATATCCAGGTAGCTGCCAGTTATATATTAAAGCTTTGAGTGTTATTAGCAACTTTAATTATCAGCATGTGAATCATGTACTCACATGTCATCTAGTTATGACCAGTTACCTGAAACCCTTAGCTACGTTACAAACGAACAGCACCTGAGAGAACACACTATGCCAAAGCACTTCTGATTTGTGAAAGAAACAAACTTTACAGAGCTATAATTGAATATTGATGAGATATGTTTCCATCATCAACTAACAACTAGTGAACTGTCCATTCAATAAAAAAGGTGCTGATTTAAATGAAATACAGTTGTATGGTTTATTTACATGGACACTGATCTAGTTAAAATGGGTATTGAACTGAGGTCTTTTAAACTCTTTCCTCTGAACAAGCACAAACAACTTTCCAGTAACACAGACAGTTACGGCATAGTGAGGTTATTTTCCTTAAAGGAGAAACCATTAATGACTTCACTAAAATAAATGTTTTCTGGAATTTCTGACAGGAAGCGTCTTTTATATCCTATTGTATTCTCTAATATAGGGACAGGTTTTCCTCAAACTTTCACTAAGATTAGTAAAATAAATCTGACACTTATGTATTACAGAGATTCCCAGAAATCTCTGAATACCCAAATGTATATCACCTTTCCTCCCCTAAATTACTTGGGCCATGTTAAAAGAAAATAATAGAGTAATTAAAGAAGATACAGATAATAAGGTAGTGGAAATCCCCTCGTTACTTAAAATATCTGATTGGGGAAGTGAAACATTCTAGAAAACTTGGAGCGTTCCCTCTGCTGATACACATGATTAAGTGCCCTTCGATGATGCACGAAAGTCAGCAGCTGGTGATGTGAAGTCCTGCAGGCATCTGGTGCCTTTTCCTGGGAAGCTCTGTGAGGAGGGGTCAGGGAGCCTGGGGATTCAGGCTCTCTCCAGTTTCTCATGTTGGCTCTCGCCGGTGGGAAGAGGAGGGGTCTGTAAAGCTGTTGGGTAGAGGATGGCTTCCCCAGGCCCTGCTGACCCAGCTGCTCCGGGGAAGGTTAAGCCCGAGTTGTGCAATGACTTTTCCCTGTGTTTGTCCTGAGACTTCTCCTCTGCCCCAATTCCATACGCTTTATTTTTTCTCCAGAGAGTCATTCCTTACTCCTTCTGGGCCTGATCCCAGAGGCACTGGGATGACAAGAAATCACGGAAGAGAGTTGCACTAATTTTAGTAGGCTTGGGAACAGCTCCTGTGGAAATCAGAGAGAAAAAGTCCCCAAAATACCTAAAGAAATAGATTTAAAAGCTACAGATTAAGTCCAATATCACAATGAATGGAATAGGAATATTTATTAGTATTGTAATTGACTTCAGTAACATTAGGATTTAACTTCATGTATTCTTGAGTATTTCTAACAACCAGTGAGATATTTTAGTAAACAAAAAGCACTTTGATTACTTCATCATAGGATTTTTTCAAAACTCTTGTGGAGTTATATTTTGTTATTATGCTCCTAAAAGGAATTCAGTAAAGAAAAAGTCTCTTTAGCGCAAGGATGCACTAAGATCCAAGCATTGTATGGTGATGTCTAACATTTTCCTTCCCTAGTCCTTGGGTTTTCACTCTTCCTGGTAGAAATTAATAATTTGATTCCCTGTGTAAGTGTAATGCACTTACTAGTACATTCGAAAAGGAAAAATGCATCAAAGTGATTGCTTCAATAATGTGCCTTGTGTTGCAGTATATATAAATGGGTTTATGTAACCAAAAAATAAATCACAACAATGATCTCCCAGTCTGTTCTTCTCTCAAATTTACACACTCACACACACGCACACATACAAGTATTTATGCATATATTTTTTCAAATTTTTACAAAAGATGGTTTTATATTTGTAGATCACTTAAAATGACTTTTCTGTGTATGAAGACCTCACTGAAGCTAAACTGGCCTGTAGAAATTGATTTTTCTTCTTATGGTTGTTCCTCTCTTGCCCAAGGAAGCTGTGGCCAACCTTCTGGATCCGATAAGTAAGAAGACTGTTAAATGATTCTTTATTCAGCAGATTTTGGTGTAGAGGGCAGATATAAAGAGTGATGCTTTCCCAGTACTTCTATTGCTGAGCAGATGGGCTGTTGTGCTCTGCACTAGCTGGAGCTGTTTCTGAGTGTGTGGTCTTAATTTCTATGCTTCAAAGTATTTCCATTATTTTATTTGTCCATTAACTGAAACTGGAAGGAAAGAAATTACATGTAAATATTCAGTAAACATAGGGGAGTATCTCTTTGTCAGACCAATCCATTCTGGTGGAATATGTGCCCACCAAGGTTTTATTCTCTGGTAGTAGCAGATTTCACTTGGCTTTGCTGGTGACATCGATCCCTCTGAAATGGAGTACCTGCCACCATGAACACCAATATTATCTTTTTCCCTCCTCCTCCTACACTCCACAATGATCAAGAAATGGGCTCCCAGAAATGAAGAGAAAGGCCTTAGCATTTGGATTTTGTGATTATCTTTCCTTCTGACAGAAATGTTTGATCTTATAGTCACAAAAGCACCTTCAAACATAGGACAGGTAAAGGTGGGAGTGGTAACCAAAACCAGAGAAGAATGAGTGAGAGGGTGTGGGCATGTGTGCAGAGGAGAAATGTTCAGAGTCACTTCTGCAGCATTTATCATTTCATGTCTAATAATAAATTTATGCTCACAGTACCCCCACAGATTAGGAAGTAGTCATCTGTGTGTGTGAGAAAGAAGGGGAAAAAAAAACCAAATGAAAGTAAAAGACAAAATTCTTAGGGAACTCCCAAAGGACCAAATGTTTGTTGTTACTTAAGCTATGTAATTTCATGTTCACCTGTCTCATCATCTTCTTTATGATGTAACAAAACTCTGTGTTCACTAAGACTAACCCTGACTCCAAACACACAAAGTTATACCTTGCTTTTAAATCATAACTCCAAAATAAAAGAAATATATATTTCAGTATTTATTTGCAAAGCAGTAATGAAACTTAACAGGGAAGTAAATGCTATTTAAGTTTGGGCATAAAAGGAATAAATGTACTGAAACTGCGAGGTGGCCCAGCACTTGCTTCATCTGTAACTGAAGTAGCAAATCTCATCTCTGTATTCAGAGCTCTTTATTATTAAATGGTTGTTGCTTTTAGGTCAGGCTTTATCAAGAAAGTAATATTTAATTAGATAAAGACCTAGAACTTTGAGAGGGAATCCCCCCCTGAACTATTCTTGGGTGGTTGGCATAAATTCTGTTTCAGTGACTGAAGCCTACTGTGAATTTACACACACTTTGAAAGTGGTGTGGAGATCTGGTTATCTGAGTGAACAGATCTGTCAAAGAATCAGGATTTGATCAGAATATGCTGATTTTCCAAAATCTAATCACATCACAGGAGAATACAATTTTGGATAAAAAGTGGAGGAGGGTAAGCTGAGGGTAGACTTTCTGATTGAACTGGGAAGACCCTCTCCAGATTTGTGCTTCTTAATACCTGTCTGATCAGCAAGAGAGCGAGAACACACAGGCTTAATTTTTTATCTCTTACATTCCAGATAAATGCCCTCACCATAGACATACTTCCCCCCTCTGAAATGCTTGGAAATGTTTTGGTTTCATAATGACATGGAAATGGAACATTTTTGTAATTTCAAAATATTTCAAAGGTCAGACAGTTCATTCCCTGCTGAGCCCTGTTGTGCCTGTGTCTTAATCAAGCTCTGTCCATTAATATAATTCATCCAGAAATAATGCACGTAGAAAGAGCCGGCAAGCACAATCAGTGAAAAGGTAAACAAGCTAACTGCCCTGTCAAGTGATCACTTTATTCTTATGCTGAACAGCATATAAATAAACCCTAACTTACTATGTAACGCTTACACATGCTTTTGTCTTCAGATATGAAGCACTTTGTAAGCAGTAAACTTTAATTCACGATGCCTGTTCTTCTGAAAAGGGCTTAACTGAAACACTTGTTTAAGTGTTTTCCTAATTAGAGGCTAATTGATGAAACCTCCTGACTTTCCTGTGAAGGGATATTTTTCAGATGGGAAAATGGAAGCCAGACAAGTTGTCTTGCCAAAGATTGCACAGAGAGTTACAGACAGAGCAAAGATTTGAGCACCTACCACCTCTCTTCAGACAGTACTGTTTTCTATGGAGCCTTATTTCATGTATTTATACTACGTTCACAGGCTAACTGGTAGAGCTGCATCACAGACTTTGAAGTCAGGAAGTGTGGTAGACTACAAGGATCCAAGCTGACAACTTTTGAAACATTCTCTAATGTCTCTTTATGGGTCAGGACACAGCAGAATAAATGAGAACCTGGATACTATTTTATTGACACCTTTTCTTTGCAATTCTCAGACCTTGTAAATCACTCAAAAAAAATCCCCATTTCTGCACATCAGACAAAGAGAAAGGGAGAAGCATTTTCTTTGACAGAGAAGGTCAAGGATGTTTTTCACTTTCATCTACAGTTCTGGCAGCCAAGGGAAATCCAGATTCATGAACAAGGAAAATGATTCTTACGGTCGATTAATCTATTGCTTTAATTCCCTTCAGAGTGATTGCTGTGATCCCCAGGTGTTTTTACCCTGAGCAGGGACTGCCTGTCTTAGTCTTTGATGACAGCCTGACAAATTCCTTATGGACAAGTGCTCACTAATACACATGTTAATGCTTCAGCCACACAGCAAAATATTTGTTAGGTTAACTAAAAGCCTATGTGTTATCGGTGTGTAAGGACTAATGCCATAGTTCTGTAAATAGAGCTGGCTGATTGTTGTAGCTGTGTACAAAGAAAATTATACCTTAACAAAGTATTTTCTTTAAAATATTTCATTTCAAAATATACTTCTGTCTTTGACAGCAGCAGCTTTTCTGAATAAAGCAGGGAGTTCTGCAATGAATTTATAGGCCCATTTATCAAAACCTAGCAACACCACAGTACTAATTTGGGATTCAGCGCTTTACCAAATGTGTTAGAAAGTAGCAGCAGGAGATGTTCCCAATTTGTGAATGAATTCAGTGCTCAGTGAAGTGAGTGAGCCAAGAATAGCCTGGGCAGAGGGAGGTGTGTGGTTCCTCACCCACCTTTCCTTCTTCTCCACAAGACAACTCTTTCTCAAAGCTGGACCCATGACTTGTCAGGGTTGGTTTCAGAAACAAGTTGTTTTCTGAGCAAAAATACCTACATGGAAAGTAGGGGGTGAAATAGCCTCAGAAGAATATTTGCTTTAATCAAACATATTTCATTAAACAATATCCAGCAGAATATGAATGGCCTAAAAATTCCTGAATTTGCCTTCTTACACAGTTTAGTCATCTTCCTTTTGATTTTGTCCTTTTCTCAGCATCAGAGATAGTAAACTAATCCTTTCCAGTCTCTGGCACAGATTCTGGCTCTGTTCTCTCCCAGCTGCTCACCAAGCTTCCTACTTCACCTTTGTACTGCTGTAGCATTTATGTTCAGCTTTTTCTTACATTCTTACATGTTTTCTCCCCTTCTTTCAAAGGACATCTCTCTCTCTTCTACTGGTTTATGTTTTATCTTAAATCCTGTATTTAATCTTTCCCTGGCTGGTTGGTTTTTGTGTGTTTGTGGTGTTTGGGTTTTGTTGTTGATTTTTTTTTTTTTTTTTAATAGAGAGAGACACCGAATGATTACAAATAGTAGCAACATTAAAAAAAAAAAAAGAATCAGCTTTTTAAAATGATCTCTCTCCTTTCAGATTGGCATGAGACCTGTTTGAACACATTCTTCAGCAGAGCCAACTAAGGTTTTATGCTTTTAATTTTTATCTTGTTCTCTTTTTGACCTGTTTCTGTCTTTCTACTAATTCTCACTTCAGCTCCAAAACAGATGAAAACACATAGATGAAAAAACAATATCCATATGCATAAATTTTTAAAAATGAGGGAGTATTTTTTCCTTGAAAACATCTCTTCTTATGCAGATATTTAGCTGATATTGAACCACAGATAGTAACCACAGAGTGACCACGTGCTTTCCTTCTTTCCTTCCCAAGAGTCCTGTTAATCAGACCCTCAGCTTTCATTAAATGATGTGGTTCTGTTGACTCAAAGGCAACACACTGATTTACCATAGCTGAAATATTGCCAGATGACTTTGTGTTTTTTGGTTGTGTTTCTTACATTCTCTAGTAGGAATATCACATCGGCAAATTCACAAAATGAATGGCCACGCAATGAAGTAACATGCCAACAGATCTATTTCACACTTGTGCACTGAAATGTGGTTCTTTTGTTGTGTAGATGGGGCCAACAAGTTTCACATGGCATGTACAGAAAAGATCTTGTGCTGACAGGATGGGTATAAAAGAGTAATTCAGGCCTGAGAAATCTATCAAGAAGGAGGCACTGCGAAGCAATTCTGCTCAGCAGCAATGTAGGTAAATACATACATATTTTTGTGCCGCTGGATCATGCCTCATTTAGTTTCTTGAAATTGTACATAGAATGTGTTTAAATTCTTATGCAGGAATCCAAATTTGTATTTTTAATTTTCCACTTCTTAGCTCTGCTTCCCTGTTCTCTTCTACATCAGAGGGTTTATCTCACTTAGCTTTAGCCTTCTAAAAGTTAAGCATCTCTTCTAAGCTCGTTGATCGCATCCCCTCCATGGCTGACAGGAAGAGCTTCATTCCACCCAGAGATACTTAGCTCTTCATATACTTTTCCATAGTTTACACACAGAAGCCAGATAAGCTTACACACTGAAATTATAAATAGCTGAAACTGTGTGAGAGCAATTTCATCATTTATGACTAGATCTTAGACAGCACAGCACAGCCTGTAGTGGTAGTACAGACTTAAATATTTTACATATAAAAAGGAAACATCACAAAGCAGAGCTAGGATGCTTATACACTCCACAGATATATATTAAGACACTTCTATGGATACAGACATGCTACTATATTAGCACCAAAAAATCACGGAATTGTTATTACAATCCATCTATTAAACATTTCATTGAATTATACTTTCATTTTTCTGACATGACTTCAGTTCAATGCTTCCACTTTCCCAGTAAATGGAGGACATCCTCATCCCAGGCACTTCATGACCCCACTCAAATCCCATCTGAAAATTGAATTTACTTGTAACTCCATGGGTAGTAGAAAACACAGTCTGCGATCAGTGAGTTGAAACTGATTGACATTGGTCATTTTTTTATTATTTTCCTGAATCCAAACTTCTGCATTTCTGATTTTCAATGTAATGAAATATATGGAATTTATTCATTTGTTTCATTTCATACAATATTTTCAGTACTTTATAAATATGCCAATCCTAGTAATGGACATGCATACTTGCAAAGAAAAAGTGTTGTCGGGTTTGAATACTCAACGGTTTATACGTACATAGCATTCATTTCCATTATAGTCTGAAGCTGTTTTTCAGCACTCAGCTACAAAAGACACATAGTTCCTTGTCCCTGTAGATCCTGCCAGGTAGATGCAACACTGGCTGTCCCAGCAGTGGCAGATCTGAGATATTCTCTCTGATGGGAGTGCTAAATGTGTCCAGTGGAGCTGGGTAAACACAGCAAGAACAACACAACATTGGAGCACCAGACTCATGTACAAATCACCTTCACCTTGCACTACAAAGAACATTTTTCTATATTTTTGAATGTCTAGAAACCTGAACTACTGGATAGACAGAAATCTAGGGAGTCCCTAGGCAAAATTGTATTACTTACTATGGAAAGAGGCAAAGTGCCACACACAGGGATGAGAAAAAAATGTCCAAATGATTAAGGGAACAAAAATCTTTCATAGACAAAGATTTTGGAAATACAGGTGATCAGATGTGATTTTAAGTCAATATTACCTACTTTTGGAAAAAGATGAACCTTATTCTAGGTTAGGTAATCGGCATAGGTCATATGGAGTAATCCTTCTACTCCACTGAACATTTGTAAGGTCTCAGCTGGATTATTGTACAAGCGTTTGGGTGTAACAGCTCTGAAACAATGGAAACTAACTGAGGAACAGTTACCAAGGTCTGAAAGCCACAATAAATGATGGAAGAATTAGCACTGTTTATTGTATACAGAGCACAGAAAGTGGGACGTGAAAACAGTTTTACAGTTGGTATGCAGCAAAGGAGACCGTGTGCTCCCTGTGGTGTCCATGACAGGACAAGAAATAGTGGCTTTCATGTCAAAGTATGGAAATCCCAGGGAAGGAGCTTTAATGGAAAGGCTCATGAGGTACAGGAATAGATTGCTGGGGAGGAAGCTGGAGTCTCCAGAGCTAAAATTCTTTTAAAAATGATTCAGAAGACATGTCTTAGGAATGACACAGTTCAGCTGCTCCTGTCTGGGTTGAGGATGGGCCCATGTGGCCTATCCAGGCCCCCTCCACAGGATTTTCTATAAATCTGTGCTGAAGGTTTACTCGGTCATCAAAACCAACAGGGTCAGCACAGATCTCAAACCCTGTGCAACATCAGCCAAAAAAGCGTTCATCCAAAGGAGTCAACGTCTTATGTCAAAATGAACGTGAAATCAAGATAAAAATAGCCTGAAATCTCCTCCCCATTAACCTTTGCTCCTCTGCCCCTGGTAGGGATGAGAGGGCTGGAGCTGTCGAGTCCCTGGTTGCTGCCAACCTCTGCCGCGTACTCCTTCCTCCCACTTCTGCCCCTGTTCCGTGTCTGCTGCGCAATACTGTGGCCACAATCTCGCTAAAAAACACTTCTACCTAAACCCTTTTTGTTCCCGTACGGAGATATAGGCAGCGGACTGTCTTGCACAAGGTGCAGGCAGCAGTGCCAGGGATGGCAGGGGACAGGCAGCAAAATAACTGGCATTTGCTGATAAGAAAGAATAAAGCGTGTTTCTGTGGAATGCTTATTACACAAGGTAAACAGCTCTTACAATTTTTTAGAAGTCATACCCAAAAAATCCCAACAAACTCTATATCTGGCCTCAGTGTATACTCTTTATTTTAAAGGATACAGTTGACAATGTGGCATATATATATCTAATTAGAGAGTAGAACTAACAAAAGTAAATGTAAAGGCCTGCTCCTCTGGGATTGGATTTTCTCTCTTGTAGATGTTTACACCCCGTTTAATCATTCCAGGGGTATGAATAAAGCAATAGCATTTAAGCTGTTCAGAACTTATTTTTCACGTGCAGGCAAAAAAACAATTGATTCTCAGCTTCTTTAAGCGAGATCTAGAAATTGATTCTCAGCTTCTCCTAGCCAAATCTAGAAAAATGTAACTTTAACTGACAAAATAAATGATCTGAGAAATGTAATTATCTGCAGAGCAACATAAAATATCTTTGAATTATTTTGAGCATTGTGAGCAACCACAAATCTATTCCTTATGACCTTGTACTTTTGTCTGGAACCAGTAGTAATTAAAACATTGTTCACATCTTGTAAGTGATAAAAAGTCAGCACAGATGGGGGATTTTGGCCATACAGGTGGGCACATACTTTGAGGGAAGCTTTCGTTACAGACAATACTTTCATTCAAACAAACAATATCATCATACAGAGACATCCCTTATTAGTAAAGTCTTTGAGCCCAATGTTACCCCTCCTAACCTACTGGTGACTTCAGTGGACGCAAGATGTAGCTCTATATTTTTTAAATATAAAGGTCAAAGCAGACCTTCCATCATGGGTGTTTTCCCTGTAGAGTAACACAGGATAGGAAAAAAATTGCCCTACTTGCTCTTTATCTGTGTCTGCATAGCAAGCTAAACACAATCCTGACTGAATGCATTTGATGTTAGGGATGCTGGATGGATAAGGAACGTGTCTGACAAGTCCTTAAAAAAGAAGATTTGTCACATTATATTTTAAGCTTAAAACCCCTTCTATTCAGAAATTCAATTCAACCTCATTTTTAAGGCTGCTAATATTTTCCCAAGAGCAAGTGGAAATAAGGAATGATATAAAACGTAGATGATCACAGAACAAGAACATTAGTTGCTAATTAACTTGACTGGACCTGATGTGATGAACTTATGAGGATGAGGGCAGTTTATATTAGTTTTTTGAGAAATATCTCAGATCTGGTTCAGTCATAACAGACTCACTTCTTCAGGCACAAGATAGACACGTTGTCTCCGAGCGCATCTCATTTGCATGTGACACATAAGTCCTTAATTCAAGATGTTCTTAATTTTCCTTCTCTTTTCTCAGAAAAATGGAAAATGTTACCATGCAGCTAGTGAACTGAAGGACCTAATTGCAATGAATCAGGCATAAATGCATTTAAAGTACATGTCTCATTGCTGGCTTGACGTGCAGGACTTAAATAATATAGCTGTTCTGCATTTCTTGGTAAAATGTTCTGCCACCCTGCTTCTGCCATGCAGGACCCTCAGCATCAGCATCAGCAGTGTCTACTACTGCAGTATCACAGAGAAAGCAGGACAGCTGAAGTTACTGAGAAGAAAGGATTCAGCTGAAGCAGCTGAACTGACTTCTGCATGCCTCTTCAGGAGAATCACGCTGTGAATAGGCATTAGGAAGGTATAACATCGGGCAGCTTGGGGCAGTTTAGCTTTTGCTGTTTGCAAAGTGTGCCAGGGAGCAGCTGGAACTGCTTTTTGCAGACACTATAGCCCAATAGTATCTTTTGCATCGGCCCTCCTGCCAGTATCTTGTATCCTTAAGGCTTGTCTGTGCTTAAAAGGGATGGCTGTGCTGCTGGAGCTATGCAATCCCTCCTCCCTCCAGTGTGGAAACAGCTTATACAAGAGCAGGAGTTCCTTTGCCAGTACCATTCTCAGGATAAGCTGCACAGACAAAGAAACTGTTTACTTGTTTAATGGAATCTGTAAGGGTTTTTTTTTACCAGCATATTTATGTTGGTTAAAGCCGTGAGATTTCTCTACTGCTAATAGACTTAGTTATGCCTGCACAGATCCAAACCGTAGGTCTGCCTTGGGTGCGTAATTCAATGGCCAATGCAGCAATAGCAAGAAACGTTCTGTGGGCCTTTTTTCTTTTGCTGAACGCCTAACATTTTTCAATGAAAATACCATATTATATTAACAAGGACTCCCAGAAAAAATCCCAACTGGGCTATTCCTTAATTTTATGCGGCCTGCAGCCACACTTCTCTTTTTTTCATGTTATTATTGAATAATGATGCGGATCGTCAAAGGTATATGAAAGTCTTCCTTGGCCCTCAGGATTGAAATGGCTTCTTTTACCTATTTTAGAAAGCATAATTATGTTAACTATGTGCACTATTAGGGACATTTTATATGACCTTTGAAAAGTCAGATAGGTTCAGAGCATTAATCTCAGGGAAAGTCAAATGCAGAATTACTTTAAAGGATAAGCCTCCACTGTAGTTCCAGAAACACCATGAGCTGACACAAAGCTCCTCTGGTGCATCCTGTGCTCCTCAGCTCAGCGTTCTGCTCCTTCCCCCTCCTGCCCTCCAGCCCTCTCTTCCCTTGTGCTTATGCAAGAGTTTGTGCAACTGTATAGTGAACTGGAGCAGGAAAGTCATCAGGGTAAAGCTAACTTGCCAGAAAAGTGGTTAATTTTAACCTGAATTAACTCCTTGACAGAGCTGACTGTGTGGCCGCACAGCACAAGTGTGACTGTGACAGGTGGGGAATAAAGTCCGTGAGAGATGGCTTCTTCTGACAATGGTAATTCCAACAGTGAACCAAAAAGAAATGTTCAGAAATACAACAGGAATAGATCTATTGAATTTCCATCCTTCCACTCACTTCAGTATCGGAAAGTCACCCTGGCACTGTGTGCCTGATCCTGTGCTGCACATAAATATCTCAGGATCCTCAGTGTGTGCTAAGCCCTTGGACCTAAATAGAACTCATGTTTTTATGCATTCATCAAATCGGTTTGTATAACTCCATTGGCAAAAATACTGATTGTAGGTATTATTTCTGAGAATAATTCCCAATTACGCTGAAGCATCCTAATATTGATTTTATGAGAAGAAAAATGTGTCTCTTTTAAAACACTCTTTTCAGAGACACCTGAATCTTTGTGAAGTCTGATGTAAAATACCCTTTGGGCAATTGGACAGTCACTGCTTATACATATCAGTAAGAGACTCCTGTAGCTATGTTCTGTAAAGTAGGTCCTCTAAAACTGATATGGTAAAAAATGCTGCCTTTTAAAAATTTTAATTCAAGAGATGCTATAAATATGCATTTCTGTTAAACATTGATCAGGCTAATATAGAGTCACTAGTGTCTTAATTGTGTGATTGTCAGAAAATATACTATTTTTATTAGGCACAGAGCGAGCACATGCTTAAAACCAAAGGACTCAGTGGATCCCTAAATTCTCTGGGGCTGTCCCATCAGTAATGAACACCAGCTGTTCCACCCTGCTGGTCAAGATCCCAGAGGGTAGGGCATGGTTTGCTTCATGCATTAGGCATTTGGAAGAGCATTTAACAGCAGTTACTAAGCTGCTCAGCTTTTCAGAGATAAAAGAATGATTCTTAAAAACTGATTCATGACAATCTTTCACAACCAGAGCCAGTCAATAGATAGTCAAAGCTTTCTCAAATGCCTATACCCCTATAATGCAAATTTTAGTGGTTTATTTAACCTGAAGAGCAGGTATGTGAGACTGGCTTTGTTCTTAATAGCAGTGAAGGTTATTTGCAGTTTTGGAGAAAGCAATAGCTATGATATTAGGTCTGATGGGAAAGTGATAAAGAACTTGGAATATTTCGGTACCTGCTGAAAGCATTAAGTTCAGTGCTGCATCCTAATAATGCCTCCGTTGTTTTGGGGAAAAAAATGGCATGTTTATTCTAAACATACATCATATTTTGAGTGAATGACTAGGTGGACTGGGCAAAATGTCTGTTTCTCAACACTAAGAAAAGGACTGCAAAATTTTATGAAAGGAAGGAAATCAGGACTACATTTTATGCAGGTCTAAATTTATAGTCTATGATATTGTTTCTTCCCTGACGTCAGTCTGTGGTGAGGCAGTTTCACAGAAGTATCAGGCTCTTTTTTTTTTTTTTTTTTTTTTGTAAAATGAGGTGAACTGAAGCCACACCAATAGGAATTATAAAAAAAGTCTTCCTGTTGTAAACACTGTCAGACATCTGTACCCTGATGAATTAATTGCATTATAATGCAGACTGAATAGATTATGAATAATCTCAGAACCTACCTAAGCACTGGCATGATAACAGAAGGATGTTCACAAATGCCCTTTCCATCTCTTTCTTCATTAAAATAACGAAGAAATAACAAAGAAATGCAGCTGTAGGTAAAACTGGAGCAATCTTCCTTTTTATGTTTTTAGTCAGTCGGGCTTGATTACATTCCAGCTGAAATCATTGGAAAGACTGTCCCTTACCTGAAAAAGTTTTGGATAAGCCACTTGTGTAGTAGAATTTCACTCCTGATGAAGTATTTGCCCTCATCTGCAGTGCCTAAAACTGAATTTTCAAAAAGCCTTGAG
Source organism: Calidris pugnax (assembly GCF_001431845.1). Lineage (NCBI taxonomy): Eukaryota > Metazoa > Chordata > Aves > Charadriiformes > Scolopacidae > Calidris > Calidris pugnax. The sequence continues at coordinate 38,928,813 of NW_015094506.1, read as the reverse complement.
ACGGCTGGAGGAAGGAGTAATGTTGAACGATGAAAGCCAGAAAGAGAAACAGGGCATAGATTTATCGTCTTGCACCAGAAGAGGTTGAACTAGACCAGCTTATAGGTTTCTTTTCTGCAGGATACACAACCATTTGGGCAAGTTTGGATGGTGGAGAAGTACCCTGCCCAGTGACAGGACAAGAGGAAATGGGCACAAACTTGAGTATAAGAAGTTCCACCTAAACGTGAGGAGGAACTTCTTTATTGGTACCAGTGGTAGAGCACTGGAACAGGCTGCCCAGAGAGGTGGTGGAGTCTCCTTCTCTGGAGACATTCAAAACCCGCTTGGACAAGTTCCTCTGCAACCTGTTCTAGGTAGACCGGCTTTAGCGGGAGGGTTGGACTAGAGCATCTCCAGAGGTCCCTTCCAACCCCATATGACTCTATTATTCTACCTAATGAATTTTGTGTCTACAAAGGAACATCTGGCAAAATGTAATTGACTGATGATGTAGTGATGCAGACACATAAAACATATCATTATACACCTGCTTGTGGTCTTCCTGTCAAATATTCCCTTTAAGATTGTTTCTTTTTGTTAAACCGCCTGCAAAACTGTCAGATGGAAGACCATCTTCTAAAGGAGCTGTGGACAATCCAGAAACCTCTGATGGTTAGGGTGTTAGCTTTGAAATACTACTTCCTTGATATATTAGGTTGTATAGGTCCAGACTGATTTTCATACAATTGATAGTAGTCTTTGGAGGTGAAAATATAATATTTAAAATATTATTTCTTGAGGAATTAACTGTGCAAATATTGGATATGTTTTCACATGTTGCTTCTTTTAAAATGTATTATAAAAATTTGATTCTGTAAGGTTATTTAATAATCTGAGAAGGAACAGATTCTATTTCTGTACTACTTTCATCATCAGTTCTATGTAAATTAAGAATGTGGATATTGTGAGCCTGGAAATCAAGATCTAATTCTACAGTCTTACGTTGCCATCACAAGATGTTTAATTCAGAAATTAAAATTATCGTAATTTTTTCTTTGGTGTCAAGTAGCAGTTACACTGTTTGTGTAAAACATATAATACAACTCCAGATCTCAGAGAAAAGAAAAATCAGGCTTCCTAAAAAACATGGTTTTTATTTTTCTACTCACTGTTTCATGATACCTAATATGTTTAATTTATCACCCCAAATTCATTTCAGTATTCAAACCCAACACTGAAGTCACCAGCTGGTATAGTAAACATATCATGTCATGTTATATCAGTCCCTAGGTTTGCCTACTAAAAGTCAGTATTACATATTATTGAAGATCTTTGATACACAAGCATTACCAAGCTCTGTGCTCATTACTGAAATGGATTCTATGGTGCAAATTATATGATACACATTATAGCTCATAGAATCATAGAATCATATGGGGTTGGAAGGGACCTCTGGAGATCATCTAGTCCAACCCCCCTGCCAGAGTGGGTCTACCTAGAGCAGGTTGCACAGGAACTTGTCCAGGCGGGTTTTGAATGTCTCCAAAGAAGGAGACTCCACCACCTTTCCGGGCAGCCTGTTCCAGCGCTCTGCCACCCTCAAAGTAAAGAAGTTCCTCCTCACGTTTAGGTGGAACTTCTTATACTCAAGTTTGTGCCCATTTCCTCTTGTCCTGTCACTGGGCTCCACTGAAAAAAGACCAGCCCCATCCTCCTGGTACCCTTCCTTTAAGTATTTGTAAACGTTGATTAGATCCCCCTTAAGTCTTCTCTTCTCAAGACTAAAAAGACCTAAGTCCCTCATCTTTCCAAGGACCAGCGTCTGGCTATTTGCTTGCATTTTGATATTAGCTATAATTTTAGTAAATATTTACTTTAATAAGTTTTGCATTTCAAATTATTTTTTTTACTGAATTGATTTTTAAAATAGTTTATATATCCTTACAAGCAGCCTGAACTTGATATGTCTATTTCATTCCAACCGATAAAATAAAATGGTCATTAGGATGTCTATGAGAAAATGACATGACTGCTAAAAGCTGAAAATCCTTACTCCTGATCGTTTGATTAGAAAACACTAGTACATTCTCTCCCTCACCAAAACACATATTTGTTCATAATGGACAATGAAGCTAATTATACAGTATCTCCTTGCATGCTGACTGAAGCTGGTTTGCATGTTAATGTGGAGAAGAAACAGCATTAAGACTGTCAGTGCTGGACATGCTTCAATGTTGCCTTTTAATTAAAAGTTCAAATTTCTGAAAGAATAGCTCTTAAAGAATGTACCGGAATCTTACACAAGAGCTCGACTTACAAAACACAGCAGTCACATGGGTTTGTTTCCTGTCACACACTGTTAGCATCAATGACATTGCTGCTGCCAAGTTCACTTGATCTATGCATAAAAGAGATGCTTACTTTTCAAGAGTTATTTGCCCAGCAATAATGAAAACATCCCAAATTCCTTCATAGTTAACATGCCCCCACCCCCAGCCATTATTAATATGTGGCCATACAGCTGAAGGAAAACAAAGTATTGAATTGCTGACCTCACAGCTTTTCCTGTGCGGTGGGGGTTGCTTTGATTTAGGGTGTTTTGCTTTTTCTCATGAGGAGCGGAGTTTTCTTTTTATGGGTGTTGGGTGAATGCACATTTTCTGTACTTACTGGCTTATCTGCAGCATTTTGCATAGATTTCTAGATGGAAATTCCTCTGTCACTAATGGAAATTGAGATAGCTGGCTGTTCTTTCAAAGCTAGACTTATGTCCTGAAAGTGCAGCAGCCCAAGGAAACTAATGCCCCAAGTTTGTGATTTGAATCCTTCATTCTTAACAGTAAGTGAATATCATATTTTCAAAGATAACATGTCAAAGTTTCCCAGAGATATTAATTACAATGGGTCACATGTGATTATCTGTTGCACTGGGGTAAATACAAAGTCATTTTCCTTACATGAGTCTGCTCTGTCATCACACAGCTATAAATTGGAGCACAATTTGCCCACCCTTTTTTTGATCTTTGGAGTATAATGGCTCAGCTCAGAACAACAGTAGAATAATATTTGCATATTTGGTCCATTTTAGAATCAAATAACATTATTTAAATGATAATTGGAATTCTTTCTTTAGAGAAAGGCAGCATAAACAATACAGATATGAATTAATCATCTCCCTTTATGAACTTCACAGTTCAATAAGAAGATCATTTAACCAACTCAGAACAACTACATTAATCAGCATAATACATCTAAAGTTGCATTAAATAGATTAAGAAGATCCTTTTAGTGAGAAGGGGGTTGGCCTTGGTGCAATCTTGTAATATTTTTTCAACTTAAACATCATCAGATTGTTTTTAAATAATTTTTTAAAGAGAAAACATCAGGTCAGGACAGTCTAACCCAAAGTACTGTCTCTGACCATGGCTGAAAGAGGATGCCTAGATAAGAAAAGAGGGTAGACATGTATAATATTCACTCCGCCTGCCTATTCCAAGAAGTTCTTACACTTATGTTGTGTAATTTGGCTTTTCCAATGGACATTGAAAGCACATAAAGCACTTAAGACACCGTGCTGCTGTTAGCCATTCAAAAATTTGATTCCTCTTCATTTCTTGCTTTGAGCATAGCTCTGACAGCTTCTTTATTCAATAATTTTTGCCTTTTCCCTCCTTCTGAACTTCAGAACTAATGTACGCGTTTTTGTTGTATTATGAATACATGGCAGGATCACCCGATCACATGAAAGAGAAGCATAAGCCAAAGTCACCTTTGGCCTGGTGACCTTTCTAAGATATTTTGTGTCTAGATTCCTCTCCAAGAGCACTTCTTCCAGAGCATCAGATCAGGTCAGAGGCTAGATCCTCCTTGTAAAATGATCTCCAACTGGTAGCATTTTCTTTCGTTTAATTTTTGCTAGGTATCAAAAAACTGCAGTAGCTAGCCAAGGAACAAAGTGTAAGAAAATTAACTCTTCACAGCTGTTCAGGCATTGCTTTAAAGCCAGGACACTGCACTTTATGCACCTGCTTGAACCATCTCGTCTAATTTCCCCAGGCTCTCGGCACATTCAGTTCATGGGGTGAGGCAGCCCATGCCTGCAGCTCAGACCTCAAGTGATCCGAATCACTTCCAAGGGGCAAAGCTGTCTGTATCGACTGGTCAGATCAGCTGTTCCAGTTGCAGACAGACCTGGTCCAGGTGTCTAAAGCTGGATGGTATGAATCCAGGCTATATAGTGGAAAGACAAGTAATATTAAACATTTTAACAAATATTTGATTATGAATTTTATAAAGCCTTTTTGGTGGGTGATATTTAACTTTCTTCAAATACATTTCCTACAGAAGTTTCCATAGGCTGATTTGTTTCAATAGGCTTTAGTTGTTGAAATAGGTGTTTCTGAAAAGCAATTTTCAAAACTTCATGCCCACAGATCACTGGAACATATTTCATATGTGCGCGTGGAGGAATCCTTGCCAGCCACGTTCCCAGGCCTAGCCAAACACCAGAGAGAAATGATCCCACTTGACTAATCATAACCACAGAACACAGCTTGATTTTCAAATGTCTGTGAATGATTATGGAGTTCAAAGACTCAAAAAAACGATTACTGAAAAAAGTTGGATAACTGATTATCTTTTTTAAACTGGATTCTCTACATAGATACTCTACAAACAATAAAGGTGCTAAATTTTTCAAATAAAGCTTTTGTTGTGAATTAGTCACTCCATGACAGCTACAAGCACCAAAAGACATAAACACACATCAAGAATTGTTTTGTGAAATTTGTCACAACTGACAGCCTTATGTTAAGGCCTCTAACAGAATGGAAATGGGGTCTGTATTATTTGAATAATGTAAGAAAGGGAAATATGTCAAGTCTGTTGAATTTATTCAGACTTTATCACTCTAGGGCCTTCATTTATACTAAAAAAGCCAAGTGTTTCCTACAAATGTTTTGCCAGAGACAATGTTTCACCATTAGTTAGCAAACAACAGTTAGAAAACTTTAAAAAGCTTTAAGATAATATTAGATTTCTTCCATTCTGTTTGGTTTTTAACCCCCAAAACAGAGATAAAAAGAGACACTTAAACTGTATTCAGAGAAAGGAAAATTAGCTTAAAACATCCTCTTTACCCAGCAACAGAAAAATATTTGGCTTTATTTATTTATCTATTTATTCACATTCTCACATGTAAAACATGCCAGAAAATTAATAATATATTTTGCAAATAAGTTACAATCTAAGACATCAGTCTGAGAAAGCACATATGCACACGCCTGATCAAGAAAGTACTTAACCATATGCCCAGATTCAGTAGGATTTCAGCATATTGAATGGGATCCTTTCCAAAATTAGGGCCTGGGGCAGTGGGAGAGGAGGAGAGGAGAACATTAGAGAATATTAACACCAAAAGTCATCTGAACTAAGTTAGCCTGCAGAGTCAATCTCACCATTAAATGTACTGAGGTAACCCCACCTATTTTTTAAGGGGAACGTTTCAATGATCACATTTACAGCACAGACCCCAGGGAGCCACACCGGCATGACCAAACTGGTGATACGATGTAGAAAGAGGGTGGGTGGTGAGGGAGTACTAGGAGCTCGGGGCTGCAGCTGAGGGATGAAAAGGGAACCACCACCACCACTGCCATCACTTGATTGGAGCCTTATACAATGCCTCCAAGAAATGGGATGCTCTCCAGAAGCTCCAGGTCCAGGCATTGTTTGCCTTGACTTACTGGGTAACATTTTCCATGTCCATTATCATTCTTCAGACTCCTGGGATGTAGGTTTGGGTTATTAGGGGTGACTCTCATTCCCACACTTACAATCTTAATTTTTGTTCTTTTAAAGAATTTTACACTCTCATGCTACTGATACATTTAGAAGCATGTTGTCTTTATTAAACAAATGTTTGATTGCTCTAATTTAAACTCTTGACTGATCAGTCATAAAAATGTTTGCTTGAAATTAATTCCTTTCTTCAATGCAATAGCATTTATGTGGATTCACCTTTCTCATCACCCTTTTTCTCGTCACCAAAGATTTTTCTGTGAGAGCTACTTGTTACAATGGTTGACGCTGAAGCCCATTTTTTGCAGCTAGTAAGCAAATTGGCTCTGTCACTGATTTGTATTGAAAATAAGCCCAGAAAGCAATAAAATCAGTTGTAGAAAGAACACTGCAAGATGTTTGAAATCTGAGGGCAAGCTCAGCATCACCCTTACAGCAGAATGTGTTGTATGGCGAAATAGTGTTTGGGATTCTTGGCTCACTTCTTCCCTTCTTGGCTTGGCATATGCTGAAAACTGAAGCAGCACACTAACAGCCAGGCACTCACTATCCTCAGGGGTCTCGTTCCTCAAGTATACTTAGTACACTTAGGCACCAATTGGAGACTTTTTTTGGTGCTCAGAGGAAAATTCTGTAATTTAGGCCTTTGAGAATGTGGTGCTGACAAGTTGAAAGTAAAACAGGGAAGCTGAGGACACAAAATCCTTGATTCTCTTTGAAATCTATCTGCAAAATCTTGTGAACAAGACCAACCTTCCAGTTTCTTTGAATTGTCTAATATTTTTCTACAGTGTGAGATATTCCTTTGTGAAAATATAGCAGAAAAAGCTACCTAGTCTGTCATTTGACCCATATTTATTTCAGCTGTAATACAGCATAAGCAGCCCCTCCTACCTCATACCTCGGGTTACTCGTTCCCACTCTTCCATCCCTCCCTCATTTTGTCACTACAACCATTTGTAGGGCTCTGCAGTGAAGTTGATTAGATAAGTGACCTGGGTTAAACATAAATCTTTCTCATTTATTCAGTTGCAGAGTTAGGTTTTAGCCAGATAAACTCCTGATCCAGAAGACCACATGAGCCCTAGTCCAATGTGGATGGGAGGTGGCAGGGGAAACACTTAGGTACCTGTCAATGCAGTTGGCACTGTGACTGGTTTAAACAAACTGTGAAATTTCACCAGCCCATCTGCTTTTCCTCCCCTCTCCCTATGGTTTTAAAACATGGACCGTGTCCTTTCTACCCTGCTTTAGCAGGGGAGTTGGACTAGATGATCTCTATGGTCCCTTCCAACTCTAAAAATTCAGTGAAATTCAGTGAAATACCCTCCAAAGAGCTATTTCTTTAATATGGTCAATTCTTCACTCTGTCTCATGATGTTACAGCTGGAGACATTGAGATGGGACAGCATGTAGGCCTGTGTTTGGGGAACAAGTGGCCAGGCACTATTGGATACGATGAGGCCCAGTGCATGAGCAGGGTGAGGAAACACCTGGACAAGAAGCACTGCATGAGCAGTACTGCATAAGCAGATGAAGAAACACCTAGAGGTCTTCCACATCTGGGACAGTGTGGGCAGCTGGCAGTGAGGATGGAGAGGAGGAGCGATGGATGGTGATAGCCCAGCCTGGCACAGCTGGCAAAGAAATACACATCAACCCATTCTGTCTAATCCCTCTCAATTTTTGAGCTGACCACTCTTTATACAAAAGCTTGAAATCAGGTTAAGGCACATAATTCTGGGTGGAATGTCCACACTGCAGCTTACTGCAGTTGAGCTCCTCTACTCAAATTTCATGGGTGTTACTTAATTTAGTCTACTTTTCTTGAGAGGGACCATTAGAGAGAACCCCAGGAGAAAATGCGTGCTTGAGTCTTGTGCACCCTGTGTGACTTCAATACCAGGCTTGTGCTAGTAGCCTTAACTTAGGTGTTGCTGTTCTCCCTTTTGCCAGGTCACTGGCATCCCTGCTCTGTGGTCTGTGAACTGGCTGCCCACACAAATGGGTCGAGGAGCAGGGGAGAGACTGTGATCTGCAGGCAGCTCTGGACTGTATGTAGCCTGTTGGGGAGGTTAACCAGAGCAGAGCATGCTACCCTGGTTATCCAGAGAAGGCATGATGTCCTGCTGCAACCCTAAGAGGTGGAGGTGACAGCCTGTTCTCCAGGATTTGGCCTGGGTACATTCATCATGAGACCCTCACTCAAGTGTACCCCTCTCTGACGCTCTATCTCAGATTTTGCAGTGCAGGGCAAAAAACACACTAGCAAGAACTTTAGTGTTGTGGGGGGTGTAAGTGGGTGAAGGAATCCAAAGGATTAACAGTTATCCAGAAAAACGAGTTTCTAATATTTGAAGATAATTGAGCCATGAACTCTCATATTTCTATCTGAAATTCCTACTAAGTATGACAACCATGGTTTGAATTTACACTAGTTTCATTGAGGTTATTTACTCATCATCCACTGAAGATTTTTTTTCTTCCAGGATAGCATTTAGCAGCTAAGATTTCTTGGGCTCTCTTCATGTTTTAAGAATTATTTTCATTATTTGCAGTTTAATGCAGTTAAGACTAATTTAATTAAATGAAATAATGAATTCAATTCAATTCAGGCTCAAGAATTTTGAGCAGTTTTCAAGTGATCAGCCCATAAATTTGCTTACAGTATGGGATTTTCAAAACTTTTAGAGTTCTAATTAAATCACAGTGCCTGTTTGGACATGATCATCATGAGTGTTAAATTAACTTCTTGAGAGCCATTAACTAGAAACGATAATGTCAGGGTTTTTTTCCTTTTTTTTTTTTAAGTGACAAAAAATTCAGCTGCTCTGAGCTTGAGCTTAAAAAAACATTAAACTGAAATAAATTGCTGTTAAAGGTTCGTTTCTTTAACCTTTTGTTCGATAAAAACTCAGAACTGGTTAACTCAGCAGCTGAGAACACATTTAATCTTGATTGCTTCATTCTAGCATTACTTAATTTAATTTCTTTTATCTTTATCCCTAGCTTTGAAATCTTACTAGCTCTTTCCAAGCCACTGTGATTGATAGTCATATTACTCTCATGTGAATTTGTAGTGAAGGTGATGTTTCTTTGCTTTGAAAGCAATGCCACAAATGAAATTGAAAACCATACTTTTAAAAGGAGAAAGAGTATTTATTATTTGGATAAAGTATCAATCTTGAGACCAATACAAAAATTGTATTATAAGAGTAGCCTCATTTACTTATATCCTACATTTAATTTACATTTTATATCAACCCTTAAGTGCCAATTTTAATGCTAAATGAGCTGTTACTTTGGAAATAGATTATCTGGTTTGATGGAGTGGCAGTAGCTTTGACATCTAGCTCAGCACAAGGATAGTTGAAGAAAGCCATCTTAAATGCAACAATTTTCAAGGACAATGGGAATATATAGCTCTATTCAGAAAACTCTGTATGCTAGACACATGCTGCTTATGCTTAATATGGACTGAGAATTGGTAAAACACTCTGCAAGCATTTATCCAATGCGTCCATTACTCAGACACCTCTAAGAATTAACTTGCATGTGGATCTTTTAATTTATTCCAGCTCAACTGATTCTGAGACTCTGAGCTGGAGAACTCTGTCTAGCTCTGGGGCCCCCAGCATAAGAAGGACATGGACCTGTCCGAGTGAGTCCAGAGGAGGGCCGTGAAGATGATCTGAGTGCTGGAGCACCTCCTATGAAGACAGGCTGAGAGAGCTGGGATTGTTCAGCCTGGAGAAGAGGAGACTCCAAGGAGACCTTACAGCGGCCTTCCAGTACCTAAAAGGGACCTACAGGAAAGATGGGGAGGAACTATTTATGATGGAATGTAGTGATAGGACAAGGGGTAACTCTCTTAAACTGAAAGAGGGGAAATCTAGATTAGATATTAGGAAGAAATTCTTTACTGTGTGGGTGGTGAGACACTGGAACAGGTCGCCCAGAGAAGTTGTGGATGTCCCATCCTTGGAAGTGTTCTGGACCATGTTGGATGGGGCTTTGAGTAACCTGGTCAAGTAGGAGGTGTCCCTGCCTATGACAGGCAGGTTGGAAGTCGATGGTCTTTAAGGTCCCTTCCAACCCAAACCATTCTATGATTCTGTGATCTAAATTAACTACAATATATTGACAGCAAGGAAAGCAAAGAAACTAGGGCTCCACATTAAGGTTCAGGTTACCAACTTTGTGTCAAAGCTGGAAATAGAACAGCATTCTGAAGCTGAAGTCTTGGAGAGAAACCTGGGTTGCTTCTCCAGAAGCACTTGAAATCAATCCATATTGGAGCACTAAGTCCTCTCTCTGCCTGCCCAGACACGTCCCAGTTTGTACATCTGGGCACCTATCTTCTGGCTAAGCAGTTCAGAGTTGGCTAGGAAAGTACCCAAATGTCTCCTGACTTCCCTAAGTGATCCATCAGGCATGTTCAGAGTGTGTCAGACACATTGGACTAGCAACACCTAAAGATTACAATTTCGTTGAAGAACTATCAATCAACACCCTTGTGGGGACCAACCAGTTTGATCACCAACCTAGAAGTTCTGTTTTGAGGGGTGTTACTCTATAGCTCCTACTGCCAAGGAAATTTGTGTAATCACTATGATGGACACAAGCCATGGGGCTGCTTTCCACAGTAGCTGGGCTACTTCACGAAGAAGAGTGAAGGACTCCCATTGCCACAGGGAGAACAAATAAAAAAGATGCATCTTTGTCTGCCAGCATGAAGGATGATTACCCACATAGGAAGCCTTAGATTCTGCTTTGCTTTTACAATTGCTTGTAGATTTATTCAGTGATTAACTTTTTAATGCTAAATCTCTAGATTAAGAGCTGCAAAGAAAATCATACTTATTTACATAGTTTGTATTACTTTAGCATCTTCAGTCAGTAACAAGGTTGATCTCTAGTGTTCTAGTCAGGACATATATTTCTTGAGGGACAGTCCGTAACAGTTTACAATCAAACAAAGAAAACACAGCAGAGCCAGGAAAGAACAGAGGTTTTACGAGTTATATGACTTTAGGACATTATGAGTCCTTTCCCCCTTGTGTGAACTTCACTTAAATTTCTATGGTTTTGTCTGTCACATTTTTATGGTGATCTGAAGGGCTCTGTACACACCAAAGCATCCAAACTGTTTCTAATATCTACCATCATACAAGTATTATTCCTGAAAGGCGTTAGAATGACACTTATGACATAATGAAACTATTCTTTATATCAATAAAAACAGACTTGAAATGAGGTGCATAAACCAAGCCGTGTTACATTTTGTGTTTGAAAGATTTACAGGCTACTAAGAACCCAAACTACCCTAAATCTTTAAAGAGCAGTAAAGTATCTGCCTCCAAACTGAAAGCACTAACACTTGTGGGAGCTTAAATTCGATTAATGATATCAATCCCTGTAGATATTCAATACTCAGATTTTGACCTTAAACAAAGCATGAGGCGCAGAAGAACCAGCAGTTGTAAGTTGCAATTTACAGCTATGTCTTTTTCTGTTCTATCTGTTCAACAGTACTCCAAGTTTTGTCAGGATTAGGCTCACCTTTTTGTATAAGGTTTTGTAACAAGAAGAGTTGATTTTGATAGTTTGTCAAAAAGAAATCAGTGCTGAACAATGACCCATTGACCTTAGAAGAGAGGGTCACAGGAGGAAAGATGTGAACTGAAGCCACCTCTGTTCTGTTTCTAGGGGCACGGGGGCATGTTTTCACATGAGCAGACATGCTAGCTATGCCATGCAAGCTATGCTAGTTTGAATTCATTCAAACTGCATGAACCCAAATTAGAGTGCTGCATTCAATGCCCGTGAGATTCACTTGGAATAAAAAATCTGTGTCAATCTATGCACCAGATCTGTCTCTCTATCTTGTCCTTCATTCTTTGTGCACACTTCAAATCCTGTGGAAAAACCTTATGAGAAGTAGGCAGTCTGTTGCCTTGGTTGTCTCTCTCTGGACCCATTTATGAGCATCAGTAGAACCAGGTTAAATTTTGCTATCAGTGATGCAAAGATTCTTTGTATTATTAGGTTGTCTGAGATACTGTGTGAGAAACTAATTTCTTCAACTGAGGCTCTTCCTGTGTGAACTGGAGCAAAGATGTCATGTCCCTCTGTGATGGATGTAGGTAAGTGGCAGGCTATACAATTAATCCTCAAAAAAACCCCACTAAATATACATATATACAAATACACATAGATATACAGCATAACTTCATTCATGTGTAAGATTGCATACTGTTGCAATACTGCTCTCTGGGTAATCTTATACTGCTGATTTTATAATTAAAACATTAAAGGTGAGAACTAAAAGTTAAAGCATGTCATTAAGGGCATTGTCCAAATGTCTCTGAAACACTGACAGGCTTCGGGCATCAACCACCTCTCTAGGAAACGTATTCCAGTATTTGAGTACCCTCTTGGTAAATAAATGCTTCCTAATGTCCAGTGTAAACCTCCCCTGACAAAGCTTTGAACCATTCCCATGTGTCCTGCCTCTGGACAACAGGAAGAACAGCTCAACACCTCTCTCCCCACTTTCCCTCCTCAGGAGGTTGTAGAGAGCAGAGTTTGCCCCTCAGCCTCCTTTTCTCCAAACTAGACAAACCCAAAGTCCTTAGCCACTCCTCATAGGACATACCTTCTAACCCTTTTACCAGCTTTGTTGTCCTCCTTTGTTGTCCACATTCAAGGACCTTAAAATCCTTCTTAAATTGTGGGGCCTAGAACTGCACACAGGTTTCAAGGTGATGCCACACATCCATTGCTGAATGCAGTGGGATAATCACCTCTGGCTGGTTATACTGTGTTTGATGCACCCCAGGATGTGGTTTGTCGTCTTGGCTGCCAGAGCAAATATTGCATTTTTGTATATTGATTATTACATACTATTTGTGTTGAAGCCTTGTAGTTTTTCAAATATCCAAGAAAACTGCTATACAGATGACTTGAGTGAAAACCAGATTGTCCCCAAATCGTGTTGGGCAAGGAATATGTGGTAGGAGATATTAATGTAATCTTTTGCAGGTACTGACTGGAAGTCACTGCAAGCATTGAAAGTTTCCTTCTTTGTTTCAGACCTCTGACTTATCACTACCAATAAACACAGTTTTGTGCATAAAATTGAATGTAGCATAATGCAGGCTGGGTTAAGGTTTAAAATATAAAAACTTGAAGGTGAGAAAGGCAGAGTTTTAGAGGATCTGCAAATAGTAATCTGAAGAAAAGGATCCTTATGGGAAAAGAAGAGGGTGCTTGCCCAGATCCCTGCTTCTCAGCTCCTGCCCCCACTCCCACTGCCCATGCAGGGGTCTGCAGGGAGGCACGCTCATTCCTCTGCTCCTGCTTTGCTCACACCTCTGCACCCTACTGTAGGGAAGAAGCCCTCTTTTCACTGCTCCATCCACATCCTCCCTGCCTACACAGATGTCTCTCAACTAGAGGCAAGTGGAAATGTGCCACAGCTGTAAAGGAAAGGCCACGAGAAAGTAAAAAATGTTTTGGGCTGAGATGAGGACTTATCCCATCTTTGTAGTTTGCAGACTGTTTTAAATCTTGACTGTAAGTAACTCCCACAGAGCAAGTGAAATTACAGTGAACTATGACATAATTGAGGAAAAAAACAGGATCTTGTATGATGATGACCATATACTTCTGTCTGCCAGTAAAATTAAGCAGTCACATTTATTACTGCTTTCACTGTAACCATTCATCCCACTTTTCTGGTGTTTTGTTTCTAAAAGTTTAAAGAGTATGAATTAGTACATTACTCTTCTCTTTCCTCATCTAGTCAGATTTTCAGATATACTTCGACACTAAACATACAAAAGGACTGTTTTGACAATTATTTGCTGAAAACTGTTAGAGTTTCTAGCTGTGAAACTGAACTTACATTACCTCAACTGACCGGACCCGTAGCAGACTTTCAGATGGAATGTATGCATCACTCTTTGCCAATTCTGAGGTTATTTAATACGGTATGTCTGGAACCAGCCTTTTTGTTGAAATTGTTTTGGCTAAGAAACTATCCAGATGAGTCTACTGCAAAACTATGTGCTTTGACTGGGATTTTCAAAGTCGGTCTGGAATCGCTGCACTCAAAAATGGGCAATGTTAGAGATTACTTCTTTTGGAGAATATCTCTTAAGCCAAAGGTTTTGTTTTGTTTTGTTAATTTTGATTTTATTTATTTTTATATAGGTTCAGTACAACTCATGTATGCATGCATTATTATATACAAAACAACTTTGCCTGTCTTCTCAATTTTTTCGCTGTCTGTGTGAAAATTATTCAACAAAACAACAGCAGAGATAGGGTGATAAAGACAGGGAAGAACTGCAATTTAGTCATGTGGATGGGAGCTATCATTTTGCAGTATTCTGTTTAGCCATGCATCATACTATCCCGAAATGGTTAGTTACTATGTTAATGGGAATAGCTGATGTATTGCAGTAAGTGCTGGCATTTTTCTGCTGTGATGGCTTTCTATTCACACTAATGAGCATTTTTCTTTTAAATTGGTTGCACTGTTTAATTCATTGTTATACTTATTTGACACCCCAGAACAAATTCTGCTCTCAATTATACTAGTGTAAATCTAGGATAAGCCATCTGTTGTCATCAGTGTTAGACCTTGATTTGTCCAGTGTTTTAAACAAGCCTTTAACTTTAAGCACATTTCCGTCGTATATTAACAGTTAAGAAGACTCTGAAGTGTTGGGGTTTTTTCTTTCTTATGTTGGTGAGAGAGTTTGAGCTAATGTAGGTAATTCCACCATTTCATAGCTAAGTGTAGAGTTATGTACAGCACAGGCTGTACTAACTAACAGGGACTGAGCCATCTGGGAAACCAGCAAACATGGTGAGTGAAATATTAAGCCCAAGTCAATAGGCATTGCTGAGAAAGCAGAGCTTGTTAACCTGGGCATGACAGCCCCACTGCTCCTGCTGCTATTTTCGGTTTGAAAGGTGACTGAAAAGCTGTGGACTCTGACAGGGAGACTGTGGTGAATTTAGCAGCGGTGAGCTCAGGTGCAACCTCACCCAGATACCTATCCCGCAGCTGGGACTTAGTGAGACCTGGCACCCGTGGAAGGGGCAGAAGAAACGAGTGTATCAGCTCCTCCCTCAGCCACTGGAGTTCACAGTCTGGCATATTAATTTGAGCTGCTTTCCTTGGCTGAGAGTTGTCTGGATGGTTTTTCAAGTCCTGCAAGGTAGATTGGATTCAATTTTTCATCTTACTCATCATTAAGTGGGTAATGGGCAGTTTCAGGCTTGTAATGAAACTAGGTCAAACAGTAGCCTGCTTGTATAAGCTCCAAATGTCTGGTTCACTAGAGTTTGGTATATCTTAAATGACAATAGATGGTATTTTGATGTACCTTACAGAGCAGAAAGGATAGACGTATATTAGCTGTGAATAGATTTTTCTTCTAAAATATGATGGAAATTAATTATGTCCCAAGCCCAGCACTGCACTCTTCAGGCCTTTGCAATGTGGTCAGAAATGCAATTTCAATGTCCAAAATTCAATTTATGTAGTTTAAATCCTGGCAGCTGTCACTGCACTAACTATAATTAGCATCGCATAAAAGATACTTTGAAGTCCAGAATTTAAGTCTACATGGGAATATAATACAAAGTAGCATAAAATCTTGATATAGATCCCCTCCTCACACATTCAGTTTTGCAAGTACTTTTTCCAGCTTGTGACATAATAGATAATACACCATGCAACTCTCTTTAGCAAAGCTAAGGCAAAAAAAAAACCCAAACCAAAACAGTTCACGGTTCCCCATTTTTGACATTTTAGACAGGTCTGCCAAGACCATAGATGAAGACAAACTCAGAACTCATGATTTTTAAAGTTTGCAAATGCATATATTTGTACAAACATCACAAGAAAGGAAACAGAGAAAGGGAGAAATTAATGTTAGACACCAAAATATCAGATTACAAGGTGGTCTTGCATGGTCGCTCTAGTGAGCCCACGTCAAGTCACTGAGCCAGGCTCTCCCCTTCCTCTTCATGCCCTTTGCTTCTTCTGAACTTTTGAGGGGTGAAACAGCTTTTTGCTCTGTGCTTGTGAGAAGTAGATGGTTTAATAAGGAACTAGATTATGAATCTTAAACTATGATAATGGCACTTGGCTACGATGGATAACAGCATACTCAGTAAGTAGACAAAATGTCAAAGCCATGTAAGTCTTCACAGAATGAAAATGAAGACCTGGAAGAGTAGCAGCAACAGAGGCCAAGATATTTACAAGATCACAAGGAATCTGAAAGTGTAAATTTTTCAGGAAGTCCTGACTCCCCATCTTCAGGGACCTAGGGTCCTTTTATACAAACCATGCTGTGAACCCAAACATACACTGCTAAAAAAGCAGATATTTTAACTTTTCCAGACTATATTCCCATCAGACTCATTCTTGCTCCAGTGTCATAAGTCTCACTTTTCCTTCTGCTTAGCCTCACCCCTTCAGGAGATTCAAGGGTAGGGATAGCCTTCCTCTTAGACTATGCCACAGCTTTGCAGTAATAACACCTTCTTAAAAATGGGATCTGCGGATTCAAAGCTACCACGGGCCTAAAAGAGCCAAAAGCGTAGGTTCCCCATATTGTAAATGTTAGTCTATGCTGTTAGGCTATTGTGTGGAAGTCAGTGCATGACCCAAGCATGTCTAATGGATCAGGCTTCTCTAAGGAGTTAGGGTGGATTTAGCTGCCGCGTGCCTTTTATCGGCTTGCGCTGGAGTGTAGATGCTTTATCCCCCCAGCCAACACATCTCTGAGTAAGTGATATGCCAGTCCT
Organism: Calidris pugnax; assembly: GCF_001431845.1. NCBI lineage: Eukaryota > Metazoa > Chordata > Aves > Charadriiformes > Scolopacidae > Calidris > Calidris pugnax. Next base: position 38,912,199 of record NW_015094506.1, on the reverse strand, counting down.
GGGGAACTTTGTGCACTGAAACAGAGGAACAAATTGATTTTAAGCACCTCCAAGGCTTAGGCGGGACTGGAGCGTCAGCAGTCTGAGAACTGTGGACCTGGTACCGGGGACTTAGGGAATGGGAATGAAACCTAATCCAAGGGGCAGGCAGCTGGTTCCTGGGTTTGGTGTAACAGTTCAAACGAATACCTGCACACTAACTGTTCGCATTCTTGCTTTTTTTCTAAGGAAAAAAATCAATGTGTTATTTTGTTCTACCCTGACCCCACTTATTACTTGGGCTGAGTGAATAATTCACAGTATATGTCTTCCCTGACAAACAGAGCTCCTTTTTCTGCTCTTGGACATGAATCTATGAAACCATCTGCCTGTAGCTATGAATAGATTGCAGTTTCCTCATGTTTATCTGTCTGCAAAAATGCAATGATGTTTTCTCTCCCCCCCCCACTCTTATTATCTCTATGGATTGATCGTGACCTGATCTCTGAACTGTGTTTTCTGGTTACAGAAATCACCGGGGAGGTATATTTCAGCCACAGGTACAGAGTGCTCACATGTTTTGTTATTTGCTATTGTTTAACTATTTTTTTTGTTTTGATGGATGCTTTCAAGATTTATGAGGAGCAAGCTTACACGTTTCTAATCCATTGAATATAATAAGAGCTCAGGGAAGGTACAAAACCAAGTGCAGTATAAAATAAAATTGAAAAGGGGTCGTTAATAGAATAAGCAGCTTTATGACTCATTTCTGGACCCCAAGCTGACATGGAATTTTGAAGTCAAATGTGTTCAAAACCTTGCAAATATTACTTTGAAATTAAATTTCTGCTATCCTTATTGTAGCAACATTCTGTGACAAGCAAGTACGGTGTGCAGGTTGAAGGAAGCATAACAGATATGAATATATTAAAAAACTCACAAGTATTTTTTAAGTAGTTAGGTTTCATTTGGGATGTATTTTGCTGTAGTCATTCCAGCCTTTTTTATGCTTGATTAATCATTGCTAATTTGTGAACTGGCTAAGGCAAGGGTTACTTCTCACTGCAAGAATGTGAGTCATTTTGGTGGATCCAAGGCATGTCACTCTCTGTCTGCTGTAAAATTATATTTTTCTGTCTTTCTAGAAGTCTGTTGTCTAATTCAGCCCTACAGCTGGATCAACAAAACAGCACTGAGTGAATCATACGCTGTCATCCCTGTAAGCAAGGTTGTTGCAGTAACTCTGAGTCAGGTCTAGAACTAATGCCAAATTTAAAATATGGTCCCATCTACACTATTTCTTTACAAGTGAATATGAAAGTGAATTTAATTATCTTAAAGATATATTTTTATCCTCTGAAAACAAATATGGGAAAAGAGATAGGAGAGAACATATACTGCACTGAAACCATGTGTGCGTCAGACAGAAAGGTTGATAATAACAAATATATATTACAAGCTTTCACATCCTTAACATGCTGGACACCTCATGATATACTGACTCTCTTTAATTCACTAAACTCAATGGCAGTTTAAAGCATTTGGTATAGCAGGAGCTAATAATCATTTTACAGAATGGAACTTACCAGTGTGGCAGCTCATGTGAAAATCTGTCATGTTGTTCATGGCATCTTGAGTTCTACGTTGAATCTTACTACATATTCAGGCTACTTAAGCCCTTCAAACCCTGTCTATCAAGAGGTGGATCAAAGTGTTCATAAGTGGCTATTTAATTTCTCAGATTTGCAATTGGCACTTAAAAATGCAATCTCAGTCCTGATTTTCTATTTACTTCAGCTAGATGTACAGCTATTATTTATTAAAATTATTGCTCCTTTTTAATGAAACCTCTGAAAAACTAAAATAATTTTGATTAAAATTTCAGAAATGGTTGTTTTCTCTACTGGGATGCTTGAAAACATTGCCAGTTTTTTCTGCATTTATTTTAATTTGGAGCTTTGTTATTTAAAAATAACCACAAGTTATAAGATGGTTTCTGATTAGCTGACCTGGCAAAATATGGTCAGGAGGTTTAGCAGAAATGGTTTTGATTTATATTCCTTTTGGATTATGCCAGCACACTGTGATCATCTCTGAATGGATGAAGGGGAGGTAATCTACCTGCAACCCCTGTGGACTGCAGCAAAATTAGGGAGAACAGCTTGTCATCTCCTATCTACTGGTTGTCTGAGTGTATTTCTGATTCATTCTTATGACAGTTATCAACTCACCCCACACTGTAGTGGGGCTACACTGTAGGGGCTGTGCCTTTCTTCCTGAATAGGAAAAGTGGCATGGGGTCCAAACAGTGATACAGTCTAGACAGATTAACTGCATGACTTGTTTTGAACAGCCGGGCTGTCTATATCTTTTGCTAATATTAAGGTACAATTTCAGAAGTCAAGTTGGCTGGTTTCAGTACTTGTTTGTTTTTTTCCTGTGCCTGCCTATGGGGAATCTGGCTTGCAATGTGCTCTCACTTCTCCTGTGTCTATGACAGTGTTAAGACTTGCATAGCTCCTTCATTATGTTTGGGTTGGTTTTCTTTACTGCTTTATGTTCATGCCATGTCAGGGAAGACTCCTCTGTCCTCATATCAGCATAACATTGGCCCAATGCAATGGAAAGTCTGGCCCAAAGCACACAGATTCTAAGAATCAGTCATTTTTCAGTATTTGAGTCATTTCTGAATCAGGATCATAACACCTTCATCTTAAGTGGGGTGTCTTGACTCTACAGAGATGACTCTGAGAACAGTAACTCATGTACCAGCAGTCCCCATCCCCGTTAGCAGGGTTTAACAGCACAGGCTTCATGCACTAAGATCACTGAGCTATGTGTATGTATAACAAGCTTGCTGTATTTTATTTTAACTTTATGCACTCAATTCCTACTTGATAGCAAGTCCAGGAAAGCCTTTACTGACCTTAAAACTTGAAGTGATGAGATCCAATACTATAGCATCTCAGAAGTGGTTAAAAAAAGCACCAGCTGCTCTAGCAGATGTAATTAAGGAGTCAGTTACCAAATACCAGTATAAAAGACTGAAGCCAAGACACTTCTGGAAAAGCAGACTTAAGAGTACAGTGGACAAAGCTTCATAGGGAGATGAAAACTTTATAGCTAAAAAAGTGATTCTAAATAGAGAGCTGCCTAAAGATGCAGGTAGGATTTCTGAAGCTGCCTAACTCAGGGTCTCTGGGGTAGAAGCAGAGGAAATTTTGGGCCTGAATGGATGGATATAAATTCCCTCTATACTTTCATTTTGTTTGAAATCTTTGTGAGACGAAATAGCTAAATGGGCTGTTGAGAAGGGACATGGGGTGAGACAATTTCTAAACTAGCTGGACTTGAATTGACTCATTTTCTGAGCTGAGATGCTTGATTGCCTGTTCATAAGACAGGTTAGCACCTAAGCTTTCCTGCCTGGAGATTTAATGGCTGGTATCTGTCAGCAGAGGAATCTTCCTTTCTTTTCTCACTTAAAAGTTTACCATAAATATGGTCACTTATAACTGTGTAGGAACTGGCACACTTTCCCCGGAAGGATCTAGTAACTTTTCAGACTTTGACAAACATAGCAACTCATTTGTACCTTTTCTATTTTATTTTTTTTTTCCACAGGAGGTTGAAGGCTAATATATGCACAGACTATGAAATGAAAGTCTAATTCTGCTTCAGTGTCAAAAGCACATATCCAGCAAATGAAACTAAATGATCACAGGCCTTATTTCTTAATGATTTGTCTATATAGGCCCCAAGGGACCCTTTGGAGAGGGAAACTGCTGCTCGTGAGAAATTTTTAGCTGGACAAAGTGGTGTCATTGCTTAGAGATGGAGACACCTAGTCATGCGAATTCAGGTATAATTGTATTTATTTATTTATTAAGTGTAGGATTGACTACATGGCTGGCATAACAGGTGATCATCCTATTAGACTAGCCCATCGACTGACATTCAGTACAAACATTTCAGAGTGTAAAATTAAAACAGTACTCTGACTTTGAAGGAAATTCTTGGGGGAAACATGTTCAGAAGGGGAACCTTGTGTTGTGCTTGGGGAGGTCTCATGGTAACACAGGAGTGGAAAGCCCTGATATGCCAGAGGAACCATAGCTGTTTGATACAGGATGTACCAACACAGGGGACAGGAATCTAAGTCTACTCCTGTGCAACCCTTCAACAACCCAAGTACACAAATGTAAGAAAACAACACTAAATTATTCTAACTTGAAGGTAAAGAATGGAAAGAACTCCATCTGATTAGCATATGAAGACGTCCCTCTACTAGACTTAGACCACAACAATCCATGTATGAAAGAGTAACGGGACCAAAAACATATACACCGGGTATGCTCATAAACTGATAAACTGCTGACCAACCTTTTGTCAAATGTCCCATTTAGAGTGGCTTGTGTGAAAGTTTATTCTAATTTTGCGAAAGCAGTGCCTTGAGGAATGCCTTACATTTATGTGAGGAGGTACCTGTAAATGTTAACACATAGAACAACCATTTCACATGTTACTAGGGTATGGAAAAACTTTATAAAAATGTTCCCCTAACCATTAGTAAGTGAAGAAAGTGATAAGCCAAATTAAACACATGCATCAAAGTGTTTTCCTTTGGGCTTCTAGTAGAACTAAAAAGGGTGTCTTTAAAGAGCTTGTGTCAAGAGGACCCCTCACAATAATCGCTTCTATATTAATAGCACCTTCAAGTGAAATATATTTAGTTAATTGGATGAAAAAATAAATAAATAAAAATTATAATCAATAGTGTGAACAAGGTTAGGTCAATGGTAGGAACTCCTAAGGAATGATCCTTTAAGCTTCCTAATCCTTTCTTCTAGAGAAGTTGTCAATATGAGCATCACAGTAAAGATATTTTGGCAATATAATCTTCAACTGACACTAGGAAAGATATCCTTACCAAGTTTAATGGGATCATCACTTTACAAGTTTAAGAAGTGATGAAAAGTTTGAGTTACTTGAACAGCATATTTAGAAAATTTCAATTGTAATAGAAAATATCTGAGAAGATTACAAGCTAAGGTTGGGGTTGTCTTGCATGTCTAGATGAGACAATTGTTTTCTACTTATGTTTTAACACTGGAATCACAAACAAATATTCTAAGTTTGATAATTTTAAACTTTCTTTTGAGTTTTGGTTATTTTTTATTCATCTTATGTTTTTATACCTGCTTGCTTAAGTAAAATTTTTATATTTGTTTAATTAAGCTTTCATTCAGTTTAATTTTGTGGTTTCTGGAAATCTCATGGTGTCTGTCTGGATGACATATTTAAATAAGGACATCAAAGAAAAAATTGAAAATTATATATCCCTGTGATGTTGGAAAAAATGTTGAAGTTTAGCGTAGCACCCCATGTTTGAATAACAGAGTGGCTGGGGGATTATTTAGCACATAGTTCTAATAGACTTTAATTAGTTCATGTGTAATTTATGTGCTTACATAACTTCCTTGAAAGAGATACTTCCTGAATATGGAACCAAGGGACAACTGAATGAGACAGGAAACAAATAAATAGATATTAAGAAACTGACTTATATGCCTATGACAGAAATAAACTGCCAAAATACTCCATGACTCAGTGAGGAAGAGGAATAAAGAAAGATGGAATTATAATTATCTTTTCGTGGCAGTTTTTTTCTCCCACATATTCTGGTGATAATTCAAAGCCAATGACAGATGCAATTCTAATTTGTCTCATGTTGTGGGTGAAAAGACTCAAATACCTTGCTTCTAAAACCTATACTCTTGTCTCAGCCTCTCCAGGGATTATGAGCACGGGAATGAGGAAAATTTTGGGAAGGGTGCTCAATTTTAAGGGCTATGAGGATATTTAAGAGATGTTAATAGATATCTTTTACCTCTTGCAGAGGATGGTAACTTATGGAATTGTATTACAGAAGTTAAAATATTTTCTTCACATAGAAATGAAACTTAGAAGCATTGGGAAATACAGTAATAAAGTAAAAATGTCTTTTCATCATTTACTTAGGTCTAGATCAGTTACAAGCTTGCTATTTTAAGGGTTTCTTGTCATAAGAGATCACATCCTGATTGAAATCTAAGAAGGGAAAGAAAAAGACTAGTTAGACTACCAGAAGATCCAAAATTAATCTCTAACAAAGCAAGTAGTTCACCAAAGTCCAATCTGTACATCGGTTTATTTTCAACTTAGAGTTCAAAAGAAATAGCAGCTCTGTGGTTAAGCAATGATTGAGGAGGTTAGTAATAGATCAAAGCAAAGGATAGGAGAGAGACGGGTGAGCATCTGGGAGGGAAAATGGATAACATTTTCCTTGGTCTAGTCTGTGAAAAAAATGAGAATGTGGGGAGAGAAGGGGGAGGAAAAGTAAGATCAGACTTCTCAGGAGAAATACTTTTGCTCAGAACGAACAGTGAAAATTTCCAGCTAAAAACTTGAAAGATGCTACCACTGTACTTTAATCCTTCAAAATGTTTTCTGCAACCAATTCCTCATTTGAAACCTGTTACTTTGTTTCAAAATACATTACACAATTAAAATGCCCCAAATGTCAAAACTCCAAGCCAGATTTATTCTTTCTTCTTAGTGCTCTGTTTTGTTGCACTATATAACAAAGGGATTTTTTTGTTCCTACCCCAAGATTTTTCCTCTGGAAATGAAAGTTTCTTCTTTCTGTCTTATCCTTATAACATTAGATTTCTGTTTGCATAGTATTCTTATGATTTAGGGATATGCATTTCCCTTTTTGTTAACAGTTGAGATATTTTTTGTTCTCATTTTCAACATTCTAAATTCAGAAGGCGTAATGCTCCTTGTAGTTTACAATATAAATGGATCTACAGTTACATGGCATTATTCACTATTAAACAATTTGTGCAAAGCAAATTTCTTAAAATAGTGAAGTTTAATTTCAATAAGCAACTAATTAGTATATGAATCCCAAGACTTTACAAAGCATCTTTGGGTTTGGAATGAGTGAATATGTATATTTTTTGTACTATAGTAAACATCTCTGAAATATTAAAGTCTTAGCCTCATTCCATCCTTCTATTTTTCCTGGTGGACTTTTATTTACACCCCTAGTTCCTTTTGTTGATGATGCTCCTGACCTGCACATGGTAATCATGTGCAACTGTCTTTGGAACAAATTTGTCATCTCTGCTGTGTCTGCTAGTAATACTGTTTGTGGTTTCACAGATGGAAAATATTAAGTGTCTCAAACTATTTACCTGTTTATTACAGATCAGAATCAGACTTAAAGGCAATATTGCGTCTGTTACTACCAAAACATGAAAGTATTGTGTAATAAAGGCAAATTCTGTGGGTCGAAGAGGGAATATGTTATAGATGCATAATTAATGAGAAGTAAGCATGTTTCTCCCTATGGTCCAGAGGAATTTCTCAGGCTATTTGATAAGGGTAGTGGACAAGGTGCCTACCATTTTTGTAGGACTACTGTACTTAGGCATTTTTAGGGAATGAAGTACTTTTTTCTAGGAAGAAAATTCTAGTCACTGAGCCACTAAATAAAGTAAAGCTTCTCCTTTGGGTCACTTTAAAAATGCCAACATATCTTCTATTGCATTTTGTACAAAGCCCAATTCCATGGTTATGACTTAGGTCTTGGGAGATAATCACTCAGTCTGAGCCTATGCCTCCAGGGTTGGCAGCAGTTGAACAGTGGGTTTTGAAGGTCACAATTTTGGACTTAGGCAGAATTTAAGTACTAATTTGTGGGATTTGGAAGCTTTCCCAAGATCAAAAGCTATGGTGTAACAGAGAATGAAATCCAATTGTCTTGTGTTGCAACCCATATACACAGGGCTCTAGAAAAGACTATGAAATAATTTGGGTGTTAAATCACCACCTAAATGAAACAAAAAGGTTAAGAGGTGAGGTTTTTAGGTGTTTAAGGACATGGTCACCAATTATTTATTTTTTATATACTGATAAGATAGATGATATTTGGACTGTAAATATTTTAAGCTATTGCGGAAATTGCTATGAGCGGGATGGTTGCTACCGCCTCTGTGACAAGCTTATCAATGGCCTTTCATGGTTATAATTTAAAATTATATTTTGTAACTAAACAGATGAGGGAAAGAAATTCAGAAAAACAATTTTTTAAAGCCAGATTTTTGGTAAAGAATGATGAGAGTAATTATGTTTTTAGAATTCTATTCTCTGCCGCTTTACTTAGGTGACAAGTAGCAAGAATTTATTAAGTTTGGGAAGGTGAAAAAATTGTACTGAATAGATATTAGCAAAAAATTCTGCTCAGCAAAAGGAAAGAGCTAGAGCAGGTGGTCTCTGTGACTTAGATACCTTAGTCCTCATTCAAGTACATTTTTATTGCAGAACAAACACAAATCCTACTGTGCCTTGCTATTTAGCCATTACATTCATCATGGTTAAAAATGTGTATACTAGACATTACTTTAAAAATACTGTTTCGGAAGCAGGACATTGCCTAAAAATATATGTAAATATACATCTGAAGGGCTGCAGTGACTGCCTTTTTTTTTATTTATTTCAGGCTCAGATTCACTTTTCTTGGTAAATCAGTCTATATTTAAATTAATGTAAGTAAGAGAAAAGACCCTTATATTGACTTCAGTAAGGGGAAAGATAGATTGTTAGATTTTTACTAACAGACACTTATTCGGCAAGGCAGTTATACATGTGTGGATTGGAGCCATACTACTGTAAACTCTTTTCTAGAACACCTTTTATTATCTGTAAGGCTGTATAATCAGGCAGCTTGTCACTCTTTCTAAAAGAGACAATAATTACATCTTCAGAAGTCACATAGCGGAGATATTACATTCTGATTAAGAACAAACCCTCACTTTTCCCCCAGTGAAGGATCTTCACAAGTGAAAATGCTCAACTAACCTAAAAGCATAGTCCACAATTAAAGCAAATCTGAAGAACATAAATAATTAAGCAACGATAGATTTGAAGTGTGCTTGATACTGAATGAGTGAGCAAGACTACAGCTGTATTTAACAAAGTCTAGTTTAATGACAGCTGGGGGAAGAGCAGATTATTATACCTCTTTTTTCCATTTGCTTCTACATAACGTTTGGCCTTGTTATGATCTGACATTTCTAAAACAAATTCTCCTTCTGATAAGCACTGAAAAGATATTTCTAATGCAAACTGGCTGGAGTTTCAGTTTATCTTGAAGAACAAAGGGTTAACAGAATCTTCTCTCCCCTTGAATTGCTAAAAGCCAAGAGTTTTCACTGCTTTCATTTGTAAGAAGAGCCTGATTGAATTTACTTCTGTTTCACTTTTAAAACTTCCTGGCTTTTCATTCACAAATCACACGTTTGTCTTCTCTCGGAAAAGCTTTGCTTTTGTTTTTGTGACCTACATTTGTAGGGCTCCTAATTAACAGGCAGCACTGGGATCTGCTGTCCCTCAATAGCTCTGCTGCTTTGGGATCTTAAGCTAAACAGAAAACATGTTGCTGAAATCTGAATGGAAGTAATTACCTACTTCTGCTTGGCACCTTCACATATACTGTGTAAAACAAAAATGCATCATAACTGCCGATTTTCCCATATATTGCACTCATGTCCTAGCTTGGCAGCTAGTGAGGTTAACATGAGAAGGATCAAGCATAGAGGTGAGGTAAGGTGAGGTAAATTTTCACTGTCCTTAAATAAAAATGTACCAGCATTATGTCTGTCAAAACATTCTTCCCTGCATTAGTGTTTGCAATAACTTCCTTAATTTTCTCCTTTTTTTTCCAAAAATCTTTCCTTAGCCTCTGTAGATAAGCTGCTCATTATTTTTACTTTTGTGTTCAAATTGTTGTTCTGGTTTATGAGAAAGTGACTATGACTAGATGATCTGAAAGGTCCCTTCCAACCTTGACAATTCTTTCATATTATGATTCTATGCAAGTGGCAGAACATCCTACTTAAACAGCATTAGACCACACAAGAACTAAGTCTTCTCTGTTCCAGTTCTCAAAGTAAATAGGAGTTTGTCTGAGGCTGGAATGCAGCATTTGACTCTGCTTTTTGTATTAAAAAACATGTTATGTACTGAGCTAAATTGATACGAACTGCTGCATTCAAGCACATCAAACAACCAGTTCCTCCCATCACAGAATCTTGTTATTTACTCAACGACATTTTATAGGCTGCCGCTATGCCTGTCCTCAACAGTGCCATGTCAGTACCTGGTCAGCCTAATGCTTTGTCCCACAGAGTAAGTAATGTCATTACCATTAAGACAAACAAAGTTTCATTTTCTTGGGATTTGCCTTCTGCTTGGCTGCATACTCTGAGTTGGCTATGCTTAAAGGCACTCTTTTTCTCTTACAAATTTGCTTATGATGAAGCCTTTTCCTAAATCTCACCACCTGCAACATTTCTAAAAATTTACAGAATGATAGAATAGTTTTGGTTGGAAAAGACCTTTAACCTAACACTGCCAAGTTACCACTAAACCATGTCCCTCAGCAGCACATCTACACATCTTTTAAATCCCCCCAGGGATGGTGACTCAATCACTTCCCTGGGCAGCCTGTTCCAGTGCTTGACAACCCTCTCAGTGAAAATTTTTTTCATAATATCTTACATAAACCTCCCCTCGTGCGACCTGAGGTAATTTCATCTCATCCTATCCCTTTTTACTTGGGAAATGAGATCAACACGCATCTCTCTACAATCTCCTTTCAGGTAGTTGTAGAGAGTGATAAGGTCTCCCCTCAGTTCTCTCAGCTGCTCCTCATGAGACTTGTTCTCCAGACCCCTCACCAGCTTTGTTGCCCTTCTCTAGACATGCTCCATCTCAATGTATTTCTTGTAGTGAGGGTCCAAAAACTGGACACAGTACTCAAGGTGAGGCCTCACCAGTGCTGAGCACAGGAGAATGATCACTTCCCTAGTCCTGCCACCCGCACTATTCCTGATGCAAGCCAGGAAGCTCTTGGCTTTCTTGGCCACCTGGCCACACTGCTGGGTCATATTCAGCTGGCTGTTGACTAACACCCCCAGGTCCTTTTCTGCCGGGAAGCTTTCCAGAAACTCTTCCCCAAGCCTGTAGCACTGCATGGGGTTGTTGTGACCCAAGTGCAGGACCCAGCACTTGGCCTTATTGAATCCCATACCATTGGCCTATAGGAATTTCATATCTGTGGCCACTGTTCCTCAAAATCAAACTAAACTGAAATTAGCCAATATGCTGAAAAACTGTTGGGAGACACAGATGGTGACTGAGTTGCTTTTACCCTAGAAATGCACACATGAATCCCACCATAATGTCTGTGCGATGTAAAGCAGATACTTCAGGCTAGAACCACAAGGGCTGGAGTCAAGTATGGAGACACCTAACTTCTAAGTACCTTCCATCTGGAATACGAGACGTTCAGTCTTTCCCTGTTCCAGGATTAGCTAATAGTAGGGTAGAAAATTTGTCCTACTGGAGAGACTGGCTTGTTTCCAGAAACCATTCTCCTCAGGGGGTTTCTACCCTACCTGTACTCCATCATCTGGCACAAGAGTGGAAGGAGTGTGCCTTATTGTCAGGCAGCCATTCTGCTGGTAGGCAGTTTTCTGGGAGGATGATCAATTCTTTGCATATGGGCTTAAAATACAAAACTTTTTGCAACTACCGGAACGGCTGTCCATGTACAACTCTACTCTTCTGTATCTGCCTGGTAATTCCTGGTTCTCTTGCTACAGGAGTCATTCTGCGTTTGAGCAGCCTGCCTGGCATAAAGGCTGCGTGACATTGCACGGGGTCAGAAACAGAGCGGCTGCTGCATCCAGCCCTCCCTCCCAAGATTGTGCTAAGAGGGCTGTTTGCAGCCTGGATGCATGTACGTATGCAGTGACTCATCCAGTCGAAAAGGTTGCACAGTGGAGGCTGAGGGGAACTGATGCTCATGCTGAGGAGCCTCTACGGTGCCAAGAGAGGCTTGGCCTAGATATCACTCCCAGGGGCAAAAGGAGGAAATGTTCCTCTTTTATTCAGTAGTCAGACAGTTTCAAGAAGGGGAGACGAAGTTCCATCTTTATTTAAATGGATATTTAAGTGTCTTCGACAACGCTGTAAAACTTCATTAGCAGAAAATTAAGTCTGTTCTCTTAAGAAACAGTTTACTTATTCAGATAGACAGATTAGTACGTGAATAGAAGTCTCCCATTCTGTCCTGGTTTCTAACTCTGTTGGGGCTGTTGGCTGTAATAGTATGATTAACTGAATATTGGCTTCTTCTCCCTTACATTCTTCAGTACATTAGATGTGCTCCTTCTCACATAAGAGAAGCATCCCCTAGCTTGGCTAGGGTTGAATTGGCTGCTCAGAGCTTTCAGACTTTAGACTTTTTGGTGCCCGGTTTCTGGCAGAAACACAGGGCATGCTTATAAATCACAGTGGCGTTAAAGGTCTCCAAACTGACGTGGCTGTATAGTTCAGTGCAGTGCAGTGCCAGGCAGAAATATGAAACCAAGGCTCACAGCAAAAGTGTAGTGTTACGGTGGCACTGCAGTCATATTAGTCCACCCTTCTCGAAGAGAAGACTGACTGGCTCAGACCCAGCAATGCTGAAGCCAGGAAACTGCTTCGGTTTCTTTAAGAGATGCAGTCACCACGAGCTCAGGGCTTTTTGTGCCATATTTGATTTGCGTAGGCATGTACTTATTTGCAGTTTTACAGTCACTTAGGGCCCTTGGACTTCACTGATATTCATCACAAGGCACTTTGCCAGTGCCAGAAAGATTTTTTAGCAAATGCTGGCAGCTGAAAGAGAGCTCTGCCTCTTGAACCTTTCTTATCCTGTCAGCTCCAGCAGAGCATCTGTACAACGCACACCTTGGGTGCAATTTTATCTCTTTGTCTTCAGAGCATCTAAGCTCTCACTGTAGTCAATGGAGATCTAGTCAGTGGAGTAGGGGGAGATATTAATCCGACCAGATATAGGTGTTTGCATTAGGTGAGCTGATTTTGCTCTCCACGTAGGATTTTTAATATGTCAACCTGCAGATTGTCTCCTTGTGCCAATCCATTCTCTCAGACCTGAAGTGACAGCTGTCACGGGAGCAAACCAGACTTGTGGTTACAAGAATTTCCACTGCACAGGCATGATGCCTTGATGTTAGCCATTTACCCTGAAATTGTCCTTTACCCTTAAATCACCTTTAATTCAACCCACATTACAGCAAGAACAAGCAATACTTACCTGTGAAACTTGAGATAGCACTTGCAAAGATTTAGAAAACCTGATATGTGACAGAAATAAAAGGATCCTTACTGAACTCTTTCCTTCTACATGTCCAGCAGATGGATTATGGATGCTCCAATTACTAGACCCCATTTTAAGGTCTTTTATAGATGAATGTCAGCTTGTATTTTCCATCTTCTCCAGATTCACCTATAGATAAACTAAAATCCCTTCTTTTCCTCTCCTGTGAAATGTTATTGTTCCTTGTTTATAGGAGAGAAATATAAATCTTTTTTTTTATTATTATTATTCTGTTTATTGACAATTACCACCTCTTTAGAAATCACAATGTCTCAGCGGAAAACCTAACATCCCAGTACCCTCTCCCATATAACCCAGGGAATTTGAAGCTCTTTACTTCCTTCTTAATTTCCCTCCTCCAAGAACATTAGCAATTCTCATGTGACTTTTCCAAACCTTAAATGTTATTTTGACAACCACACAAAATCTAATGCATAAATGGAGTTCTTGGCATGAAGTCTATTAGTGATTCCAGGCTGAGATTACAGAGAACAGGAAACAGCCACTCTGGAGTAATACTAGACTTGGCATGGCTCAAGCCTCACCTTATGCTCATAGATGCCATGGCAGCTTCTGCTCACTGCAGACTTCAAGCCCTGGAGGCCTCTAAGTGCCTCCCAGAGGAGGCAGCTGTGGAGCTGCCCTCACTGCCTGCCATTTCAGTCCTGGGATTGGTTGCCCAACTGCACTCGACATGTTTTGCTCTTTCACATTAGAGTGAATTACATTGGGTGAAAGCAACCGCGGCGGCTGCTGAAGTGCACCCATTGCCTACTTCAGTTCATAGTAAAGCCAGTGTTTTTCCCTCCCACCTTTTTTATTTCATAGTACGGATTATCATGCAGTGAAAAATGCACCCTTTTAAACTCTGAAAATAAAGTTGCACTTTTCCTGTCATCAAGACAGCAGTAGACACATAAATTTGCACACTTGAATGCAATGTTAACCACAATAACAAGTGGGCAAGTGAAGCCAAATTGTTTAAAAGATTCCCAGACTCAGCAATTTTCAGCTGTGTTGGAACTTGCAGATTGACTTCTCCTGTTCCACAGAAGCTCCTGAGTCAGGAGCTACTCTTTGGATGTAATTGGACTCAGTCCCTTTCCTAAATCGCCTTCTGAGAACAATCAAATTCAGTAAATGCTCCTATTCCCTTCTGTCCCCTGCTTCAGCTCACATCATCTCCTTGGCAGTGAATGGCAACTCTCCTACAGTACTGATTGAATAATCAGGGAAAAATATATCTTTTTTTTCTTTGCTTTTGTTTAAATAAAAAACACTTTTCATGCTTTTGGAGGCAATTCTATTTACCCACTTGCTAAAAGAAATCTGGTTGATAGCCTTTACTCAAGAAGTTTTCCATGAACACATGGAGTGCTTAAATACAGGATGAGAGGCAACATATGTAAGACTGATATTAGTATCAAGAAACCTACAATAGCTGCTGAAGCATACATGTTAATAAACATATTAATGGGTTTTTCTTATTTATTGTTTTGGATTTTTTTAAGTGAAAGAATTCTGAGTTGTTCATAAAACCTAAAATTAAAACCTGCAATTGTTTCATACATAGAGCAGTGACAGACTGCACAGTAAAACCGTCCTGACAGCAGGAGCAAGTGTATTGGTTTTTAAATAGATACTTAGTAAAGAACCTGAGTCCAGCTTGGGGTTAGCAAAAACAGTCTTTAAGTGCTTTATCTAAGAGTTTCATTTTAGTTATGTGACTCAAAATACACAGAAATAGGTCTCTGACTTGAATGCTCTGTTTTGGTTTTATATTTGTATCTATGTTTGTCTATCATTTTATCATAGAGATTCTTCATCAGCCTTTAAAACCTAAAACACACACAAGTTTCTTATGCTGAAATTTGACGTTGAAAGAATATTAATTTTTCCTTCCACCATGATGAATGAAGGTTGGTTTTGGTAAAAGAGATATATCTGCACTGTTGCTAAGTCTCTTGCTTTCATCACTGATCTCACATTGATTAGCTAAAGATATACCTTCTGGAGCCTTTTATTGCACAAAAATCCTTCCTTTCTTTGTATTTTTAAATATAATTTCTAGCCCTCCTAGTTTGGCAAAAACTTTCTCAAAGATTTTTAATGGATGTTCTAAGTTCAGTGAAGTTTCTGGGAAAGAGAGGGACTAGGAAGGTATTTGTCGAAAGGGTACAAGGGGCAGGAAGGTAGCAACAAGTGGGGAGTTACAAGGTTTGCTGACTTACCTTGTATGGTCTCTGTATCTGTGACTCCACACTAAACAGCTAATGGGGATGTGTATGTTCATGTTCCACTCTGCTTAAATTACATTAAATTATAAAAATTTCCATGCATTTAGTAGAGCAGGCTCATAAATCTGAATGTTTTACACCCCGACTCAGCTCATCTTTCATCCAAAATGGGTATTTTTACACAATTAGATTTTCATGAGTGAGTTAAAAATAACATTTAGGTGGTTGGTTTTATTCAGTTGCTTCTAATACTGAATGAAATTTATTTTTGAAATGTAAATGAAATTTCCCTCTGTGGTTTATCTTATCATGTAAGGGGGCCTATCTATGGGTATTTTTGAGAATTTAGTATTGTTAATAATATAAAATTGCTATTTAGGCTGTGTAAGTAGTCTGACTGGAAATAAAACAAAAAAAAAAAATTTGGTCTTTGCCTCCTCTTGAATACTTGTTTTACCAAAAGCCTGACACTAACACTCTTCTGTGTATGAAGCTAAGGTGGCCAACACTCTTCAATACAGCAGATCTGGGCTGCCAGAGTAGTGAAACACATCTACTAACCACCACCAAATCATTGGAGGGTCTCTGTTGTGTGACCTGGAGCAGCTGTGTACTGGTGATGGGGTGTGTGTCTCGCTGTTCTGATGACAGACCTTTTGCTGCACATCCTGAATCCCTCATGTGGTCTTTACTGCAGAAGCCAGGCTGAAACAGATTTATGGTGACACCCGTTTTGATGATGTGTGATGCCTTCTAAGCATGGTGAGGCAGAGGTTGAAGCATCAAACCCTGGAATACCTATATGAAAGGGTTATGTGACCTACCATGGACAAAAGACTATGTTCTAATGTACAAGGTAAGTATATACCCCACAAAGAAGTTTTGCCAAAATGTGTGAAGCACTGTGTTTTCAAGCTGTCATATTAATTCTTCTATTCTGTAAACAGGTTTTATTGTTTAACTTTGTGTATGGGACTAAATGCTCATCTGATGGTTAGATGATCTGGTCTGATAGACACCAGCTGTGAATCTGATCTGCAGTTTGTTCTGGAGCTACACTGACAAAGTCAGCTGGGGTTTGGTCTCCTTATCCCCTTATGTGCAGTCTTTGTTTCTACAGTGGTTTTGGCTTTGTAAGAGAACAAGAAGGTTTCACTACCTAACAAAGAAAGCTTTGATTGGGGCCTGGCTAACAGAGTCCAAAATTAATATTCTCAACAATGATGCTTTGTTCTCTGAAACTTTTACTTTTTCAGATAGAAGAAAGTTAAATATAACCTGGATGGGCTATTCTAAAGAACTACATGCCAACATTTGATTAGCTACATTTCTTTCTTGGTTTTCTGTGAAACATGATTTACGCAATCACTCCCTCTGAAAGTCTGTGCCCAGACTCTTGGCTAATTTCAACCTGGTTTGATAGGGGAAAAAGATGTAGAGATATCTACCTTTTTATAAGTTTTGTTCAAATAGGCACTTGCGTAAAGGGTCCTGAAAGTGTTTGGAGTGAACATAAGATCACAGAATAGTTCAGCCTGGACAAGAGCTCATGAATTGAACTGGTCTAAACACCTGCTCAGAGAAGGTCTAACCAAATCAACTTGTTTAGTCGAGCCTTGAACATATACAAAGATGGAGATGCCATAATGTGTCTGCATGTTCTGTTCCTGTATTTGACCATCCCAATGGTTAAAACAATTAAATTTTATTATGCAAGTGAAATTTCCATTGCTCCAACCTGTGTCCTTTGCCTCCTGCCCCATTACTCTGCATCTCTGAGAGGAATCTGGCTCTGTCTTCTCTGTTTCATTTGATCAGATAGTTATAGAATCATAGAATAAGAGAGGTTGGAAAGACCTTTAAGATCATTGAGTCCAACCATTAACCTAGTATTGTCAAGTCCAAAACTAAACCATGTCCCTCAACACCACATCTACATGTCTTTTAAACACCTCCAGGGATGGTGACTCAACCACTTCCCTGGGCAGCCTGTCCCAGTGCTTGACAACCCTCTCAGTGAAGATTTTTTTTCATAAAGCCTCCCTGGAGCAACTTGAGGCAATTTCATCCTATCCTATTGTTTTTAACTTGGGAGATGGATGAGACCAACACCAACCTCTCTACAGCCTCCCTTCAGATAGTTGTAGAGAGCGATAAAGTCTCCTCTCAGTCTCCTTTTCTCCAGACTAAACAACCCCAGTTCCCTCAGCCGCTCCTCATCAGACCAGATTCGTTGTCCTTCTTTGGACACTGCAGTGTAAATTCACACATTTTCTCATTTACAATTCATTGTTAGTATATACTGACTAGACCTGGTTGAGAAATATAGTAATTTACAAATACCATCATTGATATAAATAGATCTGGTTAGCAGCCAGTGTTAAAATTTGTAAACAGTAGGAGAGCCAATAGATTCTTCAGATTTGTGCTTATGCATTCAGAAATTTTAATAACTTTTAATGTAAATGTAAAACGTGTATCTGTAGAATATTTGCTACCTTTTTTTTTCCAAGAGGCCCATGATCTGTAAATATTTGAAGACTATCAACCCACAAATACCAATAGTACCACAAATGAGAAACGACTGAAATAAACAATTCACTAGTAATTAAACGTGTGACAACTGAGTTGTATCTATTAATTGTTGCTGATTTAAAAGGGTTTCCGAATGGATTTTTTAATATACACATTAAAAAAAGCTAAACAAAACTCCCCAGATTAAGTACTCACCACTGCAAATTCTTTTCCTCTTCTTTCTGGTGCAATTGAAAATGGCTTTCTAAAATTGTGGCAGGCATTATCTTCTTAATACCAAACCTTCCAGATTAGCATTTATCCTGTCCTGGAACATTTTTCAGAACTGAGTGAAAAGCTCCAAATGAGGTAGACTTAAATGGACAAATAACACTTAGGAAATGAAATGCTTGGTGTACTTGGCAGCTGTGGTAAATCATTTGGGAAAACCTAGGACAGATATTTTCACTAAGATAAGTCCCAAGATTCTTCATAGATCTCAGTTGAGTTCTCTTTGGTCTCTGCTAGTACAATACATAAGAATCTGAACCGTGTTTTTTACACTCACGCTTCAGAGAATGTTTAAAAATGGGCTAAATAAACAACTTCTCCTACTAAATGGAATTTATTTTCTTGTAGAAACAATCCTATCAATAATACAATACATTTTAGGAGAGATAAGAAAGGTGGAACAGGAAAGGGAAACAGGTCATTATTCACAATAAAAGCATCATTAGCATAAACAGCTTAGCAGGCTTTAATCTTCTTATATTATTATTATATTGTAATATAATACTGGTTCTGCTGAAATACAGCTGAACAGGTACGGAGCAGGCAAGCTCTCAAATATATATGTCTTCAGGTAAAGACATGGAGAGGCAAAGGCAGCTCACCAGGCAGCTCAAGAGAAACTTCTCTGTTTAGTTTTGTGTTTCTCTTTTAGTGATGTTTGCAATAGAAACCAGCAAATGTCTGCACTGGATATTTTCCATGCCATGTTTGAATGCTGGAAACCCATTCTCATTCATATGATATGTGATATGCCGATACTTAAATACTTGCTTTTACAAAATAACAGTTGTCATTTTTTCTGCAGGTAATATTTTCATCTTGCTGTCAATTCTTTGTTTCATTTACTGTTGGCATTCTAGTTATTTGGCTGTGAATTTTCCTGCAATTGTGCATGAAGTTGAATTTAGACTCTCACAGGGGAATCTGACATAGTAAGAGTTCAGCAGCATAACAGAATTTTGCTTTGTTCCTAACTCAATATAATAGTTAATACAGTCAATAGTACAAGTATACTGAATTCCATAAGTGCAGTACAAGGAGCTGTGGTATTTACAAGTTGATGCGTAATTTAGACAATTATTGCTACATTCTGTCATGTTTAGATGCTCCCCCATGGTTTACAAAATAAGGCTTCACAATAGAGTTATATTTCTCTGCCTTTGATTAGCCAAACAAAAGGCAATGAATGAACAGCTAGTGTTTTACTTCAGACCTTATCAAGATTTAGCTTACCAAACCTGATTCTGCATTGACTTGCCTTCCAGTCAGCAGCTCTACTAAACGTAATGCAAATCAATATTCTCTGAGCTCTTTATCGTGTTGCTAAGATTGTCTGTGAGAATGAAAAGCTCATAAAACATGTCATAATGAAGACCCTGGAACCTGAAGTCTTCCCACCCTTGATATTCATTTTACCTCTTTACTTCTACACCTTGCAACAAGCTTAGTCACTAAAAGCTCCACAGGAGCCTTTTCAATCCCTACAATATCTTTTAACATTGGAATTGGAAAAAACTTTTAGAGACAAACCTGAAAATAACCTGAATGCTTTTCTGCAAAATGTTAATGCTATTTTTGAGAAGAAAGTGGAGTTTAATTTCTATGTCACAGAGATAAAGGATGTTAACTAATGCTTGGACAGATCCCACTCCTGTCCACATAAAGGGGAATTTATCAAAGTCATAACGATACACTATTTAAAGACCAACCAACCAAGGAGCTGGAGGCCTTTGAGACCGCACAGAGGAGAAATAAATAAGAAGCCTGGTTAATATTTTACATTCTGCATAAGGACTGGTTTGAATTATAGTTTCTGTCTGTAAGTCAGTTCAAAATAAAAAGCTGGGGATTGAGGGAAGAGAGCAGCAAACTGAAGATGCATCTCCCTATTTCTGAAGCTTGGTAGCTTTGGGAAATTCTAGATGAGTTTCCTTCCATGTAAAACTTGTCATACTGGTAATTACGGAGATAGTATGGAATTTCACTCCTTCATATCGGTCTGCAAGGTCTAATCTAGTCAATTGTACTGTCATAACATTCATCATCAAAGGCAGATTTTCTTGAAAACAGGGAGCCTAGAGAGTGGGTTACCAGATTTTGTGCCTCATGAACTCAGTCATATACATTTTGCAATGTCTTTTGTAAACCGCATTATTAAGGCAATAAGATTTTTGTCTTCAGGATGTCTTTGGAAAATGATAACAGAATCTCACTTCTCTGACAATTATGAATCTTTAATTTGAAGCTTAGATATACAACTGGATTCATCCAAATAATCAGGTTAATTGTTTTCTGTTGTTATTATAAAAGTAGTTTGTTTTGGTGTTTTTGACCCACATGCAGTAAACCTGATAAGTGTATAGAAAGAAATCATGTCAGCTCAGCCTTGTTTAAGATGAAAAGCCTGAAGTGTTTTGGCTGCTCTCATAAGAAAGGCTTTCCACTCTTATTATCATAAGGGGCACTTCTCAATACATCTTTCACTATGAATTTATCTTTTCTGACTGGTGAGATTTTTATGCAGTACTTCTCAAGCTGGACAAGTCCTGATAATGTCAGCAGTTCCTCTGAACTGTGCTGCAAATGCTTCAGCTGATGGACCCTGATGTCATCTGTTTTTCAGTTGCACCATGCTAGCAACTCCCAGTAATTCTCTGATCAACTAATAAACACAAGTGTATTTTTCTTAACATTCGTTTCCAAATTTTGAACTCTTGGATCATAGCAGAAATTGCAGGTAGTAGTGGCAAGAGTCCAAATTCAAGTTGCCACACAAAAAACTGAATTGAAGCCAAGCATAGTTTCAAATGACCCTCTATAAACATCTGCCTGCAGAGTGAACTCAGGAAAACAACTGTCCTGTCTTAGGTGTTTCAGTTAATTGTCTAAAGTTAGGTGGGATTAATCTGGGTTTAACTGTATAGTCTTCCTAAATAAAAAGTAATGAATCATGCATTTTGTAATTACCACCACAAAAGGTTTTACAAAGGTGTGAACTTAGATCAAATCTTTTGATATTTAAATACAGGTTTTCAATAATCAAGCTATTTATTTAAAACATTTTCATGTTAAATCAAAAATAAATGTTTAGTTGAGCCATTTTAAAAGATGGAGGTAAAGGAAAATTTTCTATAAATTATTTACGACAAGAGAAGCTTCTTTGTCATATTTCAGTCTACCATCTAGTTGCTACACTTCTAGATTTTTTTCTCAATGGGACTGAACATATTTATGATTAGACATTGTTCTCTTTCAGTTCTTGCTGTATTTTTATTCAGAATATCCTTTTTCTTTGCCTTTTTTACAATGATATCTGACAGTAAGCAAATTATTAATATGTTTTGAGGTCTTTCTAAAGTTATAGCATTTTAAACTTCTTGGCTAAATCTCACTAACACTAAATCAATTTCGTTGAAAGCTTATTCCAATATTTAATAAAGTGAAGAAAATATTTATTTTATTCTTAGCAGCTTTTTATGTTAATTAATGTCTAATCGATGATGACATTCTAATACCTCTGAACTTCTTACAGGCTGATGCTGTTGAAAGGGACTGTGGGCCAGGCTGATATTATTTTTCTTTCAAAGAAAGTGGAAAGTTATTTTTTTAAACATCTGTATAATGGAGTCTACACTTCATTTGTATTAGGAGTGCAAGTATGAGTTGGTTGTCATCCTCCAAGGGACTGTATCTGCATGCTTAATACAATGCTTACCTAAAAAACTGTTTCTGGAGGGAAAAGAGAGGACAGAACCTAGGGTACGTGTAATAAAGGTACCCTTTTCACAGTCCCTGTGCCCTCCACACTCTCTTCTCTCTTCGTACCGAACACAGCCGCAGTGTTGTTGCAGATGAAAAGTAAGTGTACAATTTTGCATAAACATGTTGGAGTTTTTGTAGGAAATCTGAGAGCCCTTGATGCCAAGGAGCTGGGCTGCAGCAGGTCACTGTTCAGCATCAGCCTCCAGTGCCACCTGCTCCTCACTGCTTCCCTCACACCGATGTGATGACTGACAGAACAAGGAAAGAGAGGAGGGGGCAGAGACACACTAAGTATTTTTTCAAATATTTCAAGGGGTGTGGGAGGGAATGGTGAGAAGTCATGTCTCTTTTAAGAGAAAGGGCCTGTAGGAAAACTGGGAGCTACTGAAGAAACTCTCTGGAATACCACTGGAGTTGCATATCTACTTTCAAGAGCAAAAAAAAAGATAGTTTAGAGGAAAGAGCTCTGAATGCTGCTAGTCACTGATAAAGACAATCTTCTGCTTCAGATTTTAAAAATATCATCATACTTGGCATCGTTCAATAACTCTAATTTGGCCATTAAATTCCTGTCACCTTTACCCTTTCCTAATGATTGTGACAAAATGCTGTCTGCAATCAGCAAGACTCAATCGTTGTGGGAATAATTTGAATAAATAATCAAGTCTGCAGCTCATCCATCACCTTGACTGATTTCTCTATTCCCTGTTCACCTCTTCATGACATTTGGCAGGTCACTTGATATAAAATATGCAAACAGAGAACTGAAATAGCCCAAGTCTACTGAAATATGCTGACTGAACCTGTCATCTTAAAGTAGCTATGCATCTTTG
Organism: Calidris pugnax; assembly: GCF_001431845.1. Lineage (NCBI taxonomy): Eukaryota > Metazoa > Chordata > Aves > Charadriiformes > Scolopacidae > Calidris > Calidris pugnax. The sequence goes on along the minus strand of NW_015094506.1, from coordinate 38,889,307 downwards.
TGTGGCTAGCACATATATTTTCTGTAGCCTTTTTTATCTTGCCACCTTTACCTTGACTAGGATGGTATGCGTCCCTTTTACATTCATGGAGCTTGTGCTTACAAACCTGTCTCATGTGAACATGGGGATTGCCTACTAAAAGATATGAAGAAAGAGCAAGCAAGCAGGAAAAAAGACAGTGACAGGGAAATCAAAGAACTGAAGAAAGCAAGTAAGAAATGCGAACTGGGAAATTAAAATGATAAAAACATATGTAGAATGTATCTTCTGTTTTAATGAAACTAGTATAGATATCTTTAATAGGGTTAAATAGGTCTAAAATTGAGTTATAGTAAGTGTACCTCCAGATGGGATCATCTGAGTAATTCCAGGGCTTTTGGGGCAGTTACTGACACCCTGCTATCCACTGTCCTCTCTGCCAACCTTACTGCCCTGGTTGTGTACTGGGTAGCAGCCAGCCCACACCAGCTCCCCCACAGCTGGCTGCTGCTGAGCTCAGCCTGGTGCACAGCCCCAAAACTAAACTGAGTCAGTTCAAAGTACTATGCTGGGCTGCAAATGAAGATGCACAGGTTGGGGCATATATTCATTTCTGTCAGCTGTGCTGTGTATAGCAAGAGGCTCACCTCGCAGAGAGGCAGAACATCAGCTGGGAATAACAACCTCCAAAACAGTCAGAGTTCACCTGGAGGCTCCTTAAGACTAGTGTCTCAATACAGGTAAAGTGATTTGAATAGCTCCCTAGAAGAACTATGTGTAAACTGTTCTTTGAGGTTTTTCACCTGCTTACTTCGACCATTTTCCTGTCTCCTCCTTTTTGCATTATCTTCATTTTCCCGTGCTACTATGTTTGTATGTATTTGTGTTTCATATATGTCTATGAAAGAAAGAGAGATTGAGTCAGGATGTGTTAGTATTTAATAAAGCTCAGCATCAAATCACTTTAGGAGACAGGCAAATTTACCCTGCTGTGGAATCGGGAATGATTCTTGGTCTGCTAGAACATACCAGTGATCACCTGTGAAATACCTGAGTGACCAAAGGTTAAGGGTCAGATTCCTACCTGTTCTCCACAAACGGTCCTGATTCCAGAATTTAGGGTTTAAAGTTCAAAAAAAGGCTGTTTTGGGGACACTGGTTTACATTTCTGGATGTAATTCAAAACACCTTTTTCTCTAATAGCACATCCCAGACTGACCCTATTTGCTGATTTCTGCCTTTCCTATCTGTGTTGGTAAGCTCTGTTTGTGATAGTTGTATTATAAACCAAATCATTTAAACAAAGTAATTTCAAAATAATCCAACCAAAGGAGGGGTGCTTAGAAAGTCTTTTTCAGTGGTCATTTCAGTGATCAGCACAGGCTCAGCTATGCCATTAAAGATAATACTCATGGAGTTGCATCTCCAGTCACAGAGAAAGTGGTTACGCAGGTCTGTCTCAGCAGCGGGGATGCCTCATGCAGGCAGCAGCCTGGCTGCTCGCTCCTGTCCTCTTGCTATCACCTGCACTTCAAAGATACAACCAGCAAACAGGATATTAAATATTTTCCAGCTTAAAAAGATCTATATTCCCCCCCCCCTTTCTTCTCCAGGACACTTTCAGCCAACCAGATCCCATAGGTCCTGTAGTTGCACAATCACCTGCACGTAAAGGAGGAACAAACGGGAAAGATTTCTCCAACCAGCTGAAGAAGTAACATCCTGAAAGGAACACTGACTGAGAAGTGGGATCAACTACCCCAACAAATTTGTGTTGCCATGGCTGTATTGTTGCCAGGAGTCACTGCAGACAGCTAAGCTTCTTTGTCTATGTCTAGCATTATACTGCTGTATAGGTATGCACTATGTGTGAAGTTGTTTGTTAGGTCAGCAAAGAAGGAATATATTCCACTTTTGAATTATTTGACTTTTATTACGCTGGATAACAAATTTGAGCAAACTTTCACTGTATCAAAAAGATGCAAATACATAAAACAGGGAAATTATTCAATAATTTTACACAAATAGAACTCAATATAACATGATTTAAAGTAAAGATGCTCTTAATCTTCAAAGTTTCCATCTCCAGGTATTTCATGATGAATTGTAATAAAGCAATAATAAAAAAAAAAAAGGAAGAAAAAAATCTACGTCTTTCGGGAAGATGTGTTCATAAAAGCAAACTAATAAGCTAGTGAGGTATGATTTATATCATGAAACAACTGATACTCACCGGTGGAAATCTTCATAAAAATGACATACACTTTTCTTTGACAAATATTTTATTGCATGTCTCACAGCTATTAAATAATTCCCAGTTTAATTTTTGTTGTGTCCTAAACAGTCAATAGTAAAGATTGTATTCCCTTGGTCTCTTATATTTTCATCCATACTCACAAAGAAAACTTCCAGTTTGTTTCTTGATTCCTTTTTCATTTTATATGTAAAACACAGTAACTTTTTACCCTAAGACTCAGTTCTTTGGATATATGGTGACAAACTTTCAAACAATCAGATACATATCCTGCATATCTCACCCTCTCTTCCAGGCCAAATAACTGGAATGCATGAGAATAAGGAAGCTCATTGTGTACAGTTAAAAGCTCATTTTTTTATCTCTTTCCACTTGCCCAGGGCATATGGTGAGCTCCTTAGGCTAATTCTGAGTCTTATCAACATTGTCCATAAATGTATGGTTTCCCTTTAAAGGTACCAAAACATGATGACTTACATTAGCATGTCACAGGTGGATTTGTCCGATATCGGACCGGGGTACCAGGGGACCTTCTCAGTGACTGCAAAACACAAAGTACCTGGAAGACCTGCAGAGGCTGTAAGCCTTGTCATTAATACCACTTGACTTTGCACTCCCTCCGAGGCATTCATTTCCTACATGGTAGAGGAATACCCCTTACAGCTGATAGTCTAATGTTTTGTGAGTTTTGTGTCAGATAAGAGAGAATCTTGTTGACGTGTCCTTAGTGCGCTCTTATGGGGCAGCCACACCTTCCCCTGGTCAGTGTGTCAGGACTGCTTTGAACTCAGGAGCCCCTAGCTGGGAACCCTCGTGCCACTCTGCCTCATTTCTGGACCCTGATCAGACGGAGGCAAGAAATAGAAACACAGCTGCTTACTACAGGGTCATCCCAGGCAAGTACAAAGCATTTGGAGAACTTTCAGGTCAAATTGGGATGTCCCTTATTAGGGCAAGTGACTGAGCAAGGTCTTTCTGGACTGCAATATTGAATAGGCACCTGACTTCTGCTCTGGCCATATTTTTCAACATACTAGAACTGCTGAAATGTGTGTGACTAAACAGAAATAAAAGAAGTCCTCAGAGACATAATGTTCAATCCACTGATTCATTCATACAAATGTTTCTCTTGATTTCAACACCGATAAAATTAGATCCCAAACAAGTAATTACGTAGCATAAACCTTGGAAGCGACCTTTTTCTGCAGTGAATTATAAACAGTGGTAACATGCATGTGGCAAGAAATTGATCCTTTTCTATTTGGTGTTAATATAACTAACATCTGACCACTTTTCTCTAGTGTGACATGGTTAAACATCTGTCAGACTGTGCTTCCATATTTAATATTACAGGGTTTATGTATTACTACATCACTTGCTAGTATAACAATAGTCTAAAATAAGCCTGGCATATGCCAGCCTTGCAGTTAGATTAGGCAACATATGTAAGATGTCATTTATACTAAAGAATGGAGGAATGGAGAACACCTGATACAAGATAAAGTTAGCCTGTCAGAAATTCGGATGAAGTCTGAACTGCGAGACTGATACATTAAATCAGAGTTGTAGTGTGGCCACAGTGGTTGTAATCTAGTACTAGGATCCCTTACACCAGATTTACTGTATTGTTGACACAGAACCTCATTGTCGTCCCATGAGAGAAATGAATGTAGGAATGAAGGATTTTATTTTGTAAGGGAAGCAAAAAAATGTAATGGCAGGAAGCATCTCAAGAAAAGTCAATAATATGTTTTATAGTTCATTTGTTTGAAGTCTTTCAATATCAACTTGTACTCTGTCATCCTTCACTGCAATATATTTTAAAGCTCACTCAGGTGTTCCTGGCTTCACATCAGTATCTTTAAATGTTTGCTTTCTTAGATGATAATGATACAGGCTTGAGAGAAGAGAAATTAAAAAAGAAGAGTTACAGTTGTCCTGGAAAACAGATGATGGTGCAGACTCAATGTTGTATATATTTTCAGTTACATAATTAATACTAACAATATTTCTGCTGATAGAGTGCTTTCATTAGTCTGTAGCTCTCAATTTCTGTCACAAAACACCACGACCTTTGTCTAGCAGACAGCAAAAATGAGAGTCAAAGAAGCTTAAACAACTTGTTTAGACCAATGCAGTGAGTTAGCGTTACTGCCAAGCAGGAGAAAAAGACCTTCCAAGTTTCCATGGTAGTACATAGTCTATCACAAAATATTAGTACTCTGGTCAGTATTGTATAATGTGTTACAATGCCTCATTTAGGCTCTGTTATCCTTTCCAACACACCACACCCTAGTTACATTGCAAAGATCTTTCAGTTAGGTCTTCAACAGACTTATGAAGCCAAGTACAGAAGTGGACTTTTTTCACCCAACTGACAAACCAAATAATCAATGCACTAAATCTGTCCACCCTGGTACTCACTGATATTACAGGAATGTGCATCTGCCCAGCATTTCAAAATACAAGTTGTAGCTGACTATGAAATTTTAAGGTGGGCTTCTGGGAAATGGGAAAACCGAAAGCAGTATCGCTTACTAATTTACTTTCAGTGGGGAGATTAGGAAGTTTAAATGCAACACCCTTTTCCTAAAAATAGCAGAGAAACTGCTGTGCTATTGTGTTTCTTATGTTTGCTAATGTCAGTTCAGCTTTTTTTTACAGCAAACAGCTGTCCTGGCACCTTGCTCAAATTCTAGGTGCAAAATGATAAACATGCTGTTTGCTTCATGAAGGAATCACCTGTGGTTACTGCACACAGATGGAAGAGAGAAAGAGAGAGACTGAAGAGGAACTTCAGGGATCATATTAACAAAAAAACCATATCACCCTTAAAAAAAAAAATCCCAAAGCCAACAGCTCTTTCTTGCTTATCATATATAATTTGTCATAGGTTGAAAACTACGTAGTCAAATGACCTTTTCTTTCTAGCAAGGTGAAGGTCTAATCTTCACACTGTTTGGAAGCCTGCACTCCAAACAGAAGGTTAAAGAATGAACACTCAAGTGAACACTTTTACTGACCAAATTGTAGTCTTACCACTATAGTACATGAATTCACGTTAACCACAATAACTTGTTCCACTCTTTTATTTGTAATCCAGGATATTTCAGAGGTCAGATTTACAAATAGGGCCCTTCAAATAATTAGAGCACAATTAAGATATCAGCAAACTGTGTGATGAAGATGGTAGCCATGACTAAAGACCATGAGGAGCACAACATTTTGAGTCTAGATTTTTCACAGATGAAAAAAAAAATCATGCAAATTGTGTCCTGAAAGAAATATTTGTTATGATGGGTTCTTCTTTGTTTTATAAGTTACAAAAAATAAACATGCTAGTTTCAGAACAGATATGTGGTATTTTCTGTAATAAATAATTAAAGTTGCACTACAAAAGGCATTGGCCACTCATCTGAAGCAAAATTATAGAGCTCTTCATCCACTGCAGAGATGAAGTTTTAGCATGTCCATCCTGGGATTTCTCCTAAAAGTTCACAAAAAAAAAAGGACAAGCAAGAAAAAAATTAAAATTGCAGAAAAGAATGTGATATTTGCTGGTTATGGATCTGTTTTTTATGAGGTAAAGGATACAGTAGATCACAAGGTATATTCATTGTCAGCAAAAGTTCTGTGAAATTTCTGCGATCCTAAATTAACTAGTTGTTAAAAGCTACTGCTGATAGGATTGTCAGCAAGAGGAAATTATGTTACCTCTGTCCAGAAATCAAATTGTTGCAGATGGAAAGCACTATAACCTTGAAGACTGAGATATGTTTCTTAGACCAGCAATAAGATTTACCAAAACTTGGCTTTGGACAGCCTTTTTAATACAGTTTTGTATCTGAAGTGCCTAAATCTGTCAATGTCTAAGGTGTAGGCATGATGGAGATAGTACCACCTTGGCTCTGATCATTAAAAATATAAGGAATTAATGCTATTCAGAAATAGGATCTACTAAAGTGTCCAAACTAAAGACTGAACAGTGCAATCACACACATACAGACATTTCAGTCACTGGAAAAGAATCAATACAGAACCTGAAAACCTTAACTTCTGGCATCAAAACTTTCTTATTTCTTTGGGGATAAAGAGAAAATATTGAAAATTAACACTGGTGCTAAATAAATTGCACAAACTGTATCTTATACAAAATTCAAACCAAATTTTGCATCAAGTACTACTAAACTCAGAAGGGTTCATACTCATATATCTGAGAAAAACATTTTTCCCAGCTGTCTCTTCATTTTGTCCACTGGTACACTATTGTTATAAAAATTAAATTATTAAAAATTAATGTATACCATGTATTACATAAACCACAATATTATGTAAAGAATATGTTTAATTGACATTTACTAACATATAGCAATGCATGACTAAAATTTATGACCTTAAAATTATTTTATGTATGTCTATATAGAGACATATTATATACATTTTTATATATGTATCTGTAAAAAAATATTCACTGAAATTTCTGGTATTTAATTCCCTGTAAATGTCAATGCAAACTGCTCATATTTATTCCAGTACATAGTCCACTTTTTCCATTCTCTTCTTTTATAGGAACTTGTAACATAAAGAAGCGTCTCTGCATCTTTTGTCATGAGGAGCACTGTTCAGTTTCCCCTTGATTTGTTTTGGCTTTCAGCCCTACTTCAGATGCACTCTACTCATAAAGACAGAGATGTGGAAAGGACTTTGAGAGGTCATCTAGTCCAAGGTGGGATTTACTGAACCTACGTCACTGCTGACATTCATAGAAAATAAGAGCGATTACACATCCTCCCTGCACAATCTACCACAGCACTTAACTATCCCTGAGATTGAGAAATTTCTTCCCAAGGGCTGTATTAGATCTGTACCGCTGCAAACCCATTACCTAAAATTCTCTCTACACTGGACAAGGAGAACAAATTATTTCCTTTTTCTTTTCAACATCCTTTCATATTTGAAGATTATTATCATATCTCCCTTCAGTCTTCTGTTTATTCTGAACAACTCTGTTTCCTTCAGTGTTTCCTGGCAGGCTGTACCTTGTAGTGAACCCTGCTGCTGACTTCTGAACTTGCTACAAGTCCATCTCAAGTACCTCAGACCAGATATATTAATTCAACTAGTCCTAGCCAATGCAGGGTTGAAACACAAATCCATGCTTTGCAATCTGCACTCCTGTTTGCAAATCCCAGTATGAAATTGAGTTTTTCACAGTAGCTCACTATTAGTGATGTGTGTTCAGTTTGTGATCCACTAGTGAGAATCTTTCCTGAAATAATCAGTACTACACCAGATGTTCTCTGTGTGTCATTTTGTAGTTAATAATTCTACTTAAGTTCAGAACCTCATATTTGTCCCTATAGAATTCAAGTAGCTGAAGGTAGCTAACATTTCTGGGTGCAAGAGACCTTCCAAACATCCTAATTCAATAAGTACATCCTTCCAGTTAGACTGTAGATTAATGGTAACCACAATTGTGGCTTTCTAGTACTTTTTGTCATGAGTCTACAGAATTTTTTCTCCAGACCTGATTTCCAGACCTAACTTGTTAATGAGAATGCCACATTTGAATGAAAAGATACATTAGAGTCAAGCTATATTACATGTCCTGTTTTCCTTCTGTCCACAAGATGTGCTACCTTATCATAGAAGAAAATTAGATTGATTTGGCACAATTTGTTCTTTACAAATCCCTGTTGGCTGTTGTTCATCTCCCTTGTTATCTTCAAGGTGCTTACAGACAGTTTGATTATTTGTCCCAGTGTTTTTCCAGGAACTTAAGTTGAGCTGGTTGGTCTGTAATTCTCTGCTTCTGTCTTTCTTTTGTTCTATCTCCTCTTTCTGTGTCTCTTTCTTTTCCTCTACTCCCTCATTGCCTTTCTATTTATTAAAGTAGGCATTATATTTACCCATTCTAGTAGTTTGAGAACTCATCCCTCTCCCTGGGTTCCCAAAGAGAACAGATAACAACTGACGTTTCTAAGAGGGTTTATATGAATCTGTGCAGCCTCTTCCAAACAACTAATACTGGGTCATAAGGACTCAGGGCTACTCTAATATTTAATCTACCTCCACACCCCAATCACCTCCATTAACTTCATGTGAAGGTGCATTTGCATTAAGATGGCAAAGCACTAATGGAAGGAGCTGAAGCTGCTTTTTCTTGTTCTGCTGTTTCTGCTGCAAGGACAGTGACCTGGAACAGAAGACAAGCAAAGGGTTTGTTTTACACTGTTTCTGCCACGCTCATCTGAGTTCAGTGTTGCAAGCCCTAAGTACCCTTAGACCAGTGCTGCACATTAACAACCTCACTGCAGCCAGAGCCTCAATGAAATGGAACAACACAAGACAATTCTTGCCCTTCTGGCAGCCCTTGTGACTAGAGTTTCCTCCCACTTAGCAGTGAATCAGCTCTCCACTGGATTTTCCACATGCTAATAATGTGTTTACAGATGTTTTCTTTTTCCTCTTTGTGGTCTTTTCTGACTGTGCCATATTTCATGGCTTGGCTTTTCTAATTTTGTCCATACATACTTACACTGTTCTTTTATCCTTGTCCCTGATATACTGACCTAGTTTCCAATTTCTTCATGCTTCCTTTTTGTGTTTGAGGTTAATGAAGAGCAGAAGATTTAGCCAAGCTGATCTCTTGCATAAGAATAGTTTGTGATTGTGATCTTAATAGTGTTTCTGTGAGGAACTGCCAAATTTCCTTTTTTCTTTAGCCTTGTTTCTCAGGAGAACTAACCTAATAATTCTCTGAGGGCAGAGCTTTTCTCAGAAGCTTTTAACTCCATTTATTCTCCATTACTTGTATTTAAAACAATCTGTCCTGCTTCAGATGAGACAAATGAGACAAGCTGTCTAAATAAAAACAGTCAGGATCAAGTCCATGAATAAAATTCAGCCGTTGATTGTGAAATAAGTCTTCAACGTAAGTTTGTTCAGGTAGGCTCTGATTTTAAAATGTTGGAGTATATTTCAAAAGTAAAATAAGACAATGTGACTCATGATGGCTGGACTTCTCAGTTTCACAAGAATAATATGCAAATACTAGCTTTCCCTTTCAACAAATTTGAAAACGTCAGTATTACAGGAAAGAATGTGAAAAGTTGCCCTGTTGCAGAAAACAACTAATGTTCCACATTAAAACATCACTCTACATTTTATTTTCCCTGAAATATGTGAATTTCTTTGGGCTTTTGTGCCTTTACAACAACTGTAAGGCTCTAAAGGAGATCACTTTTTAACATTAAATCCCATTATGCATCATGTAAGCTTCTTTGATGTAGGATGTAATTTCAAGTATCCATATACAGACTTATAGCTTGCAGCAGTCAGCACCACCACTTACAAGTTATTATCATGGGGTTTGCATTTTGTAACTTTCTTTTAATCTTTGAAGTCTCTCTAGGGAAGTCAGTCATGTTTCTCAATGAAAAGTTGAAACAGTAACAACCTTCTGAAAGTATTATATAGATAATTTCAGTATTTTTAATAACACTGATTACTTAATTGCATTTCAAGTCCTAATATAAGAGTTTCCAATTTAAGGTAATGGGCTAATGGATTGCCCATAGCAATGTGTAACTAATTTTTTTTATTGCTGTGAAACACTGCCCTGAACCCATCCAACCTATCCTGAGAAGATAAAAAAGGAAAAAAAAAATCTACTGCTAAAATACAGTCAAGACCCACAGAGTCACCCACTGAAGATTACGTAGCCTTTCTTGCACAGAGGTGAACACCTTTTTATTCAACCATCAGTTTTAATGGCTGCTCTACTAGGTTACAAATACGCATCATATTAAAATCAAATTTTGGAAATTTATCATTATTATTATCTAGGATTCAGAATAGCTTTTGGACGTGAATGAGAGTGATCATATCTGGCGTTATGACCCATCAGAAAGGAGATCAAGCTGGTTTCCTTTGGTCTGAATTCTGTCAGCAATCAGAATATCATACATGTGAAAATTCATTGGTGTTCTTGCATTTTTTTCTAGTAAGATCAAGCCTTGAGCACTCAAGATGGAAGTGTGGAGCATGAAGTATTTAACAAAACTATTATGGGTTACTTTTGAGTTTAAAAGTGCCTCTGTTAGAAAGATACTTTATTATATATGAGAGAACATATAATTTTAAATGAGTATGTATTTCTATAAATTGCATCTTGTAAATAATAATCAGATATCTACTTTTTGTGAGGTCTTTAAATTCTGTTGACCTGTGAGACAAACTATTGAGCAAGGCAAAGCTGAGGTCAATATTTTCTTCAAGGAGCACTAAATCTCTGTGCTTAATGAAACATAGTCAATTAAATGTGAAACCTACCTTAATGTAAAGGTAATATGGCTCTCAGAGGCTCTGGAATATAACGCTATTTCATGGAGAGTTTTTTTCCTTTCTGTACTGACTGTTTTGCAGACAAGGAACAAATAATTGTAATGAAAAGAAAAAAAGTGACAATTTCATTAACATGGAACTAATGAACTTGCGCAATTGTGTCTTAAATAATCATTTATAGAATGTTAAACTCATCCTCTATAATGGCAAAGTAACAACATCCCTAATAATTAGAGAATTTGACTGAGAATAAAGCTCTGACTTTGTATGTGTAATCAAGACCTGGCTTAGCTCCGGTCTCTGCCTGACACTCCACTCAGTCAGCTTCTGAGATTCCAAAATAAGCAATGGTTTATCTTTAGTATCTTGCTAAAAACTGCAGCCGCTCAGAAACAGATGAGTGAGCGGCTTGACATCCAGGCTGCTGGAGCAGAGCATACCTCTCACGGTGGAAACTTCCTGGGATGCCTCAAACTAAACTGCAAATGTCTGCTGGCTCAAAGTTGGAGGAAGATTGCTGTTGTGTTATTCTGGCTGCCTTCAGACACGGATTTCATTTTTCTAAAACCTTTTTCACGCAAATGTGTGGGTTTTTTATGAAAGTCCCAGACTTTGATTTTGCTGGTATTCAAGGGGTTTTGAGGTTGCTTCCGCAGCTTCTGAATTCACATCAGAGCTGAAGTTGTCTCTTGTCTGAGTTCTTACTGACATCACCTCGAGTTGTTGTGATGTACATTCATGCAGACAATAAGTGGTTTTGGTCCCATGAACTCTGTAACAAACATAGAAATATCTCAAATGTTCCCAGACTATATTTAGTCAGTTGCTGTTTATGGGTACAAGTTGGTTGTGAAGTGATGAAGTTTGACATTTTTGTGGCAGCAAAACAAAAAAATGTACTTCTGTTTCCATCAGGTGAAAGAAGTAGTTTCACTTGCTTGCTTTGTGAGACTGAGTGCAGTCTCTAAAATGGCTAAGGATAGCTTCAAAGGAGTGATGATGTGATGCTAGTAATGAACTAAACCAGCCTGATTTTCTGTCTTTGAATGTACAGTAACAAGATTCTCCCTAAGAGTTACACTAGCAAAAGATGAAATACTTGGGAGGAAAGCTGGTGAGTGTAAGACATGCTGAATGGAAACTACCATTTCATTAAATCAATGGGGCCATGGTTTTGAGAAAACTAAAGCAGTGGAGCTGACATTATAAAGATATTCCCAGATGCAATTATGGCTGTCTGGATCAGGAATTTAGAGATTCCAGGAAGTTTGTGCTGGAGCAGCAAATCCAGAACCCTTAGAAATGTACAGCATCTACCCTTTTTTCCCTGGAAAGTTGTGTGCCTAAGTGATGTGGTTGTATCAATGGCCTCTTCTTGGGAGTCCAGTCCAGCTGTTTTTAGCTTGTTTTGATAAACACCCACAAAGCATTTGGAAATCTACAGTAATATGTTTTAAGGGGCAGTAAATGAAGAGCAGAAAAGATCATAAGGGACACTGACATGTAGAGAAATACTAGGTCAACCGATAGGAGCCCCTGACCATGGCAGGTTCACTAGGTGAAGTTCAGAATATTAATCATTGCATGCATTACTAAGAGTGGAGAATAGGCTTCCTCTGCCTTAGTACCCTGTGCAAGCAGCCTGCAAAGCTGAGTGTGTGCCTTGGTCTCACAACCTACCTCCCTATGCAGGTGTTGCATTTTCCTCTTCAGTCAGAAAAGTCCAGCCTTGGTCTTCGTATAGAACCCACAAGTTTAATTTATTGTTCAGTTAAGAAGTTTAATATACCAACTGTCTTTCAAAAGGCTTTAAAAGCTACTAATTTTGTAACACAGTTACCTATTTTCATTTGTCTAAGAAAAAAGCTCTAAACACATAAATCATTGCTGTGCTAGTTCCTGGCAGTATGTACATGACTCACTAGGCACTGCTAAAGTCCTTTTTCAAACAGATGAACACTTATTGTACATGCACTTGGATTATATGTTCACAAGAGTATTTAAATCTGCAAGCATACATACCCGAATTAAGTCTTTAAGATTTAGAATGGGATTATCTCACTCAAATTCAGCTTTTCAAAACTTCAACATGTAGCAGGGTTGTCTAGATTTTTGCCTAAGAAAAACAGACAGGCATCTTTGGATGATTCCAGCCCTGCTCGTCCCATCCTAAGTGCCTAAAAAATTGAAATTAATTATCTTCTGTTAATTGACAATAGGGATAACCTAAGCAATAGCATAACACCATCAAACTACATGTTGTCTTCAGTAAGAAAACTGGTTTAGGAAGTCCACTGTCCATTCCAGTCCTGCATTTATGTCCATGTGAAGTTACTAGAGCCACACAGAAAATAACTGCTCTGGGCCAAACATGATTGTTCACTGGGTGAAGGAAGGCATTTCTAACCCTCCTTTGCAGAGATACTACAGTTCCAATAACAAATATACCAGCAATACAAAGACAGAACTAAAGTGAGTAGGATCACCTTAAGTCAGATCCACAATCTATTTTAACTAACTCATTTGTTAGGATGCCTCTTTTAATCTCATTTAAATGAGATTAAATTCACATTACTGAATGCATATAAATTAGCAACTTTCTAAAAATTATGTTTCATTTCAAAACTAAAGATTGTACAGTTAGTAACATTTGAAAAACTTAACAAATCCCTTTGGGTTTTTTTTCTTCCTTGACACATCTTATTTTTATGACTTTTCACAAAGATTGATGCAGGAGCTTCACAATTCTGTAAGATAAAAACTAATATAATCAGCAAGACCCAAAAAATTGAATAGCAGAAGCTTTCCAGTTACAGCTTTCCTTGGGAGTAGTGGACAGGGCTCAAAGTGCAATAATTTTTATTTGATTAGCAAATAAATTATAATACAAAAGCTTTTTAAGTCTAGCAATTGAAACAGGAACTGCAGAAGTCTGTAAAGTTATAATTGGTTTGTCTAATTAAATCAGATAGTAAAGTATCGGGTGTCACAACCTCTTCTATAGACTGGCCATTAAACAGCTATTTTTTGTGAGATTCATCTTCTGATGAGATGAGATTCATTTCATTCATTAAATACCTACTTTGTAGCATTCTACATCTAAGGTAGTGACCCTAACTTCCCCTTATATCAGTAATAAAAATGGCAATTTAGAGTTCAATTAATTGATTTATTTTGGTTGCCTACTTTGAAATAAACATGAGAAAAACAGCACCCAGGAAGAACATGTTTTTCTCTGCAGATTATAAAAAAAAAAAAAGAGAAAAAAAGCTCAGATGTTTATGTTTGCAATGTGGAGCTCTGAGCTTGAGTAAGTTCATTTAAGTGGTCCACAGAACATTATTTTCATATATTTATTTATTTCAGTTACTGGAATCACTCATGAGTGATATATATATATAGGGTTTGTTCCAAGATAAATGGTTTATCTAAAAGAAAAAGGTGTAATGGCATGGAAAGGTTTTGATTCACTTTGTTGCTTGCTTTTCAAGACAATCTTCTAAGAGCATATAAAATATTTCTACTTTTATTTAAACATAATGGCCAAAAAATCTCTGTCAATAAAAGTATATGTATTTATTCACCAGACTTGGGTAAAACGAACAGGGTCTGTGTATGGGGGACATAATCCTACAAGAGCAGTTTGAGAGTCACAAGAAGCCATGGTGGTGGGGTAATATCTTTTATTAGATCATCTAATATAGTTGGAAAGAGCAGACCAGTTTCCAGCACATCATCTTGTCATATGCCTGTCTTCTTTTCTGTTTGTGTTGTGTCATCTCTGCTAAATGAGAAGATCTCTACTCAGAGCTGGGGATACTGAGCATGTGAAAGACATCTTTTAATTCCTTACACAGGGAAGAAGATTGTGATCATGGGCCTTGGGCAGGGAAGCAGAATGTTTCTTTTTGTAAACAACATTTAGGGCCCCCCCTTCATTTATACGTCTGGGTGTTTTGTGTATTTATTAGGTTTCACACATTAAGCAGCTGTCTCTCCTGAGTGTGGAGTAATATAGGTTAGCGATTTAACAGAACTGGGGTATTAACTTGAACGTAGTTCTGCCTTTTTTCCGAAGCTTCAGTATTTTCAGGACTAGTAGGTTGTTGTTCATGTGAGGTACCAAGTGGCTCTTGTTATTTTTGGTGTGTGTAAAGAAGTCCTGTAGAATTTATGGCTCTGGATCTACAGAGTCAGGTCATTTCTACATACAAATCTGTCACTAGTCTGGCAGAACACATAAGATTGTTACAGAAGAGCAATGACATCACTGGTGTCTGAGCAACATTTGTGTGGTCCATGAGAAACTTCTTGTTATTTCAAGTTTTCTGAGGATACCTGAAGTCCCATCCACACCTTTATCAAGTTCTGTGTAATCCCAAAGGCCCAGTAATCACCCAGGAATAGTTGCTTCAAATGTGGTCATCTATATAAATTATTATAACACATCCACCATTGTGTGTTTGGTGGCAATTATTTTTTTTTCTCTAAAGGTTTTTCTTCATTGGTGCCCTCTCCAGTTTCACAAAGATGAGTGATTTATTACAATAAACTCTTAACCATGTCTATTAATAACCTGTATTAATAATGGACACCTTTAGGTCCCATTCAACAATGAGCCTAACTGTACATTCTTCTAATTGCCAAGATAATTTTATTAGTTACCATTTGTAGTGAGACAGTGGCTAAAATCTTCATTCACTGATCAGGTGATTATTGTGCTGGTCACTCTAAACAGAGCAAAATAACAAGCTTGCACAGCTCAACTCTGTAACTCAGTTTGGAAAAGTGCATGACATACACGTCCCTGTCAAGAGACGACTGTTGTACCATTCCTCCATATATATTTTATGTCCCAATTAAAGTGCACTTTTTCTTGAACTGTGTGTAGAATATCTTGAATTTTCTAGAACTCACATTAAAAATTAAACTATCAACATTCACAGCAAAGGAAAATCAGGTCTTTTTTGTCCATTATCCAATTAACCAGAAGAAAGTCTAAAGCAAGTCCAGTCTTCTTCCATGTCTACACAGATGCAATAGAATGTATCTTTTCATTTCAGTACATACAACATGAGTAAAACCTTCTATTGATTGCTTCAAGATCTCTAATCACAGTCAAGAAAATATCTGGCAGACTTTGTTACTCTTTAGTTATGTAGGTATTCCTTTAGGTAGGTTAGTAGATATTCCTCAGTCTTTGAGATTGATGATCTGCAGATGGTAAGAATGGTTGGAAGTTTCATAGCTAGATTGAAAGAGAGGAAATGACTGAAGAACACTTCAGACACACTCAGATATTTGATGGTGATCAGAACAAAGCAAATATTTATTATCTGTTTATCTAGAGAAGGGGAGAGAAAAGTTGTGTTCTGAACGTTGGTTGCTTTTATAAGAAATAATAAGAAGGTACAAGAAAAAAGAAGCAACATTTGTACAAAAGGTTACTTTAAAAAATATTTATTTTCTTTATATTAAAAAATGACATCACTATTGAAGAAAAAGAAACAAATAGGCTAGAAAACAAAGGCTTCTCACACATTTCTGAGTCTCAAAGTAACGTTTCCACAGTAAAAAGATCATTCAGATGAAATTTAGGGGAGGGTTCTCATGAAGCTTAAATTAAGCTGAGTAGTATGAGAAATGCCTAGCAACTTTCATCAGGAAAGACAATTAGTTCTTTTGGTGGCACACATAAAATTTTTCTACAAAATAACCCATTTCACATGAAAACAAAAACTGAGCTGTTAGTCTTGCAACAAATTTTTTGATCAGGAATATTTAGTCTCTCTTAAACAAGAAAACAAATCAAGCATTTCATAAAAGTAAATAATGTAACAGTAATGAAAATATGTGGTTTTCTCTGCAGATCAAATCATACTGGCAAAGTGAAATTAATTAGCTGAGTTTATTAAATAGAATAAAACTTCAGGTTACTCCATCTAGTGATTACCATTGTAAAAAGAACCATGTATCCAAATATACTCAGCTGTTTGTTTTGGAAATGTGATTTATGATTCAAAGAACATTCTGCTCTCATTCACCAACGGAAATTTTTCTCCATGCTGGTAGCTTGGAGGAGCCATTATGTGCTAATATTTACCACAGCTAGGTATTTACTATAATTCCTGTACTTAGAGTGGAAATTATGGTAATTTTTTTTATTTTTTTTAATGAGTGATAATCACCCAGACTGCACACACTGTTTCTTCTTGTATCTGACTTTCTAGGCTTATGATACAGACATGGAAAAGAATGACATGAAGGGACTGCTATGGTAGCAGAAGCTATTCTTAGCTAGTCAGCGCTATCTGCAGAAACAGACTGATTCACTTTGATTGCCACTCAGCAGGACTGAAGGTAGAAGTCATATGTAAATAGATGGGCTAGAAATGGATGCCTGTATTCATTAATCTTTCATTAGACTCAATCTCAAAATTACCCAAAGGTTTTACAAGGACTTTTCAAACTCTAATTTGGCCCCTGGCCTCTAAACAAAATGAAAGCTATTGATTGATGTTCTGGCCAGGATGCAAATGAGTCCATCAGTTCCTGAATCAGACTTTATTGGTTTAGATGCACTTTCTTATATCTGAACAGAAAAGCTACTTGGAAATGAAAATTTTTATAAAGCTTCATAGTAAGGTTAATGCTGTGTTAAATTAACTAATTAAGCCTCAGTAAAAGCAAAGATTTATTCTATTATTCCCAGAAAATTACAAAAATTTGATTTACTGTCCTTTAAAATGAGAAAAAACACAACACAGTTTTTAAAGATAGGTAAATATATATTTTTCCTAATTAAAGTTTAAAATACTACTTGTCTGTGTTCCCCAACCCTGAAAAGCAGATTTCTGGATGCAATAGATTTTACATTGATATTCCTTATGGAATATGGAAAGATCTTTCATGGATCCATATGGATATATATATATGGATATATATTCATGAAAGATATAGATCCACATATATGGATTCATATGGATCATATCATTCCATACTCCTTATGGATCCATACAGCTTTCATCTCATCTGAATATCCCAGAGACCAGAGGAGAGCTAGGAAGCCCCTGTGTGTGTGGGTTTTTTTCAGACTGTGACTTTCAGGTGCCTGGTTGCATAAAGAATCAGCCGGGGAAGGAAGGACGGGCTTAGAAGAACTCAGTACCAAAGCTTATCCCTGAAGACTTGTGAGATTCGGTAACCCTGAATTCAGCTCTTCACGCCTTGAAGGAATATTCTAATACCTAAGATAGTAGTAGTAATCAGGACCATAACCACATTTTCAGGTATCTTCAGTGACTTACTGCAGGGATTATCCTCCACAATCTGGATGCAACACCACCTGTTTGCCCAGAGGCAGTATGTGGGGCCAACTACAGACAGCACTCTGTGGTATTTTAGGAAAATCATGGAGACACTTTGTGAGGTTAGGGGCCAATAAATACAGAAACTGGGTTGTTATCAGGGATATGGATAGTTTCAGAATTTTTGTTACAGATGTTACAAAGCACTGAGATTACTTAAACAGGTCTTGAATCAGATTTAAGCTGTCTTCTTGTGACTATGAAAACTCATTACTGCACAATTACTTGATGTGGTTGCATTTCATATATGCTCCTGTGTCTGACCTTGAGTTTTGCTCAAGCATATGAAAAATGGAAAAATGTACCTTTTCTTGATATGACTGAACAACTCAGAACCTATTTCAAAGCTCAGTCTTATCAGGACTTTCATAATATGGTGATGCTTCTTTACTACAGAACAGTTCAGTTGGGCTATGGGGAAGTTGCAGGCTGTATCATCCCTCCAACTGAAGCTATGTCAATATGCTTTAAGAAAGCAAAAGAATTAATGCCTTGCCTGCTGGGCATGTAAGAGAGAACATGACTTTGGAAATAAGAATATCTTCTGCAAGGAGAAAGTATTGACTGCTAGTACCTGTTGTAGGCACTGCCTGTATTAGATCCAGTGATTTTCTGACATGACACTCCAGAGAAACCTGGTTCTTTTCAGAATTTACAACACTGCAAAGCAAAGATATGGCTTTCAGCTCCAGTCAATGTTACCATTAGGTCCTGCCAGAACATAATAAATCCATGAAGAAAAAAAGGCTTTGAATAAGACAGCAAAGGGAATAAACCAGACATTATTTGCACACTGACTTCCTCTTTCTTTTAACTGGAATTTGTTGCCTAAAAAGTACTTGAACCTTATCTAATAAAATAGAAAATTGTTATTGACCTCAGTACGAAAGGCTGAGGGGATCTGTTATGGACACTGTTAGGCCAAAGACATATCATTGGGTCAACTCATGGCAGGTCAAACTCTCTTTATTAAACATCCATGACAGCCCCTAAAGTAATTTACCTTTTGTCCAAAAAAGGTTTATTTATCTCTGGCTGAATTGTATTTTCACATACCTACCTTACAGTGGGTACCCGTGCAGTTGACACCATTCAGCTTGCTCCAGCTTGGAACCCTAAGTCCCTCTTCTGACCTGTGTTGAGGAGAGGTACTGATTATTTATGAGCCCTAGACAAGCTAATGACAAGTGAAAATTTCTTATAATTCTTCTTAAAGAAAGATGAGTGTGAATTTGAGGAAAGGTCCAGTAGGAACTATATAAAATTCAGCAAGGATAAGTGCTTCCTTGGAAGGAAGAGCCCCTTGCAACAGTACAGGCTAGGGAGTGATGACTGGGGAGTGGCCCTGCAAAAAACAGTCCTGGGAACACTGGTGAGAAGTTAGATGAGCATGAGAAAGGAGTGCCCTGGCAGAAAAAGGGCCAACAGCCTCCCAGGCTACCTTAACAGGAGCAGAGCCAGTACACTGAGGAAAGGGTTTATCCTTCTACTCAGCACTCTGTAGAACCACAGTTAGAGTATCATGTCCAGTTTTGGGTCCCCCTGTAAAAGACAGATTTTGATAAAGTGGACCACATTCAGTGGAAGGCCACGAAGACGTTGCGGCGCTGGAGTATTTGTCCTGTGAAGGGAGGCTGAGGGAGCTGGGCTTGTCCAGACATGAGATGAGATGGCCTTGGGCAGACTGAGCAGCAGATCCCAACTCCTAACAGAAGGTCACCAGGAACACAATGTGAGGCGTAGTTGGGCATGGCAGGAAGACAAAAGGCAATGGGCATAAATTGAAGCAACAGCTGTTCAGAGTGGATTTAAACCTTTTCCCCATAAGGATAGTCCAGCACTGGAAGAAGTTCCCAGAGGGGCTGTGCAGTCCCTCTCCAGCCTTGGAGGTGTTGAAGACACAACTGGATAAAATCAGTATTTTCAAAACCAGCAAAGAAACAAGAAAGATGGTGT
This sequence comes from Calidris pugnax, assembly GCF_001431845.1. Lineage (NCBI taxonomy): Eukaryota > Metazoa > Chordata > Aves > Charadriiformes > Scolopacidae > Calidris > Calidris pugnax. The sequence goes on along the minus strand of NW_015094506.1, from coordinate 38,869,405 downwards.
TGATTCAGCACTTTATATGGACTTTGTCTTGAAATTACTAAAGGAGACAGTAGAGCTGGAATAATATAGATAAGAACAACTATTCCTACTGCAATTCCAAAAGCCAGACTTAGAATTACTGTAATTTAGTAAAGTCAAACATACACTAAAGGAATGCATGGGAACACAAAATACATAATGATTGGTAATATACTGCTGGTGATATTAAGGTGCTTCAAACTTTTTATTTTCAGTTGCTGAAAATAAAGGAGTTCACAAGGAACAACAACAAAAAAAAAAGCTGCGGTTTGTGATATGTTATGAATACCATTTGACTTAGAGAACTCTATTTCTGTATATTAAAATAACTAAGTGGAAAATATCTTCATGACATGAAGCATGAGGTTTTTTTCCTACATGTATCTGCTATCCAGGGGTTAGATGTCAATATTTTTGATCTTGGTAGGGTCTTATTTAACAGACACCTTATCTGAAGTCAGATGGATTTGCAAATTTTAGCCGCCTGAAATCACTTTTCTTTGATTGAAAAAAAGTTCTGCTGAGCAATTAGAAACATCTGAGCGGTGGTATGAGTCTGACCTGCTGTAAACGCTAATGTGATCCAAACTGCTACCATGAACTTTGGAGAAGGAAAAAAAGTCTACCCAAAACAGACATACACAGTGATTATGAGATTATTTCCTTATTGTTTAAGCCTCAGGTCTTACTACGACAAAATAATCATGGCTATAGAAACTGACTGTTGCTCATCATAGCTGTCAAATTTTCTCAGAGAGGGTGGCAGAAGCTGGTGGAGTTGGTCCCTGTCCTGTACCTGTCCTGTGGGTAGCTGAAGTTTGCAGAGCTGTCAAGCTGGCATCCTTCCACAGTACTCAAAATTCATTTTGGCTCCTGGGTGTGTTTTTCTGTTAATCAGCTGCCAATCCATTGTATAAATCTTTCCAGCCTATTTCATATAAAAGTTTCCAGTCTAGCAAAGCGGGGCTCTATAGGCTATTTCCAGACTTGCTGTCTCAGTTGTGTTGGCAGGATCCCAAGCTGTGGACACCGAGCGGCAGAAAGCCTGCTCACGAAAGGGAGGCAGGGGGAAGAGGAGGGGAAAACTGAAGTCTGAGGTAGCTATTACCACTGCAGAAGAAGGAGCTAAATTCAAAGGAGTTGGCATAACCTTGAAAATGGGTAAGACCGTGCGGATGCAGGATGGAGCAAAGGAGTTTGGGATAACCAGTAGCCAAAGAAGGAGTTTTCAAGGTGCTAGTCCACCCTTCCTTCCCAGCAGAGTCCAAGGGTGGAGGTGGTATTGCCACCATCTCCCTTAGCCCTGGAGGCTAATCCTTCCTTGGCAGTCAATTCCAGAGCCACAGGCAAAAGGGAGCAAAGAGACCATTGCTTCCAGTACCGGAAATCTTAGCAATCTGTTGAATAGATTAGGTAAAATGCCTGTGCAGAATACACTGCAGAGTCTGAAGTCATAAATTCTTGCTTAGGTCTTCTTAAATAACTCTATATAAACAGTCTGTTATAGCTCTGTGAGAATGACCATCCCAAAAGGTACAGGGTGGCAGACAGCTGCCTTTCACCCTCACATCTTCTGGACTTTCTATGATTAACAGGTTAACAAGTTTTGTTTGTTTGCTTAAAGTTTTATTTGGTTTAAGGAAACTCTCTCCTTTCCAGAATCAGCATGCACACTCTTTCACAAACATCTGCACACGCATGTGCACATCTGTTCCTTGGGAATGCAGACTGTATTGACTGCATATTCTGACTGCCACAGAATATAAAACTTGGGTGGTAAGCTAGGCAAAGTCATTTTCTGAATGTATTTTACAGGTGTACACATTCATACAGTAAAATTTAGGTTATTTTTCATGTTCACATAATAAAAGTATTAATTTCAAACTTTCTGTAAAAAAGTATCACGCTGAAGCTATGATAGAACACGCAAAATTTCAGGCTCTAAGCAATTTGCCTGAGGTGTGTGTAGGGTACATCATGCAAGGGTAGATGCAGAAGGATCATAGAAGCACAACTCTGCCTTAGTGCACGACTTGCTCTTTGCAAATGACGCGTTTGCCATGCTGAAATTTCAGTTAGCTTACAGATCTGTCAAGAGACCTCTGCCCAGTTTTAGCAAACCTTTATTTAAACATATTGTTTTGGGAGGTCTTTACATATTACCTTGTAGCTACAGGTTTGGGTATTTCTTAATTAAACCAAAGAAACCAACTGCGTGTTGTGCTTACAGCGGAAGTATGGTATTCAATACTGTAAAAAGGAAAAGTTGCATGGAGTGGAAAACTTTTCTAAATTAGGGAAAAGGAGACTTCTTAGAACTGCATTGCATTTGTAACATGACAGCTGTATTCTCAGAGATAGTAAATATCACGCATAGGACATCAGCAGAATTCAAGCTCTTTTCCCAACACACACCGAATATCCATGCTTCTTTCTGTAACAAATGTTTTAAATGGTATTTCATTTACAAATTGTTTTGAAGAAGTTTTTGTTGTTATTGTTGGATTTTTTTCCCAGGAAAAAAAATATGTATAAATAAAAATAATGGAAAAAATAAAAAATAAAAATAATAGAAAACGGGGACAATTTGCACTGATGAATCTTCCCTGTTAGATAAGGTTTAGTCTTGTCATCCAGGGGAAAAGAAAAACACTTCCTAGCAGTCAACTTTTATTTTGCCTTGGAACCATAACCAGTTTCCTCCCATTGGTATTTGTAACTTATCATTAGGTGCATATGCTTTTCTTCATCCTATTTTTTTGATACAGTGATTGAACATACTGACATTTATATTCACAATATTTCTTGGAGTAAAAACTTCTTCCAGAAAGTATGGAAATCACTTTGCTAATATTATCTGCACACAAAAATCAAGTTAGAGTAACTTGAGACACATACCTAGATGATACAGATAACCCAATGTAAAATAGAGAAGCCAGAATTTGAAAACAGAAAATACAGCTTCAGGACTTGCACTGCCAAACTGAAATCATGTTAGCCAAATGACACAGAATGCTGATACGGAATACATTTGTCCTGGCTGTTCGAATTTGTTTTAAAGTGTTGACAGATTATTGTTGTACTAACAAGCTTTGTGCTGGATCAGGTTATCAACTGTCCATGGCACTTCAGCTCTGTACTGTCTTAGGTTTTGCAAGAATAAAATGTAATGCTGACACAAACTGCAGTGGTTTTGCAGTTCAAATTCATGTTGTTGAGCAATCATACACCTAATCTGTCTCTAAGTTTTAATTAAACTAAAAGCTACTCTATTTAAGACATTTTTTCTACTTAGTGATTAGCATTGGTGTAATGAAAGCTGTTTAACAAAAATGGCATCTTTATAGAAACACAGTTTATGTATAGCTCAGTCTAAACAGCCAGTGTGTCTTCTGTATACTCTTCTAGATAGCAATGTAGTGTCTGTTTCATTTGACTGATCCTAAAACAGCTGATTTTCATCTGCCACACCTGGGTAAATCTCAGAAGCAGTTTCTGTGGTCAGTGAGACAGAGATGTCAACTGGAAAGTAATGTTTTGATCTGTGATTGAAGTGGAACAAATAACAAAACTTTGGAGGAAAAGGTTGTTTGTTTTTTTTTTGCTTTTTCAGAATATTCATAAACAGATTAAGAAACTTTAATTTTACTATTTTTAATTATTTGAAAAGTATTCCAAAACTAATTAATCAGGATTGTGTTGTGAATATCACTATTCCTGTTTCATAATTTCTGTGTTGACGGTTATTTACACAACTCACATGCTAATGTCTCTTTTCTGATGGATTGATCTGTATAATCAAGTATCAAAAATCAAGGTATAGAAATGAATAGAAATAATAAATAATAAGTTAACATTTTAGTTTAAATTTATATCTATTTTTTTTCAAATATGTTGTCTTAGAAAGCTTGATCCCTTGATTACTTTTTTTAAATGAGCATGAAAGGATGTAAACACAGCTGAAGTGACATTTTCCTGACTCAGTACTCACAGGATACAGAGAACACTCACGGAAGAGCTGATGATGCTGTGGATGACTCTGCCAACAAAACACATTTCATTGTCTTCTCAAAAGCTATATGCTCATTTTGACACCAGCAAGACAAGACAGTCCCCTTTACAGTGGAGTAAATTCACAGGACTGAAATGTGTTTTATAAATTCACATTAGGTGGGGAAGAATGTTGTTATTTCAACAATGCAAAAGAAATACATTAAAATACAATACAAAAAAATACATCTTAGTTTATAGGACAGACTGGATTAGACACGTCTACAATTTATAAAACATTTCTAAAAATGATGGGACACACTGAGGTGAAAGCAGAAGCGTGTCATATGCCAGACAACAGTCCACTAGCTTCCATTGCAGCTATGGGTCATGCAATACTCCTGTACAGCAGTTTCTTTCAACATAAGAACAGGTACCATCTCACAAGTTGCTCCCAGCTGGAAGTGTCATATACCCAGAATATATCTTGTGGCTTTGTACATTACTCAATGGATTCACACCAGGTGAGGCAGGCTCAAGGAAGGCTAAGTGCTTAGGCTGTGCTTGTCCTAAGTTGTGTATCTCTTGAAAATGCCACTCAGGAACTGGCTTGCTCACTTTTTGTCACCTCTCTCAAAAAGTTTACAATTGGATACTTCATTTCTTGCATCGTGTTCTGAATAATTTTACATGGTATTATTTAATGAAGAAATTGTAGTAGGTATGTCTATACACTACTGTGTATTGCTTGATTGAATTCTGGAGCTGAATCTAATTTGCAGCTCTGTATCACCATTGAAAATATTTTCTGTTCATTCTCATACACTCTGAGTATGTGGTTACATGGGTTTCCTGTGCTTTTGATGAGTACTGTATAAGTGTCAGAGCCGCTCCATTTCCTGCTCAACTGTAGGACTGGGAACTACAGACACAAAGTCTTATTCTGTAGCAGCACCAAGGATCTTGGGCTTGAAAACTCTGTTCTTCACCCTTCCTAAAAGAGAATACGCATTTTTCTGTGAAGAACATACAGAGCTTTTCAAAAGTAAGTAGGACCAGAGCCCAAATAAACTGTGTTTCTTTTACTTCAGCATAACAGCCTGTTGCCATGAATTTAAATCTCTCCTGGACATTCAAGACTACAAAGAGTGCAGAGTCTCACATCATTGGCTTTGGTTGGAGCAAAGCTTGGTATTAATTGAAGACTCTTATCATGATCCTCCACACAGGGAGCAAACGTATTTTGTGGTAGTTTTGTGAGAGATGGACATATCGAAACAGTAGTAAATATAGAGAATACAGAAAATATAGGAAAAAACATACTCTATAATGCTTATTGAAAAAAAAAAAACCAACCACCACATTTGATTTACAAATATTTTTGTTGTTTGAGGCGATGGGTGACTTGTAATGTATACGGAATTTGTGACGTCTGAGATACTGACACAGGTTCTCCCAAGTATTAATTTCTGACATTATAAATAAATCTCATTTTGTACTATTTATGCTGCTTTATGCAGTGAGCAGCACAGACCGCTGTGTATCATGGAATCATGTATCAAGTGTATCATGGAATACATACCTCTGAGTTGTAAGGGATGATTGCTGGTTAGTAACTTTTTCATCATGGCATGAGAGTGATTGGGGGTGGGTGATTCTGCCTGCCAGATGGACTTCAGGAAAATCTGGGAAGCATGAGTCCAGATGTTAGTAGCAGATGAAACAGGAGATATTGAAGCTATATGGATCATCTTTCTTTCCTCAGGTCACTTCTAGATATTTGAGCTGATCTGCTTGAATGGTGGCTTGCTTCTCAATGTGAACAAAAATATAAATGCTGGCTAGACACAATTTTCATCATGTCCTAAAGGAGGACACATAAAAATATCAAGCAAACCTTGGCGATGCAGTTACCATTCCCTACCAGTTCTTGGTCTGAGACAAGAAGGGACTTCCAGAACGATAGGAAAAAGATTATGCATCAGATTAGTTATATCCATTAGTGGGTCAAGAATTTAAGATAAGCAGGTGACCATCATGAAGGTAATGCTGAGTTCCCTCCATATCTAACAAAGCAAACAACGACTTGCTGCCCGCCATTGACCATAGAAAGGAAGATGATCACTAAACCCCCTCTGTTACTAGTTTGTAGCCACTCTGTTTGGATTTGGAAGATCTATAGCCGCATCTGTTTTTTGAGAGTTCAGTGTCATAAAGAATTTTTCACACTGTACTACCCACAGATCACACAATTCATAGGTCATTGCTGGCTTTGTATGAATAGGATGGCTTGGCACTTATAGGACTATCCACCGATATCAGGGCTTCTCAGAGCATACATATCCCCCTATTATGCTTGTAGACTTGTTGTCTTGAAGTAATAAATCAGTAAGAAAAGATTTTTCTCTGCAATTCTCCATGCGTTGCATACTACCACGGCCACTTAACCTCCCTCAGCTGTAGCTCACCAGGTCAAATGTACTATTCTCACATTTTCTACAGCTCCTCTGTGGATGCAGAAAGGGAAGTACATGCCTTTCTAGCTTTTTTCCTACGCAGACAAATAGCTTGCAGATTCTTAGCAGGATCTGCTGAACTGCTCATTCCTTTAAGGCTCATGAAGCCAACTGAGAGAAGTTATCCATCTACCAGCTGAACAGTTGTGGTATGGTGATGGAATGTGTATCTGGCTGGGGATAATCTAGCTAGCAACTTGTGTGCCACTTATCAAAAGTACACAGTTTTTCAACATTATGATACTGTTCTTGTTAGATAGTATCTGCAAGAGGCCAGGTGACAAAAAAAGGTGATACTAAGGCAGTAAACCTCATTTGGATAACAAGGTCATAAGGGACATTGTGAAAAGCTAACTTAAATCTCAGGTGGAAAAATCTCACCTGCATGTTCTCTTTTTGCTTTCTCTGCCTGAACACAGTCCAGAGCACCTATCCTTTCCCCCAAAATTTACACATGGATCCAGCTCAAAGTGTTCTACTCCTGAGAAAGAGATTTGTCCTTGCTGAAATCCTAAAAGGACAGAAATGAAGAGCACCTTCCAAACTCAATGCTCTTGAAATCTACACCTAAAGTTCAGCAGCTCCTTTGGCTAGCAGTTCATGTGTTCATAAGTGGCAGAAAAGAAGGATGTGTGTGAGACTGGGGCCTTGGATTTTGGCCTGGTGATAATTGGGTTGAAAGCTAGGCACAAAGGTAGTAATGAGGAGACTAAATGATATGGTACAAGTAGACAGAAGGAAATATACCAAAAGCAATAGTCACTCTACTATTACGTTGGGTCAAGGAGACAAATTTATGGTGGTTACATGGTCTATATCAAGTACCAGTGACCATTTTGGATTATTTTATTTCAAAAAAGAGTTGTTTTTACAAACCAAGTAACAGACTGCGTTTAGAACTACTGATCACATTTTGTAGGAATAGATGCAATTAAATCTTTTGTTGCTATATATAATGAAAAGGCAGGTAAGCAGTAATATTAAGCTGTGGACATTGTTACCTGACAACATCTGAAAAAAGGGAACATTATCTTCTTGGACTGAAGCTAAATGTGACTAATAGACCAAGTTCTGCTTTTAGATATAATCACAGAATCACAGAATCACAGAATCACAAAATCACAGAATCTTCTAGGTTGGAAGGGACCTTAAAGATCATCTTGTCCAACCGTCAACCTAACTGACAAAAATAGTCACCCACACAACAAACAAGGAGCATCATCATTAAACCATACCTCCCAGGTATGCCAATAGATATATTGCAATTACAAATTAAATACCCCAAACCAAAGATTTTTAGAAACTTTGTCCTTTCTTTTTTTTTTTTTAATGACAGGCGTCCATGCAGTGGAACCAGAAGCAAAAGTAACATAATTCTCCTATTCTGTAATGCACAATGTTTAGTTTGCTATTTGGACATTTTTTCTGCTCTATCTACTGGTTATATCTGGTCTGAAACTTCAGCTCTTTTGTTGACAAAGCATTTGCATATACTAGCACTTGCACATACATTTTCATATGCTCTCATCTATATGTCTGACTGAAAGATTATTACAGTTATTAAGCCTGGGTATGAAATTCTAGTACAAACAAGTTTGCATATATTATTTTAGATCCAGAAGCAAACCCACAAAATCTGAGTAAACATTTCATTTCTGTATTTGAATGACAGTTAAGCAGGTGAGCTTTTCCATTTGTGAAGAAAGGTAAGCTTGATGTCAATCAGAGAAAATTTTAGCTTTGAATACTATAATCACAAATATTGGCTATTTGATGATTGAGCTGTAAGGGTAATGCTAATTTGTGTACATCTCCTACACTTCTCATTTCCACTTTCTTTGCTTGCACAGTACCTAGTTACCCAGAGAAGCTATTTACACCACAGAAAAGTAGTTGTCTTCTCCCTTCACACAGAAGTATCAGGGAAAGAGCAGAGGAGTGCTCTGCATCATAGAGCTCCTTCACTAGATGATGCTTCATTCAAGCCTGAAGATGTGGTAAGAACGTAGTGAGCACCATGACTGACGAGACTCTCACAAGTAGCTCATTTTAAAAGAGTAGGTATTTATAATGATACTTCGAGAATAAGCACAACGTCAGTTTCTTCTTACAGAAGAGAATAATCTATGTTTTTCATCAAACATTGTGCTTCAGGTAAAAGGAAGATTAAGGTCGTTCACTTAAACATAGTGGAAGATGTCCAGCCTTTGAGTATCATCAGGCTTGGAAAGATCACACAACGAACCATGATGATGTTATCAGAAAAAGGAAAGAAAAGTTACAGTATTTTTCTTAATTTAATTACTTAAAGTTACCTCTATATTACCTTGGAGACACATTTTGAAGCAGTATGATTTCTCTGCCCACTAAGTGTCAGGTCATCAGGAATAAGAAATGTTTGTTTTCCTAGTGGGTATGTCAAAGAAATTGGTGCATGAAATATAGTGATGTGCTGTGGCAATCACTTTGAAGGCTGGATTACTGTAGACCATTAGTCATCACAACGCTTTGAGCGCTTGGTGCTTCACAGCTTTACCCAAGAATGAGGTTTACACCTAGGAATTGCAAGGACGAAATGATGTGTCTTAGAGTCTGTCTAAAACCAAATGTGTAATTAAATAGTTAAACCATTTTTCAATTTCTTTTTTGATGAAAACTTGTAGATACATCGTACAGATTATCCTATTGTATTTTTATGCTGGTTTTAAAATTATTTTCTTTTACTTATATTATTTTTTTATTATTCTGAACATATTAAAAGTAGGAATAAAAACCTTTAAGAATCCTCCATGCACTTTTTGTACATAATAAATAAGAGGCAGTAACAAGCTTATTTTTAACAATCTTTTGCAAATTCTCTGTAACATCGTTTGACTTTTTAAACTTCTTTCCTTTCAGTTACTCTTTTGATAGCCATTGTTATATTTATGTCCAGCAAAATATGTGCTAATAGAAGCCATAAATTGTTGCCCTAATGTAGACATGTGGCAAAGCAAATGAAACTGTCTTTACTCCTGCCTGATAAATGCCAACATAATGTTCCTGCTTATTTTCAAAGAAGTTTGCCTCTTGCGTGATTTTTCTTTTCCACTCATGGGCCACTTCTGGGTTTCAGAGAACATCACAAATTTAGACTTCCTAGAACTTTGACAATGACCTTCATCAAGGAAAATGAAATGAGGAACTGATATTTCTTACATTAAAAAAAAATAAAATAAGTTTTCTTAGGCCATTCTAATGTGCCTTATGAAGGAACCCTTGATAATGAAAATGTACGTTTCATTTGTGTTTTACAGTTCACCTCTATATAGCACACTTGCTAAGTGTAATTAAGGGACAATTGAAGGGTAATTAAGCTGGCCTTGACCAAAATCTTTACTAAAGGTCAGACTATCTGGGGTGGCACCACTGATCAATGGTATTTACATCGCAAAATTATGGGGTGAAGTGAAGAAACATGAAGAGATGAAGAAACATATATCATGCACAAGTCTTTTTAATATGTACACATTAAAAAGACGTTGTTGTTTTAGAAAGGCCATCTATGTTCCTCTCAAACATTTACCTTACACAGATAAAGGGTGATCTAGTATTGGGCTTGCCAATTCTTAATGCTGGGAGTGCAAGTGATAAGTAGGTTAGACGGCTAACCTACTTAAATATGTTTTTTAAAATGTCTTCTTTCTTCTAAGACATCTCATTTGGATTCTACTTCCATCTTTCTGTAGTAATTCTACTGTTGCATAAATAAAAATAGTGTTTGGAGTTAATTATATCTCATAGTCACTACTGAAATGAGCAGGGTGTGTTTTATATAAAGAGTTTTACACAAGAAGAATGACATATGATTTAATTTACCTTTAAAAATATTATTTGTTGTTTCTCATATAAATCTGTTTGCTGTAGGGCAGAATTATGGATTATTCAAAGTGCATCTTGTCTTGGAGAAAAACCTAAATTCATACCGGGAAAGCAATTCTGTATAAAGATACTAACAGCAAAATACATTATTAATTATTTTTTTATTGTGACACTTCTCTTCTGAAAAAAAAAAAAATCCACAACAAAAAACCAAACACCTCAGACACCAAAGATTCTGGGAATTCATATATTTTTAATTGTCTTGCAGATCAAAAACATTGCTAGACTTAACTATTGAAGTCTCATTTAGTGCCGGGCGCTTCCGCGCTGTCAGTGTCTAGACAAAGCTCTTGCGGGGAGATGGGAGTCACCTCCCTAAAGAGAGCTGCGTGTGGCAACGCTGCTGCCACTCAGGAGCCCTGACCTTGCTTCCTTTCTAAATGCTCTGTGGTCTCTCAGCCTAATTGTACTTGAAGTAGTGAAACTGATGTGTTCTCTGTGACATGTGCAGGGAACTAATTGAATTTTTTAAATTAAATTTCTATAAGTACCGAACAGATATGCAGGGATTTGCTTTTTTTTCCTTTCTTTCTTTTTAACATTTAATAGCATGTAATCATTGGTCATTTTTCTTGGCTTTGAGTATCTAATCATCAAATTCCACTGCGACTATTTGGCTAACAGCTAAAAAGTCTAAAATAAATGTGTGACCTTGATGTTCAGATATCTACTGCAAATGCAGGTGAAAGGGCTGGAGGAATATATCCCCAGCCTCTTTTTTTTAATAACACAGAGAAGATTTCTATTGACTGGGAGTCAGAAAGAGATGACATCTTTCATTTCCAGGTTTTCACAATAACTTTAAGTACATAAATGCAGCAACAGTAGCAAGTGTTACAGTGTAAAAAGAGGCCAAAGGACATGGCTTTTCCAATACGTTTTAACTAAAAATATGGCATGTGGCTTTTGAAATGAGGAAGAAAATTAGGCCAAATACATATGAGTTAGCAAGACAAAACCTCAAGCTTTGAATGAATGCTTTTATAATAGAAATGGGGAAAATAACCTGTATAAAAACATTCATATAATTTTAGGGACTTAAATTAATGGCAACTAATGGAAACATTAGTATTAGTATTGCCACACTCAGTGTGGAACCAATGGCAGGCACTGATATTATTGCCAATGGCACAACAGTCCCAAGATATATAGATAAGACTCCTGTAAATGAGCTTTCAGACTCTCCAAACACCTGGTTTCTCTGTGCTTGCTCTTTGCCAGCAGCAGTGGTACATCCTGAGATGCAGTTAGCTGCAAGTATGCAACCAATTAAAACACTGAACATTCAAAAATCACTTCTTGATGGTGTTAGCTGTGGCCTGACCAATTTTGTGGATAAGTTAGTAGCCACTGATGGCACTTAGCCACTTTGCAATTTCAGGGAGCCACAGTGGTAAAACTACTTGTTTGCATGACTTTAACAGTGAAACTGCGTGGTGGTGGTCAACAGGCAATCCCAGGACATGCAAAGCATGGCTTGGTCGTAGATTATCAAAAAGGCTTTCTGAACTTTCCTATCGCTAGGAGAAAGGAATTGCACCTCTTTTTTTTTTTTTTTTTTTCACTGGCTGAAGCATTCATCTATAAAGCTGTTCCTGAACCAGTTGATCGGTCAACTGCCATAAATACTGGAATTACTACTAAAAGAAGATAGCATAATGACAGTACCTTAATGAGAGCCTAAATAACGAACCCAGTACCACATATTCATTGAGTGTCTGGGGAAAACATGACTTTCTTGCTTTTGTAACACTTGGGTAGAATGATAGGCTGTGAAGTTGCCACTGACTGAGACCATTCAAGTCCTGTCAACGTGACGAGAACGGGAGAAATTGTGAAAATATCTTGTTAAAATCAGCCCCTTCACTGCTTGTATTATGATTTTTGGCAAACACTATAGCTGCTTGCCAACTGCTTCAACGCAGTCAAAAAATACAGCTCAAATAGTACTCAAACTATTTTGAAAAATTAAAAAAGGAACTAGATGTGGACTTATTTACCAGGAGCTGCCAGTACAGAACGACAGAGGCTGAGAGAGAAAGGATATTTGGCTAGAGTTGTCCTAAATTTTCCCAGACAAGGAGTGGAGTTCAGAAAGGAAAACGAGGACAGAGGACAAAGGGAGGATGGCATGGAAAAGGGAAACCTGTGGTATACCTTCAAGGCCAAATGCATGCTAAGAATGAAAGAGGTTGGGAGGTATATCTGTTCTCCTTCATGAAAACAAAGACAATAAAAGTCCCTGCCTCTCCAGCTGTTTCTTGGACCCTCTGCATACTTCCTCAAGGAAACTGGGATCAGATTTACATCCCTTTTCTGTTCTTGTAAAAAAGAACTGAGGAATCTTTGCCACTGGGGACATCCAAGGTCGTCCCCCTTTGCCCTGTCTGACCTCAGAGGGTTCAGTGGCTCTTCTGTCTTCAGGCAGAGGCAGGTGGGGAACTGGGGAAGAAGAGTAGGGGTGACTGCACCTTTCCTCTGCTCCTTGGGTGTTCTCTGAGGTTGGAAGCAGAGGCTGCCAATATGGAGTCTCTGGTACACTAAAATTGCCTGAGTCCTTCTCTCTGGTACCATTGTAATGACATCTATGACATAGGTATACGATGTAAACTGTCCTGGTTGTTGACAGGCCTGACAGGATCACAGATTGTAATCCCCTGGCCCCTGGGCAGGGAGGATGAGGACCCACCAAGGTGAATGGAGCCATTTACACCTCTCAGAGATGCATTGTTTATTTCTGTACTCATCTCCAAAAGGTGTTTTCATTCACGAGAAACTCCTGCTGAGAAGATTGGAGCACTTAACACCTACTGGAGAAGTTATCTTTAAGTGTTGTTTTCTTCCAGACTGGCTAGGTGCTCTGCAGTAGTACATAAGTACTTTGATTGCCTTAAAATTGATATGACTTCTCACAGTGTCTTCAGGGAGAGAAGACTCAGTTACTGAAGCCTCCTCCCTCTCATTTTCACGTGTTGGAGTCTCACTTATCTTAACCATCTGGAAAGGCTCATGATCCAGCGATGTAAATGAAATCTATGTTAACAAAATCATTTGCTATTGAGCACTCAAGATAAAGAGACCTCCTTTTACTAATCTTTGACTTCAACAATTTAACAGGTAATAAATCCTTTTGAGGAAAAAATACAGCTTTTTGCTGTTGTTGTTAAGGATCAAGCATTTCTTTTCCATGTGTCTTCATGTTTGCACCTGAACAGGAGCTTACTGAATTAATGATATGCTAATGAGCTCTAATCATTAATATCACAAGAAAAAAAAAAACAAAAAACACAACAATCGGGGGACTTTATCTAATCACCCCAAAACCTGCCTAATCTACAAACTGTCCTCGGTCTCCAAGTCTAGACAGAACTTAAATAGTGACATTATGTGGTATTAGTGCTTAAAACTTTGCAGTACTGATGCCTAAATTTGTGATGAAGGGACTTTTCTGGAACATCATCTTTGTGCATTGTCACCCCATCAATGTTCCTCACCCTGGGTTCACTACTTGATCACTCGAAGAGTGATTCTCACTCACCTTCTGACTTTTCTGCTGTTGATCAATCTTTCCTTTCCTTGGGAGAACAATGGATGCCATATATGTAATCTTTCTTCCTAAGTGACACAGGGCAGGAAGATTCCAGTCAAATTTCCCCAGTCCCAGCAGCTCATGAAGCTAACACAGTTAAGGTAGATCTTATACTTTTGCCTTTGCTTCTGCATTTACCCTTTTGGTATTTTTCTAACATTTCATTTCATAGGCTTTCCCAAGTCCTCTGGATATAGTACAAGGCAGGTCTGGGAAGACTCTTGTTCTGATGTGCTTGTGCTGTATACAACAAATAGTCATTGCCACATTCCCTGGACTTAATTGATTCCAGGCTAAAGGGATGTAATTACCATCCTCCAGCTCCCTGATTTTTCTGAAAGCCACGTTTACTTTCAATATGTTAACACTTCCCTTGATGAAGGCATTAATTTCTAAGTCAAGATAAATGACACCCAGGATGAGATCCTCTCTCCAGCTTGGCGACCCAACTGCTGGCAAAGCGTAGTCATATTGGTAACAGAGACTAAAACAATGGGTAAGAAGTTGGAGGGGGAACCTGACAGTGTGGTATGGATTGATTTTTCTTTATAAGAAGTGCAGATACAGGAGAAAATAACACAGAATTCATATGCCTGAAAAGTTTTTAGAAGACATTTATATGAACACTCATCTCTTATTTCCAACAGGAATAGGTAGGCTTTATAGGCAACTTTAAATGTTGTACAGTAGATATTTTGCTACATATATAATACCAATGTAATGAAGCTACAAAATTAGGAACATTAAGTTAAGCAGTGAAAGATCTCCTCCAACAACTCCATTATGCCAGGGCAGTCCATTATGTAGCTTGAGACTAAGGCGCACCTTATACTGATTTAGCAGTTTAGCAGACTAACTGGGGCTTGCACAGTTTCCTTTTAGAAGTGATATGGCTGCTCTGAGTGGCTTTGTTTGGTTGATGAAGGGGACATGAGATCAGCTACCAACTATGACTGAATCTTGTAGCTGTGAAGGGATAAAAATGAAGTAATGTGTACATGCCTAACATAAAATTAAGGTGCCTATGTATGTGGGAAAGGTGGGCTGGTTCTATTGGCTGCTGTTGTCCAAGGTTATCCTACATGATAAGCTGATGTAGATGGTTATCGAACAGATTGGGGCCATCTAGCAACACCAATCCCTCCGTTCACCTAGCAATGTCAGAGCAAGGGGGCAGTTGCCTCTAAAAGCCACTTACAAATTAATCCACTCAACTGTTTTATGCTTGTACATCTGGGGATGAGGCAGAATCAGCCTCTAGCCATGACCTCACATAATCCTGCTTCTGCAGTGACACCCTTGCATAATACAGAAGTATATTGTGGCATAAGGGTCATATGTCACAGCAGCACGGGGAGTCACAAGTGCCATGACCGTGTCAAGGAGTTTTTAAACAAGTGTAACTGGCATGGAGCCTTACACATGTCTGTCATATGGCCTTGTAAGAGGCAGATTTGGGAAGCCCTAGGTAAGGCTGTTCCCAGACGTAAGGTCACCGTCACACAACAATGATGTCCCTGTGAGGTGATCCAACGGACAATCGTCACATTTGACCATTAGATTATCAGAGTGGATGTTGTAACAACATAGTGTTGAGTTAGAAAGGAAATTATTTTCATATCTGAGCCAAGAAAAATTTTCCAGTAACAGCAGGAAGATTCAACTTGGATGACTACAAACTATTGCGACATAATAATGGCTCGGCAGAGGGCCAGTGGAAATAGATGGTATTTGTTTTAAAAAATATATTCATCCCTCTCCCCTTACTTTTTGCCTGCTGTTTGTCTTCCTGGACTGCAAGTGCTTAGGAGCAAAGCTGCGTTTATTTCTTGGGATCAGTCATATTACTTACTTAATCAATGATTGCTAATGATAAATAGTAATAATACAAAACATTAACAGCTTTTTATCCACGTCTTTTGGTAAGTACTGCACTTGTTACTGCTGCATCTGACCATACGTTCGTGGTGCAATCGCTTTAATGTCATCACAGCAGCAATACACCTGGGACATGAAAGCCGTTAGCTAATGCCTTGTGTTGGGGCTGGAGGCAAGAGAGAGAAGCTAAGAAAGCCAAGGGATACACCAAACCAAAAGGCATGATGTAAAAATGGCCAAGAGAGTGAACCCTGGGCCAAGAAACAGGCAGGGATGGAGCAAAACCTGGCAAGCTAGGTAATAGTGAGATCTTACAACATACAACAAGCAATGGACATAATGATGAGATTCCCTTATCTGTCTAATGTGCCAACTCTTACTCTCAGTTTTGGCCAAAGACCTGACTGCAGCTCAGTATTCTTGACTGATACAGCAGCATCCATTACACTCTGGCAAGTACTTGGGGCCCATATGACATTCTGCCCCGGAAAAAAGTAATGAAATACACACCTCTTGCATGTTCCTACATAACAATGATGAAGCAGGACGCCGATGTATGTAAAGAGCCATTGAAAACAGGCAGTGTTTTGCAAGTCTTTGCACCTTGCTGTAATAATAAACGGTAATCTGTCATTGTCATTTTTCTGCATTTTTCCTCCTGAGTCTGGAGGAACATTACACCAGAGCAATCTGGTTTCATTAGCTTTGAACAAGCTGCTGTATTCGCTTCCCTAGAAATGGCAAATATACATAAAATTCACATTTTTCTGAGTATTGTAACGAAGATTCAAGCAGGAGTGATTGTGTGAGTTCTAGTGCCTTTATCATGCATGAGACCAGACTACCACAATGAATCCCAGGATCTATGAAGCAATTTTTCTCCCCTCACTATTCTTCACTTTCTAGTTTTAAGCCCATTCAATTTCATTAGTATTCCTTCACTGTGTTGTCAGTCTGCATTATGGTGGGGTTTTGGAAGGCCTTCAATAAAAGAATACTTGACTGCGCTACAACCCTCACCCTTTGTACCTCCATACAGATCCCAACAGAATGAATTTCTAAATGCCTGCATGTTGCAGGAAACATGAATTCTTAATGAATCTTAGGATACAAGTCTAAACAGATGACAGTACTTTCCAATCTGCTACGGAAACAATATGTTTTAATTAAGTATAAGGTTTAATAAAATTTTCACTCCTTGTACAAAAATGAATGGTGATTAACAGACGGCTGACAAGCTAACTCTAATAATTTCTGATTAAATGCTTTTGTTTAGTGTTTTCAGTCACTCTCTACAGGGAATTAATTACTGGAAATGAAAAAAATGAAGGTTCATGCCAGTTAATATCTTTGAGAAAGTGGAAGGTAATCAACTGTATAAATTACAGTGGCATATGCAGGCCAGCTTGTGGTCAAAATTTGTACAACATACCCCAGACAGTTTTTAAGTTGGTTAGACAGAAAATTTTGTGTGTGGAAAATCTGTCTCAACAAGCTACACCATAGTTTTAAGTAAAAAGTGAGCAACTGTATTCAGAACAAGATGCCATTGTGACTTTTCCTCAGTTTATGTTTTTTATTCAAATGACATTTACTTATTTACAGTGGCCACTACTATTGTGGGTTCAAAGCTTACCTTTACGTGATCTTTTCATGCTTCAGATTGCTCTTTGAACAAACCAGCTTCTAGGGGCAAATGTACATGGAAATATGCATGAGGAGAACCATCCTCCAGACGTTTAACATGAAAGATGCGAGTAGATGGGCAGGGACTGTTGTCAAGCTGCTTCAAGGAACTGCTTGCTGCAGTAGATGCTCATCTACCTACCCATATCAAGTCTTCGTCAAGCCATACTGAGGCCATTTCAGCTAAATTTGTATAACAGGTACTCCAATAAATATTCCCAAACAGACTTTGCATAAAACTAATTAAAAAAAAGGAGAAAATAAACCACTTTTTATTACCTGTTGTCCTCAAAGAGGTGCTAGTTTGAAAATTTACCTGGGAAAGTTTACTTGGCAATAAGTTCGAGTAGGCAATTCCTTGGCTGAAGTCTGTGGATACGGACTTTTTGCTGCTGTGAGTTGATTGCCAATTAACCTGAGTTAGTTAACAGTTTTGTAAATGTTAATCTAGATCTTTCATGACCAATTGGACCAGGTTTAAGCCACCTGGCAATCAATTAACTTGAATTTTAACAGCCACAATTGCAGTCCTCTAGAACAAACATATGCCCTCAGTACCAAGTGAAGGCTGATCTTTCCCTGCAGAAAGGCAGTACTAAACCAGTTGATGCCTTTTCGACAAGCTGTTTGAAGTGTCTTCCATCCTAGTTTGTCTCCAGTGCCACTTAAGCTTTATATTGGCCATCTGCAAGAGCTGAGAGACAGCTTCATGTGCCCCACTTGTGTTTGTTCAGGGATTCTTTAAGACTTTTTAATTTTGCCTTGATAATCACCACTTATGGTGCTTGCTTGCCAGCTTGCCAGCTTCGTTGCAGAAGGCTTACTATAGCAGTTTGAAATATTAGTAAATTATATAGCCATATGTACAAACTCTCATGTCATTCAAAATTTCTGTTAAACAAATTCAGAATTTTCCAGTGAAATTGAAAAATCAGTCAGAAAGAGCAAATAATTTCAGATATTTTGGGGTCCTGCCTATAGCCAAAGGTAAGAAAATATAATTAAATAATTAATTCATCCATAATAGAGATCCATTGGGCTCTAAATTTCTGATCACTTTTTAAAAATTCTCTAGTAAATTTCATTGGGAGCTG
This sequence comes from Calidris pugnax, assembly GCF_001431845.1. NCBI lineage: Eukaryota > Metazoa > Chordata > Aves > Charadriiformes > Scolopacidae > Calidris > Calidris pugnax. The sequence continues at coordinate 38,850,713 of NW_015094506.1, read as the reverse complement.
GAGAAAATATAATTAAATAATTAATTCATCCATAATAGAGATCCATTGGGCTCTAAATTTCTGATCACTTTTTAAAAATTCTCTAGTAAATTTCATTGGGGCAGCAGACACCTAAAAAGATACGGATTAGAATAAAGCACAGAGACCTATCTTCTAGAGTTCTGTTTTTATTTTGTATTTTATGTTATACAACATATAATATTTTATAAATATAATTAATTTGAGAATGAAATTAAGTATTGTAAACATATTTACTCTTTTTTAGAGTTCTAGAAAACAAAAGTAATTTTCTTAATTAAATGCTCAGTGTTGCCAACTATATTACTTTGCTCTGAAATAGCGAAAAATTTCCTACAAGATGACAGTAAGATGTAGGCAAAGGGTTGCTATCATATGTATATTCACAATCAGCCCATGAAGTTTCTAAAGTGGGTGAAAAAGACCATTGGCACCAGTGCAGGTTTTGCCATTGTGGATGTTAGTTTTTAAAATTATCTCAATGAATAAGAACATAACTTAGTAAAGGATATGAAAGCATGTATGATCTGTTCTGCAAGCGTGACTCACACGTGCTCACCTTACCACCTATATCAGTAAGAGTTTGTCACAGATCATAAAAGGAGTGGGATCATGCCCTTGGTTTGTGACATGAAAAGTCTGTTCAGCAGAGGAAGAGGAAGAAAGGTATCAATTATTATCAACTGTTCTGAACACTTTCTCACACTAGCAGGCAGTTACATGGGAAAAAAAAGACTTCTAGTGAGTAACTGCTCTTTGTGGTATTAACAAAAATACCGTCCAGGCCTCAGGTTTTGAGACAATTTTTATGTTCTACTTTTCTTTCAAGTTACCTTGCCCTTGCTTTCCAAATAACTCGTTTGTTATCTTACAGAGAGAGGCAGCTCTGACTGCTGGAAGACAGACAGGCTCCCTTTCTCCTCTCTCTCCAGCGTTTCAACACTGCACTTTACTACTTCAGACTTTCTTACTCGTTTTCTCTTTAGAGCAGCCCTTCTTTTGTCACAAGGTAAGAGATAATCCTCTAGTTATTACACAGGAAATGTTCCCCTTGAAATGGCTGGAATTTTTGGACAAGAACTGCAGAATTGGGTCCTATGCCACCAAGAGCACTTTGGCTAGGAGTTGTCAGGGAAATTATGATACTCAGCTATTAGAGCTATTCGAGTAGCTACACCACAACAAGCACTAGACTGGGGAATAGTGTATCTTTAAAATGTATTCAAAATTCATGATTTACTTAGGGATTGACCAAGAAAAATGGGTGAAGTTTTCCTTTAAGTGCATTGAAATACTATATATTAAATTATGAGTGGCGGTAGAAATATCCTAGAGATATCAATGGAGCTCATGCCTGCTGAAGAGACTCAAAATGACAGAGAAATAGGGAAATCATAGATTTTGAGATAAAACGATAAATGCAATTATGATCTCCCAACTCATTTGGTTACTTTTTCTCACTACAACTTTTTTCTTCATGTGTAGCTGTAAAGTGTCATTATTTATTAGCTATTCTGAAATGTTTCATGTTACAAATGAAACCTGTGCAAATGCAACCTCATTTGCAAACGTACCTGTGAAGCTGGTTAAAAAGTAGGGCATACTATTGAGATGTATGAAAATATTCATTAATTAAGTTCTTTGGAAGATTCTGAGTTCTTCCACTTCATCAGGAGGTGAGGTACGGTGTACTTTTCAAGTAAGTGCTCAGCACTTGATTTGGAAAAAAAAAGCCACCTAACATAATTTGTATGCAAGGTTAAAAATAGTAGGTTTTGTCCACATTCTTTGCAAATTATTTGTTGCAGAAGTTTTAAAATAGAAACTAGGGAGTCCATTGGATGGCAGACACTAGAGAAAATTAATTTAATTATTACACATGTCCTTTCTTCCTCAGTAACACCTCTCTTCCCCCACACCCCAGTCCCAAGCGGTTGTGCATATTCCCTCACTTATGCTGGGTCGTTATCAGAGAAATCAGTTTATTGATTTGAATACCAGTGCACCAGCAAAAGGGAGGGATGGCGTGAGGGAGGACCAGTTCAGCTGATGCTGGCTTTGAGAAAAGGTCAGTAGCCCAATAGCCTCCCCATCATGAGAAAATCTGTCACTACTTCTATTGATTAGGTCAAATCTGCATTAAAACGTGTTTTGCCAGGAGCAAAAGGAGCACTGTCAATACATTTTATATTGGTTCAACAAGCAGAATGAATGTTGTGGACCAAAAGCTCTTTCTGTTAACTCATGAGCATTAGGCTGATGAAATTCAAAGTATTTTTAAATCAGCTGTAACTTCTAGATGATTTATGAAAAATGCATGTTTCTAAAAACGATGATTTGATATACTGCTATTCAGATAGCTGGTGTTCAGCTATCCTTACAGATATAAAGCTCTTCCTTACCACAGTTTAAGCTGCCTTCCTGTGGATTAAGTTTGTTATCTGTTTAGCTCTGCTTGGACAACAGACAAGTTACCTCTGGAAAGCTGAGGTTTGTAATGCGTTTCTATGCTGATGTAAATCTGTATATTGTAAGCCTTTTGCTACTGCACAGGCATTTAAAAAAAAAAAAAAAAAAAAAAAAAAAAAAAAAAAAAAAAAAAA
>NW_015094506.1:38840468-38847657 GCF_001431845.1 Calidris pugnax | reverse complement strand
AATCTGTTTATTGTAAACCTTTTGCTACTGCCCAGGCATTTAAAAAAAAAAAAAAAAAGAAAAAAAAAAAAAGAAAAAAAGAAAAAACCTTGCATGGATTCTGAACACGGGAGCGTTTTCCCCCAATTAATGGACACCTCCTCATAGGATGACCTTGAAAGATGCTGTTCCTTTTCATGACACTATTATGTTTGGAAACTTTTGGCAAAGATAAAACCAACTGGGAGATCCCCACTCTAACCTTTTATGGCATATGCTTGCTAACATATTTATATGTTTTAACTGGGATAGAGTGATATTTGATGTTTATGTTTTCATGTCCTAAGGGAAGCAGAAAAGTGGAGAGACAAACTTCAACCCTGAAACCAGACCATTCATAATTACCAAAATAGGTGTTGCAAGCAAAACCTTTTTATTTTAACAAAACACCTTTTTTTTTTTTTCAGTAGAACATATATTAAAAAAGTGTAAAAAAATCCATCTAGCTATTACACAGACAATGACTCACCAAATGATGAAATTTTTTTTCAGAATTCTGCACAAAAATGGAGCAATTCAGTTTTCAGTATAATTTTCTGCAATCTTTCATTACTGCTGATTGGAGTGTTAAAGTAACTGCTGAGTCATTAATAGTAAACAAGTATATCGATCCACAAGATGCTCTGTTGACTATGACTTAATTGTAATTGGAAGGTTTAACACAGATTTACCTGAGAAAGAGTGCAAGTTAAAGTATGCATCTCACTAATTCTCTTACTGGACTAGTATAAGCAGCTTTTTACATAATGGTTTGTGTAGTCAATTAGCAGAGTATTAGCTATAATAGATAACATTCTTACTAAGACCATATTAATTAGAGCTTAAACACAGCTAATCTGAGACCTATATTGAATTTATATTATTATGTAAGCATAATGCTTCCATAGGCAAATAATTTTCTTCGTGGCATTTTTAAGAAAAAGGAAATCCTAGCATCTGAGATATAAATACGCAAATTTGTTCAGCTATTTGGAAACCACATAACGTTTCTTAAAACTTGAGTGTGCCAGGCCATATTACAAATAATACTAAGATTATGAGCCACAAAGGACACAAAAGATTGAATACCTTTCAAATTTATTGGAACAGAAGGAGTGGGATCGCTAGGTAAGAAAATCTCTGCAGGAATTTCATGGGTTTACGCTGCCGCTCCTCATTTTACCTAGAGTTAGACCCGCATTGCGAGGTTCTCTAGTGTAACTTCTTTTCAGCAAAAATAAAGCCTGGTGTGTCTATACCTGCTTTTTTTATCGATCCACATGAATCCCTCAGTTTTGAGACAAACTTTCTCTGAAATTAATTAGGAATCCTGTCTAAATACAGATTTAAATTTATTTTTAGTTGCATGGGTTATCACTTTGTTCAGCAGTTCTGCAATATAACCAAAACTTAATATGTCTCTGGTAATATCAGCTACCTGAAGGAAACCCTTAGGCAAAAATGTATTAAATTTTTAAATCACAGGTACCCATGAAACTAAGCAATTGCAAATTTACAAGCATAGTAAACTTCAGTACAATATAAAAAAAACTGTGTATTGCAATGAAATTAAAATGCCACCATCTTGACTTCTTCCACCAACAGTAGCATTGCTGCTGTTAGTAGAAAAAATCCACTAATAATAAGCTGTTAGGGCCACAATGTTCTGGTATGTTGTCTAGTTACACTGCTGAGAATTATTGCCCAGCTGCATGCCAGAAGACAAGTGCTTCTCATCGTGACTGAAATGAAGTGGAAGAATGAGGGCTAATATGCTCGTAAATGCTCATGCCAAGAGTCATGGCAGTGACTGGGGGCTCACTTAGGCAGGTTACACCTGTAACTTCAGGTGCAGAGTTGACAACCTCTTGAATTCATACTCCACTCTCCCATTTTTATTGAAAAACTATTTTCATATTTGCAGCATCTTTTTTTTTTTCCTTATTTTTTTTCCCTTCTTTTTGTAAAGGTAACCTTTCAAACATTGTGGGATATTTACGCATTAGCCTTACTCTTCCATATCTAAAACTATCAGTCAGCAGTGTTTTAAAATCTCTCTTCCCAATTTATGCATCATTATTTTTGGAACTTATACTTTAATTTCACCAACAGAGGTCAGTAAACCACTGAAAGAGAACCAGAAGCATTTGGCGAGAACACACCCTTATCAATCTTTCTTACATCCTTCTGATAGTTTTGTTCAAAGGGCTCCTGTTTGGTTGCTTCAGAAAATACAAGCTTAGTTAGCTAACAAAAAAAGCAAGTGTGTACTTCTGCACAGAGGAGAATTAGTTTTATTAAGGGGATGAATTACATAAAATACTACATTGTTAAAGATCTTTTATCATTAGAATATATTTGAAATACCTGCTATCAAGCCAGAAGCATACATACATGCAAAGGTATGATCATTGCTGAATCAATTTGTCAAGGTTAAAACAGGCTGTGATTTAAACGGTAGTACTTTGAATGATCTGCAGAATTCCACTTTTCAAGCTTTGTGCTGTTGAAAACCAACCTACAAAGAGGAGGATCCCAGAGAAGTAACATTTAATGATATTAAAATAACAGATAGAAGCGCGGGAGAAACCAAGAGCTGTCACCGACTTGCTCATTTTGACAGTAACAGCTAATGGAACTATATTAACACATCATTTCCCAACTTTCAACTGTAATGAAAAGCTATTTTTACAAATCATTACTTTCGGTATATGGTGTTTCAGCCACGTGGCTTCTATTAGCGTACAGGGGAGTTTCACAACCAAAGCTGCCTGCGCAGTACTGAAAGTGTACCTTTTATGTCGAGCTAATCCCAGAGGGGAGTCAGCACTCGTGCCTGTGTCCTTTTGACCTTTATCCTTTTAATGCATTTTGCCTCAGTAGCAAAAGGTGAAACCCTCGTTTTTATGTTGCAAAACAGACCGCTTCAACAGCATTTCTCTATGAGGCTAAGGAAAGTAACATACGCTCCTGTGGAAATGTTGAAAGTCCCTGGCTCAGCAACCAACAATAGCTTTACAAACGTATTTTTAGAACCGCTTTTCTGGTAGCCCTTTGAAGCTCACCCGCACGGCCTCGCTACCACCCCTCTCAACAGCTGCGAGCATGCGAAGCCACTGGAGTGGAAGATGTTAATTATCATCAGCTACTGGAATTTCTCCAGGGACTACTTGTGGTTAGAAACGTGCTTCCCCAAAGAACTGCACCAGGCGCTGGGATCATCTCTCCTGTAGCTTATCGGAGTCCCTCCTCTTAAGCAAGAGATAATCGATTTAAACTCCCCATCTTCACTTTTAAGCATTCTTCTCTCAGGATACGATTGCGTGGTTTTCCTAAGCAATCTTAACTGTAAAATCTTTTATTTCTGTGACTAGAGTGCCAACAATAGGCATTTTCATGTATATGTGAGTTTCCCAGGGACTAGGTTTAGCACATGCACAGATTTTGATTAAGAACTGGAGAAACAGGTCAAAAATGAAAAAGGACCAAAACCAGAAAACGGGCAAATCAATGGGAACAACTACGTTTGTTGTGTTTATTTTTTTCCCCAGAAGCGTCATTTGAACTTCCTTTTTATGGCCAAGAAAAATCTACACACCTTCCCCCCCATGTCATCAGAAAACTGCACACACACACAAATGGTCTTTCCCCTTCTGCTTTACCTCCTGCTATTCAGTGGCATTTTGAGTCTAAACTCGTTAGCATCAGGAGTTTGATGTGATGTCAGCAAGTGAGACATTCCCCACAGGGAACCAAGAGAATAGTAGATGAGCTGGCAGAAAGATCCCCAGAAAGGGAAATAACACAAAACCAATAGATTCTAAGCCTAGCCCTTTACTGTGATTACTACAAAGCACCTTTAATGACTGAATACATCCTTAGATGTACCTTGCAGATCCCTCTGTGGTAGTTAAACCTGGTAATCGCTACCACCCCCGCAAAAAGACCAAGTCAGGTCAGTCTCTAACTGCAGAGGAACTGGATGAAGGCAGTAATCTGCAGGACTCGGCAAGTGAGCACGTTGGGAGTCCTTTGCTGTGGATGAGAGTGGGACATGTTCTGCAGCCCTTTATGAAGCGACACATCAGCCTTTTTTGATAACCTAGGGGAGCTGAAGGAGAGCAGGCGCCCCGCTCTCCAAGAATGCCCTCCCTTTCCTGTAAGGGCAGAGGAAATCCCCTTCCACCCCCAGGAGGAAGGGGTAAGCGGGAGGAAGGAAACTGAATGTAATGGAAAATAAACATGTCAACTGCAAAAACAGTAACCACCAGTGACTACAGAAATCCTTCTTTGTTATGCTTGAGGACAATGAGTAGAGGGGTATTTCAGTGATTCAGTGTTTACGGAGTTAAACCCCCCCCAATTACTGGCCCCCTCCCCTGGATGTAGGCCATTAGCACTGCTGTATTGCACACCTTCTCCAGTTCAACTTCAAATGCAGTGATCAAGTAGATACAGTCAAGATGAGGGATTGTTTAATTCTTCCAAAATGGTCACTACTTAATGGCATAGACCTATTACCTCCAGGTGAGCTGCTGCAGACCTTTACAAGCTGGAGAAGGCAACAGAATACATGTTCCCCAGTTGGCAAAATAAAAGTGAGCACACAAACACAGAGATGTTATATACAAAAAAAGTTTAATTGAAATACCTGTATAAAAAATATGATCTCCATACATTTCACACTGTTAAACAGAAGAAAAAAATCCAAATCCAAGCTGCATAAATGCAACCAGATCACAGAAACACAGCTATTAAAATAAATTAAGGTTTATGACTCTGCCACTCTACCTTCCAGAGCCAATGCACGGAGACTGTACAATGTCAATAATTTAAAACCCTTCCAAACAGCATTACTTTACATTTCTGGTACAATAATACCAGACAAAAGGCATACTGACTAACTTTAAAAAGTCATTCTATTTCCCTTAAATTAGACTTTGTACAACAATTTTCCATCTTCCAACAAAAATTCGTAAGGTCAGAAAATTCTTTTTTTTTTGTTGTGTTTTTTTTTTTTTTTTTAAACAAAAGTTGACAGGAATGCAGAAAAAAAGTGCCATGGGCAAACCACTGGAATTCCCATGGGGAGAAAGAGGGAAAAAGCACAGTGTTGAATAACTATAACCAAATAAATTAACCAAATAAATAGCCACAGCTGAAACCTGTGGGAGGTCTTCTAAACTCCAAACAATAAATAACTGTATAGTACATGGGAAAAACCAAGTTTACATAAACACATTATACAGGTATGGAAAAAAAGTAAAGTCCTTGAATATTGCATTGATTGTGCATTCAACATGCCCATACATACTTTAAGACTCGCAGGGTGACAAAAGGCCGGGGGGAGTTGAGAAAGGGGCTTCTCATGCCCAGTGGTAGAGATGATAAACGGAAAAACGAATAAACTTTCTGATAGAAAAGCTGATATACCTGTTCATATTTCTGTGCAGGCTATAGGAAATATTTTGAGCAGCAGAGGTGGGTTGGATTTGGAAAGGGCCGGGGGGGGCAGGAGTGAAATGTCTGTGTTCAAGTATTCCATCACCAGTGGATGGGACTACTTCATTCAATCACCGAACATGTTCTCCAATGCATCATAGGAGCTGCTTCCTCCAGCACTGAGTCTAAAGGGAGCAAATTCCTATAATGAACTGGATCTTCTTTGGACATACACAGCTCAAAAGAAAGTCCCACTGAAGCAGCTTTCAAAAAGGCACTCAAAAGCAAATAAAATCTAGTCCAGGCTCTATGAGAGCAAAAAAGTTTACCATGTATTCAAGAGGTCACTGCTTTCTTAATAAGGTCAGTCTTTGACTAAGTACTGGCCTGCAACTCCCAAAAATCAGCGTTTCCAAAGGAAATCTCTCATTCCAAAGCAGAAACCAGCAAAGGGGGAAAATAAAAATCAAGTCCCTCAGACAAAGATTCAACTACAGAATAATGAATGCATTTTTCTAGCCCCTCCTACGTATTGGCAGCAGCACTGTGGTCTTTCTGCTTGTAGCTCCCCTCCCAGTGCGAGGTCCTTAGTAATTCACAGACTCTCATTACTTGAACTTGTGCTAGATACATCAGTATCAAGGGTCCGTAGCCTTATGTCACAGTCCTCAGACTTCACTACTTCGGATTTGTGCATCCATTGATGGTCAAAAATTTGCTCAAGTGTTGGTCTGTCTGAAGGCCTCAGTGAAAGGCACCATTTGATCAGCTGTTGACATTCTGTAACAAACAAACAAAAAAGCAGTTTTAGACTAGGAAAGTACAACCTTGAATAAGAAAAACCCTTCCTGTACAAACTCAAGTGTACAGGACTAGTTACAAAAAAAATAAATAAATAAGAGCCCCCACTTGACCCCTCCCTATGCAACTCACCAGGCGAAATTCGTCTCCTGAAGTATAATCGTCCCCTCAAGATTTCTTCGTCTTGCTCAAAAGGGATGTCTCCACAAACCATATCGTACAGCAGAACTCCCAGAGACCATACTGTTGCTGACCTCCCATGGTATCTGTGGTACCTGATCCACTCCGGAGGGCTGTATACTCTCGTTCCTAAAAGCAGAGAAGAAAAAAAAAAAAAACAACCCAAGGTTTAGAGCGCTTTCTCCCATTGTTCAATATCATTTGGAATTTAAAAAAAAAAAAAAAGCTTTGAATTGCTTATGGGCCAAAGCCATTATGGGTGTAATTTGAGGTCATCTGCGTGGTTGCACCATTGGGGAGGGCTGGCCCATCCGGCGGTGCTGTTTTGTTGCAGGGAATAACCCATCCCCATCAGCTGACTGTTTACCCAGGCCAGCTCCCTTTCACTGACCACGTGGCGTCTGCAGCATCACACCAAAAATAGACACAAAAGGACAAAGGGGGCTGGCGGGGAGGAGGCGGGAGGGCGGCAAGAAGGTGAAACTCAGGTCTGCCCGTCTTACGCGGGGCTAATCTGCTTTATCCAATTCCTCACGGCGGTAAACAAAATAGGGACGCTTACGATTTCTACTTTTTTTTTTTTTAAGCCCGTCTTCCCTCCACCCCCCCCTCCCCGCGCTTCTCTGCGGCAGCTTTTTTCCCCCGCACCCCCCCTCCCCTCCTCCTTGAGGAGGGCCCCCGAGCCGAAGTCGATCAGCTTCAGCTCTCCCGTCCGGAGGTCCACCAGCAGGTTCTCGTCCTTGATGTC
>NW_015094506.1:38839383-38840458 GCF_001431845.1 Calidris pugnax | reverse complement strand
TGTGAGTGCGGCAGCTGGGGGGGGAGGGGGGGAAAGGGGGAAAAAAGAGTCCCCCTTTACATCAGTCACGCTCAAAATGACGGGGGGAAGACTCCCCCCTGTCACACGCGGGATTATTTCCACCTTTCCCGCGGGTAAAGCGCCGAGCCCGGCCCTGAAGCCGTTCGGAGGGAGCGTATTTATCCCCGTCGCTTTAAAATCTGCAATGCGGGATTTCCAGGGCACCGGCGGAAAGGGAGCGCGGGGGGGGGAGGAGAGGGCGGAGTGGGGGGAGCTACCGCTTCAAGTTAAAAAAAGCACGGCGTACAAAAACTGCATCTCCACACATGGAAACATCCGACACTGGCGAAGCCTCCATGTAAACAGATCGCCCTCTAGGAAAAAAAACCGCTTTTTCCAAGGCAGGGAAATATAAACTGCTGCGTCACTGCCTGGAATCGCTTCTTTCCTACGCAACTGAACACCCCTAAGCTGCTTCGGGTCCACAGGTTTCCATTACCGATAGACCTGATATGAACCCCCTGCGTCACTGTCACCGCTCGCCACCGCCGGGGAGGGGGCTCAGCGGCGGCCACGGGGGGGGCATCGCCCCGAGAAAACTGCGGGGGAGGGGGGGACACACACTCCGGCCAAACCCGGGCACAGGCAGGTTATCCCCAGCGCGGGGAAGGCACGTACCGTCGAAATCGGTATAGACCGTGTCCTTGAGGAGGGCCCCCGAGCCGAAGTCGATCAGCTTCAGCTCTCCCGTCCGGAGGTCCACCAGCAGGTTCTCGTCCTTGATGTCCCGGTGCACCACGCCGCAGCCGTAGCAGTGGCGCACCGCCTCCAGCCCCTGCCGGAAGAACCCGCGGGCCGTCTCCTCGTCCAGGGCCCCCTTCTCCGTGATGAAGTCGAAGAGGTCCTTCACCAGCTCGGGCCGCTCCATGATGATCAGGTAGCCGTCGGGCCGCTCGTACCAGTCCAGCAGCTTGATGACCCCTCTGAAGCCGGAGCCCACCTTCTTCAGGAGGACGATCTCCAGGGGCACCATGACACCGCTCTGAGAGGAGAGAAGGGGGGGGGGAGCGGGTCA
>NW_015094506.1:38806836-38837165 GCF_001431845.1 Calidris pugnax | reverse complement strand
GGGCTGGCCGCGCCTCAGCCGCCCGCCCCGCCCCGCAGGGGGCGCTGCATCAACGGGAATGGCGGCGGCTGTGGCGGCGGCGGGGCGCGGGCCGGCGGCCTCCTCCTCCCCGGGCGGCTTCAAGGCGGCTTTTAAGTGTCCTCTTCCGACGAGGCTTTTACAGCAGCAGTGCATGAGGCGCCCTTGTCCCTCCGGCTTCCCCCCGGAGCGATCCCCGGGCGGCCGTTAACGGCCCTCGGGGCGCCGCCGCCGTGAGGCCCCGGCCCCGGCCTCGCCTGAGGGGAGGCGGGAGAGGCCAGGGCCGTGTGGGGGATCCAGCCGAGTGTCTGTCCGGCAAAGGCTGTGGGCCGCTGGCTCAGAAATTAATTAGTGCTGTGCTGGGTGGGTAGCAATGTTTTAATGACTGCTCCAGCAGCTACTTCGGCTACTGACCAGATGTGTGTCAGTGGAGAAATGGCATGCAGATGTGCGAGGCTGAAGCTCAGCCGGGGAATACCGGGATGCCTGTGGGGCAGCTGAAGCAGTCAGCACCTCCGCGTCCCTGGCACTGCCACCCCTGTATCGCATCCCTGGCACTGCCACCCCTGTGTCACATCCCTGGCACTGCCACCCCTGTATGGCATCCCTGGCACTGCCACCCTTCACCCCACTGCACACCCAGGTGCATATATGGGAGCGTCTCACACCCCGTTTCTCAAAAAACCATGACGTTGGAGATGCCGGCACTGCACGGGGATCCCAAACGTGAGGGCATTTTTGGGCACTCACTTGAAGAGCTGGCAGTCCTTCCCCGCCCGGGCACCGGGAGAGCCTGGCAGTTGGCATTGTCTGATAATAGTAGTGCTGTAATCTCAGGCAGTCATGCCCATAAACAAAGCAAGGGCTTCTAGGGAGAGGTAATATCTTTTATTAGATTAGACCAGCTGATGTAAAGGTCAAGTTTTCAGGCGCAGTTTCAACCCTTCATGTCCCAGAATGTGTTTTGTGAAGCTGGATCAGTTGGGCTATAACAGTTACTACTTCTCATACGCACCATGGTATTTGCAGAGGAACCAAACTAAACCGTTCTGTTTATTGAGCAGCTGAAGGATTCAGGAGGTTCCATGTTTATGGATTTACTTCTTTTTCTTAAAGCTAATCATTTGGATATATCAGATAAAGCAATAAGAAAGCTTTTTTTTTTTTTTGGTTGTTAGATATCCTGCCTAAATAATAATAATCTCTAATCATGTTAAATAAGTTTTTAGCAAGTTTTTTCCAGACAATAGCATATGCATGCTATACTTATGTTTATTGCTGCTGGAATGTAAACAGGTACAATAAATAAATAAATAAACAAACCTGTTCCAGGTTTATTTTAAAGAATGTAGCTGTATCCATCTCTTGCTGTAATCCTTGTCAGTGGCTTTTATGAGTATTGTTTTAAATGGAGAGGAAGTGTTTCTTACTTCCAAAATGAGATCTCCGGTTATTGAAATAGCAAATATTTTTAAAGAGAGAAAACTGGCATTAAATATTAATATGCATAAGTGCTAATTATTTAGGGAATTAACACTGCAAGTCGTTATTAATTCCTGGGTTTTTTACATGGTTAAGCATGAAAAATCATGCATGTATCACGAGTCTGCAAATGTAAAAACATCAGGCCTTTTCATTCCAACCTCATTTGCCATTTCTTAAATCCATCTTTCTGTTGTCAATCTATGGTAAATCAGTGATATACTTGCCTTGAACCTGTTCAAGCAAATAATACCAAGTTTCCTCAAAATCCTGTTGAGTTTAAGCTACACCTTCTTCCCCTGTATCAGCTGTAGTGAGTCAAAAGAATACCTTTACACATCCATGTTTGAAGCAAAGTGGTGACCAAAGAAAGACCACGACAAATGTCTGGTATTGATATAACTCCTGATCTGATTTGTATTTTCACAACAGTGTAAAAGGAAGGGTGCTTTATATTTAACATTAAAGAAAACAAGGTAGTTACTGTAAAAAAAAAAGTGATAAGGGGTATTTGTTCTTCCACTTAATTTTGGCAGACAGACATTTAATTTGTGTACAACTACAAGGACTCTTGGTTTGACAGAATTACAGATGGATCCCAGACATAGAATTTACCCTGTCTTTACACATAAGCCTTTCATGGGTTTGTGGTGCTCTTTTTGATCTGGCTTGGAACATGCAGTTCAGTGGTCCTAAACAATTATAGCTGCAGAAATATTGTATAAACTAGTTTTGGCCTCTTTAGCAGTGGCTTTGCAACTATAAATGGTAAATCATTTGTGGGTAGGATGCCAGTTTGTTCTTTGATGTACAAATCATTTTTCTGTGCAGCGGTACCCGAGCCGGCGTGAGTGTGTCAGGCACAGAAATACAGAAGATCCATGGGAGCTTCTGCTAGCAGCATGGAGCCAGTACCACCTTCAGGCTACCCTTTCATGTCTGTATGGAGCCCGGTTCAAAGTTTGCTGTGGCACATCACCAGGTACTGCATTGGTGGCATTGATGTGCTCTATTGTGCTGTATTGTCTGTAGCCAATGTAGGTCTTCTGGGTGGCACTACCAAAATGTCTCTGTTCGCGTAATGTGACCATAAGGAATGCTGCTAAGAATGTTCTAGCAGTAAAAGTCCCGTAGAGTTGATAAGAATATTGGTATTCTCAGGTCCCTCAGCCTCCTTGTATGTCAAAGCCATCTTAATGACCCTCCACTCGATTCTCTTCAGTCTGTCTTTTGTTTGGTGAGAGGACAAACTGAACACAGTGCTTCAGATGTGGCTTCACATGTGCCATAGAGAGGGCAATAATCATGTCCCTTGCCCTGCTGGCTACAGTCTTGCTAATGCAGTCCAAGATGTGGTTAGTCTGCATTACCACAAGGACACACTGCTGACTCTGTTCAGTTTGTGGTCCACTGGATCCTCTCCTGTAGAACCGTTAGTCCCAGCCTGCACGCCTTCCTAAGTATATCCTGGCCCAGATGCATGACCTTGTAGTTATCTTTTTGGAACTTCAAAACAGAGGTATCTGTTACACGCTCATTCAGTTTGTTGAGGTCTCCCTGAATGGCAGCTATACCCTCCAGTGTACCAACAGCCTCCCTTGGTTTGGTGTCACCTTGGAGTCTCATAATGCAGTTTATGGATGAAAACATTAAATATCAGCCCTTGTATGGCTCCCAGGGAATACCACTAGGAATCACCTGCTAATGGGACTTCAAACAGTTGTCGGCAACCCTTTGAGGCCAACCCACCTTTTAGTCTCCCCGGTCTGGCTGCAAGGACACTAGGAAACTGTATCAAAGGCCTTGCTAAAGGCAAGGACATCAACATTACTACTCTACCCTCGCCCAGAGAGCCTGTAATGTAGTTGTAGAAGGCAATCAGAGTTACTAAACACAGTTTGCCCTTTGGAAATTAAAGATGGCTGTTCTCAATAACATTCTTGTCATTGTGTGAATGGAAATGGTTTCCATGAGTACTTGCCCCATAATTTTCCCAGCAACTGAGAGAAGGTTGGTCAACCTGTCGTCACCCAGATCCTCCTTCTTGCAATTCTCTAAGATGGGCATAACATTTTTATAGTTGTCAGAAACCTTCTCTGATCACTGTGACCTTGTACAAGGGACAGAGATTGCCCTTCCAATGACATTTGCTGGCAGTCTTGGTACTCTCAGACATATCCTGTCCGACACCATGGACTTATATTGCATTTCCAGCTTGTTTAAATAAGTAGACCCTTACTACTTGATGTGGGGCTCTGGGAAGCCTGAGAGTAGACCTTGCCCATAGAAACTAAGGAAAAGATAACAGTGAGTACCTGTGTGCTCTGACACAAGGTCACCTGCTGTATTCATAGCAGCCCTAGATTTTACTTCGTCATCCTTCATCAGTTTTAATTGCGTGCAAGCACTGGCCTTCTAGTTCCATCCCTGCATGTCTGGGCGATACTGCTGTATTCCTTCTGGTTGTGTCCCCACTTCCACCTCCCATACGCTTCCTTTTTGTTGTTGAGCTCAGTCATTTATTTGCTGTGCTGCTGAGGCAGGCCCTTGCTACACCTGCCTGCTTACTTGCAAATCAGGATGGATAACAGATATGTCTGACTCTGCCAGGTCTTGCAGACAGGTTGTTCGGGCACTTTTTCAGCAACTTCACTGCTTTTCTTTTGACCAGTGTATCTTAAAAAGCCACAGCCTCTCTTTATTTCTTTGAATTTAAAGAACACGTCATTAGAATTATGAGTGATTAGTGAAAGATGTTGACAACTCCATCAGCAATATACCTTACATTTCCAGATATGGTACATTCTTTCTTCTTTATCACTCAAACTACTGAGTGAATTCAGTCAAAGAATACCACTAAGAGATTAAAATTCTCTTTTAGTTCCTGTTTCTACATTAACAAACAGGATTTTTCTTGTGCCCTGTCTAGGTAGTATATACCTATTGTTTATCTCCTGCTTCCCCTCCTAGATGCACAGATACATGGTTTTGGTTGTACTTGCATGTTATCATTGATGATACATGTGCATCAGCAGAGATTATCTATTTACCATCTGCCATTGGGAACGTTGCTAGAAGTTTGATCTGTCTAATGTAGCTACAATTAATGTTTTTCACATCAGGCTATACACAATCTGTACGAATAGATGTTGTCAGTAGTCTGACTAGCTGTTTGGAACAAAGACTTTATGAAAATAACCATTATGAGATTGTTACGGAAGCAATGCTCCTTTGAGACAATCAGGATTTGGGACTTGGTAGTAATAAGTGATGAATAAATTAGTGAATAAGATATGACCAGACTTTAAAAGATAATGTATGTTTTAGTACACTCCAGATCCTTGAGAAATATCTTAAACTTCTGTTACTAGTGAGCTGATAGGATGTCTTTCAGCATTCATAGAGAATGGCAGATGAAATCACAAACATATAGTTAGTAGGTTGTATTTAATGTCAAGATTAATCTGCCCATTCATATACTTTGTTCGTGGTGAAATGTGTTCAGCTTAAGCTGGAGGGGTGGAAGAAGAGAGGAGCAATCCAAAGATACCTCTGAGTTAAAGACCATCTTTTTATTTGGTATGTAGAACAGTAGAAATGTCTGATCTGTGATGGAGGCTCTTCCATGGTAAAAAGTAATGTAACTAATAGAATATATATATTATATTTGCATATAAAAGATTATGGAGGAATGTGGTAACGATGGACAGGGCTATGGGAGACTTGTAGAAAACACAACCTATCTGGTAAAGACACTTGTAAGCTGAAGGGGTGAATGCTGACCTTTTATCAGGAGAGTATTAATTTAAGAGTAGGCAGAGAATGTAACCCCTTTGATACAGCGTTAGTGAGACCGATACAGAGGTTCATACTAATATGAAGGAGAGTACAAGATCTAGGGCCATTGTCATAAACCATGAAGCTTTAATACCTCAATCTATGTTGTTTGTCTGGGAGGAGGTTAGGACGTAAGCTCTTACCATCACCGTCTAGAAGTATCTACAATTTACTTATTTTTTTTCCCCAGCTAGTATTTGATAGCTCTTCAAGTCTGACACAGGAAGTTTCCCAGCCTGGGAACTCCAAGAAAACAGCAAAGTACAGGTAGGTAGCAGAGGATAACTGTAGATGTAGTCCTAGGTTAACTTAAGACCTCATATTGGAACTGGATTGAAAATAAGGCAAGGTGATACACTCATGTATAAAAATAACTTAGAGATTTGATAAAGAATTTGCATTAGATACCATGACATTGTGTCAAGGGGAGTCAAACTGGAAAGCCTCTGCAGCATTAATATTTCTAACTCAAAGAGCACGGCTCTCCACAGAGCTGAGTTCTCAGGACCTCATCTTCCGCTGTTATACAGGTGGCACATTGTGTTCAGTAGAGAGATTGCACAATTTCAGCAGCTGTTTTCCCCATTTAAAAAAAATGTATTGGAGAACTAAAGTGGGATCAAGGAAGGGTAATGAGAATAACTGAGGATAGCCCTCTTTTGAAAGATTAGGCCTTTTTTTCATTTTAGAGAGAAGATTAAGAAAAGGGATGCAGTAAAATAATGGTCTAGGTACAGTAGATTAGATGACCGTGTTCTCTGTCATCTAACATGAGCACAGGAGCATCAAGGAAAATTAAAAGGTAACATTCAAAACTGATAAAAAAAAAACCCCAACCTGTAATTACCTCTACTTATAAAACTTGTAATTAGACCGTGGAACTCACTGCCAAGTCACAAAGGCCAAGAATGTAACAAGATTAAAAAGAGCATTGTATTTTTAGGGATAACAAGAATATTATGAATTATAATTGGAGGATAAAAATAATAGAAGGGCTATTAAGTCTCAAGTTTCAAGGTGGAAACAAACTTTCTGTCTTGTAGAATACGTTGATACTGGCATTGGCAAGTCAATGAATTAAGGACTGTGAATAAGGAGGAGCTGGTTCCTCTCTGCCTGCTCTGGCGTTTTTGTGAGCCAAAGTGCTGGAATAGTTTGTATAATGAGACAGTTCTTAATAAAGTCCTGTATTTGGCTGGTTTAGTTCTGTTTTGGTTTGGTTGTCTTTTTTTTTTTTTTCTTTTTTTTTTTCCAGTAGTGTTAAACCACTGTAATGATGTGAAAAATTGATCAGTGGTATAGATTGAATGAGTATTTTTCAACCTATAATCTATGTACCAGTGGAAATAGTAAGACATCACAAAGTGTTCTATGAATTTTATGTTTGCCCGCATGCAACCAAACAAAATTGAGGGGTGAAAAAAGGGAAGTAATAAGAAAAAGTCAAGGTTAGCTTTGTTCCGGTTACTTGATAAAAGTAGCAAGTTGCAAAAGTAGCTCAATACATAATCCTTCAGCTAAAATTAGAATCCTTGAGTTAAAATTAGTGGAACAGATGATCTCTTAAAATTTTGTGCAGAAATCATGTATTTAGGGGAACGTTTGCTATATGGGATGAAGCAAAATAGCATTGTTCTGTGTCTGCGTTTGAGTTTTAAAGAAATGTTAGAATACAGATTGAGCTTGATTTTGTTCTACCTTCCCTTTTCAAAGTTCTTGTATAAAAATTTTGAAATGTGAAGGATAAATATATGAAAGCCTTGTCTGAGTTGAAACCATCATAGCTATAAAATTTAAACCAATGCCTTGGATCTGTGACCTGATCCAAAAGGCACATCGCTGTGCTTCCAGTAATTTGTTAATCATAAATTCATTCCAAAGTCAGTAGTAGTACTAATCTGTACTTGGGCACAGATAGAAAAGTTTAATTGGTTTTCAAGTATTTGGTGATAATAATAATGATGATCATAGAATCATAAAATACCAGGATGGAAGGGACCTCAGGCATCATCTGGTCCAACCTTCCTTGGCAAAAGCACAGTCCGGACAAGAAGGCCCAGCACCCTTCCAGCTGAATCTTAAAAGTGTCCAATGATGGGGAATCTACCACTTCCCCGGGGAGATTATTCCAATGGTTGATGGTTCTCATGAAAAATTTTCCTTGTGTGTCCAGTTGGAATCTCTCCAGGAGTAACTTGTACCCATTACCCCTCATCTTTTCCATGTGACTCCTTGTAAAAAGAGAGTTTCCATCTTCTTTGTAGCCACCCTTTAAATACTGGAACATGGTGATAAGGTCTCCCCTAAGCCTTCTTTTTCAAGGCTGATCAAACCCAATTCTCTCAGCCTTTCCTCATATGGCAGGTTTTCCAGTCCTTTGATCATCTTTGTGGTCCTTTTCTGGAGCCTCTCCAGCCTGTCCACATCTTTTTGTATATTAGGACCAAAACTGAACACAGTATTCTAGGTGTGGCCTGACAAACGCAGAGAAGAGTGGGATAATTGACTTCTTTATCTCTGCTGATGATGCCCTTGTTGGTGCAGCCCAGCATCCTGTTGGCTTGCTTTGTTGCAGCAGTACATTGTTCGTTCATTGAGCTTGTTGTCCACCAGGATCCTCAGGTCCCTTTCCACAGACCTACTCCCCAGCCAGGTGGATTCCAGCCTGTGCTGCACTCCTGGATTATTTTTTCCCAGGTGCAAGGTTTGTCCTTGTTGAACTTCATAAGTTTCTTGTTAGCCCACTCTTTCAGCCTATCCAGGTCTTCCTGCAGGGCGGCCTCTCCCTTTCAAAGTGTCCTCTCAGTTTGGGGTTATTGGCAAACTTCATCAGGGTACACTTGATCCCATCGTCCAGATCACTTATGAAGATACCAACCAGTGTTGGGCCCAATGTGAGTTGCTGGTGGACCCCACTTGTGACCCATTGCGTTTGAAAATGAGCTGTTTACCTTCACCTTCTGGGTGTGGCCTGTCAGCCAGTTTCCACCCACCACACAGACAACTTGTCTAGACTGTAACATATCAATAATGATAATAATAAATAATAAAATCATGGAGGACTTGCAAAAAGAGACTTAATGTACAGAGCTGTCAGCTCTTCACTTGATCTGTCTTGAAATTTGACACTAAATTTAAAAGCAAACTTATAATATCAACATTGTGAAAGAAGATGTTATATGTTTATGTGGTCATTTTGGGGGTTTTTGGCTACGTAAGCTCCTAGTTAAGGCTTCATGAGCCCAAACTGAATGGTGTAAAAGCATATTTTTTTTTTTTTCTTTTTTTTTTTTCCAGTAGTGTTAAACCACTGTAATGATGTGAAAAATTGATCAGTGGTATAGATTGAGTGAGTATTTTTCAACCTATAATCTATGTACCAGTGGAAATAGTAAGACATCACAAAGTGTTCTATGAATTTTATGTTTGCCCGCATGCAACCAAACAAAATTGAGGGGTGAAAAAAGGGAAGTAATAAGAAAAAGTCAAGGTTAGCTTTGTTCCGGTTACTTGATAAAAGTAGCAAGTTGCAAAAGTAGCTCAATACATAATCCTTCAGCTAAAATTAGAATCCTTGAGTTAAAATTAGTGGAACAGATGATCTCTTAAAATTTTGTGCAGAAATCATGTATTTAGGGGAACGTTTGCTATATGGGATGAAGCAAAATAGCATTGTTCTGTGTCTGCGTTTGAGTTTTAAAGAAATGTTAGAATACAGATTGAGCTTGATTTTGTTCTACCTTCCCTTTTCAAAGTTCTTGTATAAAAATTTTGAAATGTGAAGGATAAATATATGAAAGCCTTGTCTGAGTTGAAACCATCATAGCTATAAAATTTAAACCAATGCCTTGGATCTGTGACCTGATCCAAAAGGCACATCGCTGTGCTTCCAGTAATTTGTTAATCATAAATTCATTCCAAAGTCAGTAGTAGTACTAATCTGTACTTGGGCACAGATAGAAAAGTTTAATTGGTTTTCAAGTATTTGGTGATAATAATAATGATGATCATAGAATCATAAAATACCAGGATGGAAGGGACCTCAGGCATCATCTGGTCCAACCTTCCTTGGCAAAAGCACAGTCCGGACAAGAAGGCCCAGCACCCTTCCAGCTGAATCTTAAAAGTGTCCAATGATGAGGAATCTACCACTTCCCCGGGGAGATTATTCCAATGGTTGATGGTTCTCATGAAAAATTTTCCTTGTGTGTCCAGTTGGAATCTCTCCAGGAGTAACTTGTACCCATTACCCCTCATCTTTTCCATGTGACTCCTTGTAAAAAGAGAGTTTCCATCTTCTTTGTAGCCACCCTTTAAATACTGGAACATGGTGATAAGGTCTCCCCTAAGCCTTCTTTTTCAAGGCTGATCAAACCCAATTCTCTCAGCCTTTCCTCATATGGCAGGTTTTCCAGTCCTTTGATCATCTTTGTGGTCCTTTTCTGGAGCCTCTCCAGCCTGTCCACATCTTTTTGTATATTAGGACCAAAACTGAACACAGTATTCTAGGTGTGGCCTGACAAACGCAGAGAAGAGTGGGATAATTGACTTCTTTATCTCTGCTGATGATGCCCTTGTTGGTGCAGCCCAGCATCCTGTTGGCTTGCTTTGTTGCAGCAGTACATTGTTCGTTCATTGAGCTTGTTGTCCACCAGGATCCTCAGGTCCCTTTCCACAGACCTACTCCCCAGCCAGGTGGATTCCAGCCTGTGCTGCACTCCTGGATTATTTTTTCCCAGGTGCAAGGTTTGTCCTTGTTGAACTTCATAAGTTTCTTGTTAGCCCACTCTTTCAGCCTATCCAGGTCTTCCTGCAGGGTGGCCTCTCCCTTTCAAAGTGTCCTCTCAGTTTGGGGTTATTGGCAAACTTCATCAGGGTACACTTGATCCCATCGTCCAGATCACTTATGAAGATACCAACCAGTGTTGGGCCCAATGTGAGTTGCTGGTGGACCCCACTTGTGACCCATTGCGTTTGAAAATGAGCTGTTTACCTTCACCTTCTGGGTGTGGCCTGTCAGCCAGTTTCCACCCACCACACAGACAACTTGTCTAGACTGTAACATATCAATAATGATAATAATAAATAATAAAATCATGGAGGACTTGCAAAAAGAGACTTAATGTACAGAGCTGTCAGCTCTTCACTTGATCTGTCTTGAAATTTGACACTAAATTTAAAAGCAAACTTATAATATCAACATTGTGAAAGAAGATGTTATATGTTTATGTGGTCATTTTGGGGGTTTTTGGCTACGTAAGCTCCTAGTTAAGGCTTCATGAGCCCAAACTGAATGGTGTAAAAGCATTCAAACCTTTCCTACTACCTTACAGCCACTTCCTGTGCCTCCATCTCCACTTTCTTTTCTTCAGCTTCTCAACCACGCTGTAATGAGAAAGCTACTGTAAAGTTACTGTAATCCAGAAATAAGATCTGTCCTTTGAACCACGTACAGGAGGGAACCACCAGATTACTTTGCCTGGGTGTGCCCCAGCACTCTGACTGACAAACTGCTGGTGTTCCTGCTCTTTGCTCAGCTGAAAGAATGTAATTATTAACCAGCAAAAACTCCAGTCCTGCATGTGCATCCCACGTGTAGTCTGCAGAACTGTCACTGCTGCTTTCCTTAGCATCAGCCCGCAGACAGTATCATTAGAAAGCAGAATTGGTGTGTGTGCCTTTGTACAAAGGATCCTCAATACTGTGCTAATGTCTGTAATTGACAACAGAAGTTCGTGTGGAGGAGAAGGTTAGGTATTGAGTACGTTTTTCTGTAAGTATAATTACTCTTGTCAGCGCAGGCTGCACTTCTTGATTTTTCGAAGTCAGATCAAGTCTATGAGAAGAACAATTCCATTTAGCGTATACAGAAAGTTGGTACCTGCTTTGTGAATGTACTATTAAAATAAAAAAAAAAAAAGATGGGAGGAAATGAGTATCATTAAATGATCTTTGATCAAGGCTCAGCTGAATACATTCCAACATTTATGCTATAATTAAAAACACAGTGACTGTCCTTGCTTAATGTTTTATTCATAGATAACTAAGGTATGTACCGTAAACCGCGTATGACTGTGTGATCAAAGGACACTTTACTGTGCATCTTATCAGTAGTAGTATACTAGCTTTATGATCATAATTTTTCCTTTTCTGTTGTGTTTCCATGGACTTCGTATCACAGTTTATGTTATGTTAATCAGTATCTTACCGAGTTTTTTTTTTTTCTTTAATTACTTCCTAAATGTTAAAATCTAACAACTAATATGCTACAACTTAACTATTACACTTCCTGAAAGGATGATTTTACTCATATTTCAAGCTGGTAAGTCCCTTATACCTGATCTAAAAATGTGTCCGCAGGAAAACAAGAAAAGATAACAAAATTGGACAGTGAAAGCTGGGACACAGAAGACGAATGTTTGAATATTTTAGCCATATTATCTTCAGTTCTTTTCCCATGAACATGTTTTTGTGACCAGATGTGAGACTTTCTGGCTTTAAATATATATGGAGAGCCTTCCGAAGGGTCTTATTTTGAGGTGATTCTGTTAGTATTTATGCACAGTTAGGAAGTAATTCAAGTATGTAAACAGATGCCATTTTAGATGTCAAGGGCATCCTGTTTGGCCTCCTACTGCTGCTCAAGAATGATACAACTGTTGTGCAGGTCCTTCGTCATCTTCTGTCATCTGCTTTGTCATTTTCCTATATGTAAGCCTCAGATGTGCCGTTATCTAGAATTATTTGGGCCTCTAATAGTTTAGACACCTGAATAATTCTTTGTGTTTCCATTCAGTAATTGTGTTCCTGTGAGGTGTTATGTGTGGTTTTGGTTTACTGTAGATGATCCATGAACGCACAATCAGAATCTTAACCAGATTGGTGTGGATATAGCCTGCGGGACAGTCACAGCTACCTAACTCATGCTTTTGTCTACACAGAAAGGAAGGATTTATCCTGAGGTCATTCTCAAGTCCGTTTATGTCAGTGAGCCAGTATAAGTCCTCAACTCCTAATAATTGTTTAGCTCTGCTTGACTTCCAGGAGTGATACTCACCTGAAAATGCCGTCCTTCAGCCCTTCCATTTCTGCTGTGTATTGGGAACTACCTGTGATCATTCCTGCTAAAGACTGCTGCTGGTGACTGTTACTAATTATGTCTTTTCCACCTTTCCATATAATTTTCTACAATCTGTTAGCAGCAATGAATCTGGGACAAGGCGGCGATGGCTGTGCCACAAACTGAAGGCTCTGCTTTCCAAATGCAAAGTATGAGGTGTACAACTTTAATCCTGGCTGCCCACCCTTGAAGAAGAAGAAAATAACTTACTCAAGTTATTTTGACAATCGTTTTTGACTAACCCTCAGTGCTCCTGTGGACATTCGTCATGCAGAAGGGTATGTCTGAAGAGGCACCTCTTTGGCAGAGGTCAACAACATCTGCTGGGGAATGAAACGTCATCCTGTGGTGAATGTACTTAAACATTCCAGTGGTAAGGACCTTACAAAAGAAGTGAAGATCTGTGTTCTAGACTCTTGGCATTATGAAGAGTCACAGCTGTAGCCTCCTAGGAAGGTCTTCTAGTTACCAGGCTAATGGTACTCTGAGCATATCCACCCTCAAGAGTGTGGACAAGGAGTGTGTAGTTTTGAGCACAAGACACCGTGGCTGGCAAAATGGAGTCTTCTGATAACTTTTATTGATCTTAGGCATGTTCAACACTAAAGTGATTCTGGAAGGGAGGCAGCGTGAATTATTCTTGAGCCTGGAGAATTTAATTTCCAAGTGAAGATCACAATTGAAGCATTCTGAGTATGTCCCTCCTGGTTAGGGTAATCTTGGGTGATGGAGGAATACTGGACTTTAAATCCTGGTCCAGAGGTCATTTCTGTATTTATTGCATAAAAGGACACTGTTATACTGGGATATAAAATTTATATTTCACGTGAGGTGAAAAGGAACAAAGTTATCTGCATTTAAGACGGTGTTACAGAATAAATGTATTGAAGGAGCTGGTAGCAGTGTTAAACACGCTGCTGAAAATGTTTTAGCTGGTACTGAAGTAGAAGCTGTAGGTAATTGCTAGGTTGATGGAGCTGGAAACTGTAAAAGACTGAGTGGCTTGGACTGCAAGAGACAGTAGAGAAGCCAGAGGTGTACCCAGCACTGCTTAGGCTAGAGAATGATAACTAGTACTTTCCTGAAAAGGAAGCTGATGACAAGCACCACCCTCTGCTTCCACAAATATCAGGGACAGCTAACAGTATTCTGCTTCTGCAGATTTTGGTTGTGATACTGAGCCTGATAATATTTAGTGGTTCAGGATCTGTATTTAAAATACATGTGAGAAAGCCTGTGTTGACTGTTCCAACTGAGGTCAGAGGCTGAGGAGGTCTCTAGCACTTTCTCTAAGAACTGCAGCCTCTGTTACCATGTAGAGTTTGGGTTATCTCCTCACAAGGGGAACCCTCTGTGTCCTTCACTTTTGTCATTCTTGCTTCACCCAGAATTGCCAATATATTGCTTTAGTCATGTGAACTAGCTGTGAAGTACATGATTTTGATTAAATTGTTCAAGATAAATGCAGTCATCTTTCCATAACACTTCAGGGAGGTACAAACCGTGCTTCCAGGTGGCAACCAACAGGAATGTGCGCAACTGTATACTGCCCTATTATAAATGTAGGCTATATAAATACAAATGGAATTGATATTTGATCAGATAAAATTATACACATTAACATTTCTCCCTTTAATTGGCGGATTGCACCTTTTGCAGCTGTGCCGTTAGTTTGCCTTGGATCATAACATTTCTCTCTTTGACTGATTGGCAAAGAAAATTCCAAAAGGCAAGTCAAAAAGTCAGTTCTGAGTCTTCAAAATATGTTTATATTCTCAAGGGTCCAGATGACTCCTAATTATTCTAGAAATCTTGGGAGAAAGTTACTCGGGCCTTTTATTTTGCAGTGTTTGTTTCTAATTGCTTCTCTTTAGCATGATCTTTAGCTAATCTTGAAAAAGGAAATATTTCACCATTGTTTTATAGTATAAAGACATACTTAGCATTGTTCCAAATACAGAATAATAACATGCTGAATACCCCTGCCTTTTCCTGCATAATTTACAGTTTTGTCATCTGCCTTTTCTGATGTTATCGTTATCCTTGCCACCTCTTTGTAGCAACACTCACAACGACTAGGATTTCTTTTACTCCTGATTTTTATTAAAAAAAATATTTTAAAATTTTATTTTAAAAAGTGTTGTCCTTAGTCTTATTAAACACGGAATTTTTCTGCCTATAATTGTAATTTCCCATTACCTGGTTTTCTTAACTTCTGTTTTACATTTCTTGCTTCCATTTTTAATTACTGTTCTTTGCCATCTGTCTGCGGGGAAATTGGGTATATCTATATTACTAATACTTAAAAAAAGACAAATGTGAGAAACTTAGTAATAAATTCCTACATTTTGAAAATGTGTGAAATACATTGGCTGAAGGTAGTGTCTCTGTAGTTTAAATCAAAAGCCTAATAATTTCTAATCTGTCCTGTAGTTAGAAAGGAGAGAATGAGTCGTCGTATTGCTTGCCATACAATTGCTTTTCATACCATTTCATAGAAGATGAAATTTCTGGTGAAATAGAAGTTTTAAATTCAGAATGTGAATCTTGAAGTCCATTTTCAGGTGTGTAAAAAGTACCTGACAAAAAAGTAATTTACAGACTTGAGGCACCAGATTAAAATCTAATGTTAGTTAATTTCTTCAGTTCTGTGCCTGGCCCCTGAGAAGGTCACTGCCACCCTGGGACAAAAGTAGCTGATATACTTGTTGATGTGTCTGCTACAATTGTTAGGTCAGGTCATTAAGATAAAATTATCTCAATGCTTAATCACTTAAGCTGTGATTTTCCATAAGAATAGTAAGTCATATATTATAAAAATATGACTTAGTATGGTTTCTTTAAGTTCTGTGCAAGTAAAAAGAGGCAAATATAGTGGTACCAAAGTATGGTGATTAGCCCACTTCTAATAATTCCCAAGAGAAGCTGTTCTGTCTGCTGCCATTTGTTGTCATTTTATTCGATGCTTTTGCGTTTGTTCCCACGGTGCTTCTCAGGGATTTCAGGCCCAGCTCTAATTTCTCACGTCCTGGATTTTCTCCACTGAATTTGAAAGGATTTCAATTGCCGTCAGAGAGACCCACTGCAGACACATCTCTGCTGTTGTGGTCTTACTGATCTGTCGCTTTTTATGATTCCCATTACATACTTTATTTTGCTGGAGCAAACAGGCCTTTTTTCCCACTTCTTTACACCCAGGACAAAGAGGTAACAGAACAAAGACTTATCAGCTTTGAGGGCATACTGCTGAGAAATAGGCATAAATAGTACAGTCAAATATTAATTTCATTCTTCAGTTATACTGTATTGCTTGCATATCCTTTTTTTTTTTTCTGTAGGTCCATAATTATCCATATTGCTGAACTTTGCACTTTGATGGGAAATAGTAATCAGTGAAAGGATTACATAAAGAACAAACACAATTCATTGCCTGCTCTGATTTCAGGATTACACGTTGCAGATAACAGAAAGTCATAACACATTGAGATCTGCTACGTAACATCATACAAACGGGCATGATGTGCTTTAAGAGCGTGATAAGGAATCATAGAATGCATTAGCAGTGAATGGAATAGCTTTCCTCTTTGACTAGTGTAATCAGTGTAATCAGCCTGTTCTTAACTTCAAACTTTTAAATGTCATAATAATGGAGTTCGTAACAATGAATGCCATAGCAAGTCCAAGAGCAAAACAGTTTTCATAATTTATGAAGGAAGACAGAAGTTTCATCTCACAATGTCTGATACACTTGTGTATAAACTGTACACATCTTACCACGTAGTGTGCAGAGACGGGCAAAATATTGCTTACTGCTTCCTTCATACAGAAACAAGGTGACAGAAATCTGTCTTGTGTTCAAAATCCACTCTGTATACCTTCAGTATGTCTTCATATCCTAACAAGATGATATTCTGATGGACCAAAGGTGTACTGCAGCCTCTACCTACTACTTCAGGACTCTGTATTGCAAATGTAAAAATTTATTAAATTGCCTTTTATTCCTATGGTTCCTGGTGTGCCTGCTCTTACACCAGTGGTGAAGAACTGCACCAGCAAATAGGGTACCTCTGCTCTAACCTCGCTGGAGATATCTGAGGGTGTAACAGTTGAACATTGTTTCCTCCTTGTATTGCCAAGAACAGAAAAAGCTCTCCTAAAATATTTTGTATGCAAGGTAGTGTTGCCTTCCACCAATGTTTTCAGCCATGTAAGATTCATTGGCTTTGGCAAAGTGGTATCTTACTCATTTTTCTATGAAATGGGAAAGACAAGAGAGAAATAGTGTATTAAAACCTTCCAGAATAGTCCTGCTTACAGATTCCTGGAAGTGTGACTTGACCCAATGGTACTATATTATGAAAAAGGGGGTTTTGTGCTTTTCAGACACTGTGGAATTTTTGAAGAACTAGGGAATGCATGCAAATAGCATGGACGTGGTGTGAAGACACAGCAGTGCACAGACTTCTGGATGTTGTCAGGCTTGAGCTCTTCTAGTGCACCTGGTTGCAGGTAGGTGTACCCTCTGCAAATAACTACTGCAACCGAAGATACCCTACTAGTGCTTTCTAGGTGCATACTATTGCCTTCTGTTATAGTTTGTCTCACCCTGGACTTCATCTGGAAGGTTCCATGAGCACTTCCTTCTGACAAAACCAGCTAAGTTATTTAAAATAGCTTATTTAACAATGTGAAGGGGTTTAGTTGAAGCAGACAGGGAAGCACTTCACCCAGTTTAGTGCAGAAGAACTGGTAAAGGAGTGGTGTCATGGAAAAGCATTAATCCTGTTCTGCTGGTGGCACCTGCATTTCGTAAAGCAAAGGAGGTTTCACTTTGCCAGCGGGAGGCTGGTTCTGTCCGTGGCTGCAGTGCTCCATTCTGCAGAACTGTCCATGTGGTGATCTCCAGTGGCAGCGTGATGATGGATAGCTGGGAATCTCTGTGCCTTTGCCTGGCACCGGGTGTATCCAGTCTCATTTCTGGCTTTATTTATTCGGCTGTGGATTGATAGCACCTGTCATGTCTGCCTATGCCAGTTGAAAAACTTACTGCCTCTGTTCTGAATGCAGCTGGCCTCTAGGTCTGTGAGTATCCCCTACCCTATTTCAGGCAAAAGGCTTAGCAAGGCCTACTATTTAAATCCATTAAGGCAAATTACCTATTTTGACTGAAATGGGTTAGGGACTTCTCATGTGTGTAAATCTGGAGGTAGGAGCCTGTTGCTCTGTACAACTAGATTACAAAGTAGGTTTAGAGTGCTATCCTCTGTGGCCAGACTCCATCCAGTACCTAAAGCAAACTTCTTTAGAGCTACTTTTGATATTTTGACCAATTTATAGATATGTTCTCTTTCCTCCTTTCAAGTTAGCTGTGCTTCATGTGTTCTCTGAGTCGTATTTTATTCTTTGTCTCCCTAGGCCTCTTTGGAGATAGAAGACATGATCATGCAGGAACGCTCTGAGTCACAGATTGCTGGAGGCTGGAAGAACGTATAGAAGTTATATACTCTATGTTTGCCCTCTTTGTATCTGTCCCCAAGGCATCTGCTAATAGCCACTGCTGGGAACTGGATTCTAGACTAAAGAGATCTTTGTTTTTACCTGTTGTGGCTCTTCTTATGGTTTATTTCTATAAGCTCTGGGAAGACTGCATTTACTCCGTGACTTTGCAGCTTGTCATTCAGCGTGGAGATGCTTTTCAGTTTTCTGGCTATGTGCAGTCAAGAAGGGGGAGAAGTTCAATAAATTTGTTCAAGTGTGAAGAAAAATATTTGGCCTTTCGATTTATAGAGGTCACATAAATCATGCAAAAATGAAAGGAAGGACAGTGAAAACAGGGAGTACAATGAAGAGCTGGGGTAGATGCTCTTCATTGATAGAGAAAGAGCAAAGGAACAAATAATCTATTAATAAGGCAAGGCATAAACTGAGGAGGACACTGTATGAAAGGGAAGCAGTAAGCACTGTAGCAAACAATACGTTAAAACAATACAAAATGTTTACGTAGGATTTTAAGAACAAATACAGATGGTAATTTCTCAAACTTATTTTTGAAACTTTTGAAATTTTTAGCAAATGAAAGCATTAGAGGAATGCATTTTGTAAATATTGTGAGTCCTCATTAAAAGGGCAGTGTTATTATTGATGGACTAATTCACCTGTTTAAAATGCTTCAGTCATCAAATC
This sequence comes from Calidris pugnax, assembly GCF_001431845.1. Classification (NCBI taxonomy): domain Eukaryota; kingdom Metazoa; phylum Chordata; class Aves; order Charadriiformes; family Scolopacidae; genus Calidris; species Calidris pugnax. The sequence continues at coordinate 38,818,525 of NW_015094506.1, read as the reverse complement.
ATGGAATTTGAAATTGCAATGTTTGTGTGTATGTGTGTGTGTGCGTGTGTGCATTTGTGGTTTGGGTGAAACTGGTATTTTTTCATTTGAATCAGACAAAGGTGGGGTCAGGGTGTTTTCTTTCAGGCATTTATTTATCATAGCTCACAGTTTGCTTTGTTGTTTAAATAGTATGTGACTCCACCCTTTCTCATTATTACCAGGCAGGGATATAAGGCCGCTTTAGAGAGTTTCTAAGTTAACAGTAATGAAGTCTGGTATCAAGTTGCTTTCTAATACTTTTAGGAGCAAGACTTTGGGGAGGAAATAGTAAGCATTGCATCATTACTGCAAAATCTGTCTCTTTAGAAAGAAACATGGTGTTGAAATAAAATTCTTATACTAACCTCTATTGGAAATAATTAAATAATTGTCCCCCATTCACTCCATTCCAAACTGCCTGTGTAGTTACCCTGTGCAAATCCGGGATTACAGCTGCTGTGTTCAAGAATGTGAGTCTGATCTCCTGAAACTATTTCATAGGAATATGCAGAGAGTAAGTGTAAGCTCACCTTCGTCTCCCCCACGGCCAGGCTACCAGAAGTGGTTGCTCATGCTGGAAGGAAACAGTGCTTCATGCTACGGGTGTCACAAATCACACCCAATGTCTCCAATGCAAATGCAGAGCTCCAGGAAGCAATCTGTTTCCTTCTATGCCAGTACTCCCTGCAGCGTGATGCAACTCTACTGTCTTTAGCGTAGAACAGTAGCTGCAGCTAAGGGTTAGCTCCTGAAAATTATGGGTGAAAGGGAAAACCAACCCTGTTAACTACTCTATATGAAACTGGGTCATGAGCCCATATAAATTTGGTTTGCTTGGACCTTGTCTATTCCAGCATTTTTAGATTTTCAGAAGTCCTATAATAGCAGGCAAGAGGGAGAGTGGGGTGGGTGAAAATGAAGGTAAATCAGTCTCCCATGGGATGCTGTCAGTGTGCTTCCTGCTACTGAAATATATGTCTTACCTGTTTGGAGAACAAAAATCAATGGTAAACCTGAAAAAACAAAAAACAATCATGTTCCTTGTTTCAGTGGTGGCTGCTGGAAATTTGTTTATTGCAGAATTTGGTTGTGTTCCAGTGTAACACACAGAAAAGGTCACCGGTACACTCTATTGTAAACTTTTCCATCTCTCCTCAGTAAGGAAGTCACCTGTTCTTTTGCCAGATGTAGGTTCAGTCTCAGAACAAGGATTCCTCAAAATCAGTGTGTGTACTCTCTGCACCCTAGCAGAGAGCACCATATCCAAAAGCAGAAGTAGCAACTATGCAAGGGAGAGGATTCATCAGAGGTCAGGGAGGAACATTTCTCGTAGATGACTAATAGTAAGGGATGGGCAAACCTTGTGTTGTTTTGAGGTTTTTGTGAACCTGGTGAACTGTACTTTTGGTTTCACAGGGATTGTGAACTGTTCCATCTTCCACCTTCTCCTTTTCCACGTGGTATTTTTCAGGATGGGGATTTTGTTGATTTTTAATTTTTTTTTTTTTTTACTGTAAAAGAGAGATCCCGCTCTATGTATTAATGCTTGAACAATCATTCCACTTCAGCAGGTTCTCAGGAAAGTACTGGGTGTGATCAGTTTCTGTCTATATCATCTCCTTTTATTCTCAGTATTTGCATTTTAATGATATTTTCTTCTCAGTATTAAAGCACAATATATTGGGTCAGTATCAAGAGGAACTACAGCTTATTCTTTCTGTAGGTCTATGTAACTCCAGTTTTAAATGAGTTAAGCTTCTTTCCTTTACTCTTCATTTAATCTAAATAATCTGATTTTATATAATTCTATAGTATATTCTTTTAAATTGTGTTTATATAACATTTATCCTCTCTGTTCCCTTTTTCAGTCACTGATCTTTGAAAGCACAAATCAGAATCAGGACCCTCCTGGTTTCATTAAGTCCTTGCACCATTGAGTCAGGTCCTTGGACTCCACAAAATTTAAGAGGATTTTAGAACAGAAAACCATATTCTTTCTTGATTGTCACCTGTAGGAATCTCTCAAAGAGGTAGTTTTACATTACTGCCTCCTCATTTAAATCTCTATTACACTGTGTGTGTCTGTTACATGTTTAAAACAGGTTGATTTATTGGGTATGCTGCTACTTCTACTTTGCACCTGATGAATTGTAAGGAGAGAAACTTCAGACATTGCATCGGGATGACCTGCAAGGTGACCTGAAAGGAAATAGTCAATAATCTGGGAACTTTGTTAAGTGAATTGTGGTTTGAATATCTTTATTTTATAAATGGAATAGATTTTTTTTTTTCTTCTGGGATAGTATTTTGGTAGATCATTGCTGTGTTCTAAATTTTACCTTTAGTGGATGCCAATTATGTTAATGAATCCTAGCTGGCCAATCAACGAAGAGTCAAAGCTATTTTCTGTTTGTAAAGTATACTAATTGAGATCACTATACACAGTTTAATTGTGTTGGTAAATACTGTAATGTTTCATTTCTAAACAGTTCATCTTTTAATGGAGGAGGAGGATTGGGGGATTTAGTAATTTGCCAAAAATGAAGACATATTTTCTCATTACAGAGGTTATTCATTAGCATCAGTGCTTACAAAAAAAATCCCCTAAGGCACAAATATATGTATATAATTTTTAAAAAAGGAAGTAAAGCTTTTATCTAAAATAGAACTTAAAACAGAAATTGAAGCCAACTTTGTTGAAAGCTCCACACATTTTAAGCTGACTCTAGGGTACACAACAAATAGATGTGGAGTGTTGCAAAACTCAAATGTTAAAGCAACAGAGCGCAGTCTGGGTACTGCTAAGATATAGAAGAATTGTCCAAAAGCCCTTGGTGAAATTATAATAAATTAATTATGCAAACTATGCTGTGTAGTATTTCTGCACTATTTACTATTTTGCCATAAAAGGATTTCTCAATGGAGAAGATTACTTTTACAAGAATTGTAGATTTATAATAGAAACAGACATCTTTCAGTATATAGCCTGAGAAAAAATGAGGCTCTGTAGTTGAATTCAGTTCTTTTTGCAAGAATACCCTTTTCATTTGCATTACTGCAACAAAATTAATATTAGAGCCACCGACAGAGATGTGATTTACTACAAGTAAAAGGAGAGATTGGCAGATTTATATTCCCTAAGCACTTTCCCACAACAGCTCTTCTGATGACGAGCCAACCTAGCAAGTTTTGGCTTGCAGTTTCGGTGGTTTGCAAACTGTTTCATTTTGAAAGTATGGGAGTTACTCAACACCGGGGGCCAAGTGATGATCTGAATTGTGCTGGAGTTACACTCGTGCTTTTCTGGTTACTATTTTGGAACAACTGCTAATGTACACTGCTATTCAGATCATGATCCGGTCCAGTTCCCCTATACATCGTAGAAGGAGGTGGAAGAAAGGAAATGAAATTCATCTCCTCTGTGGTAGAGCTTTGAATGTGTCTGCCTTTTTTGCATTAAGGCTAGGGAAAGCCTAGGGCACATATTTTATACACCTACTGAACTGCCCTGTTAAGATGCGTATCTCTGCACTGACTGTAGGAGCAGTCTGGTTACCTAACTACCTCAGACCAAAATCTTAACCTTTGTACAGCTAGAACGAGGCAAAAAGAGTCCCACTCTAGGAAAATTGACAGGAAAAGGAGACGGTGTATTCTTCTGTCACCTTGAAAGAAAACGGTCCTTTACATTAGTAATATTTTTGCTTGTAAAGGTGTTCATACTGGGTTTTTTTTATAGCCCAGATTAATGTTAGAAGTTTGCTAAGCCTCAGAAGTCAATGTAATTTCATCCTGCAATAGAATATTTTAAAGAATATTTTTTAAGAAAAAGAGTGCAAGAGTGTGGAATCTAGTGCAAACACTGCCCTCTGCTTTATGCTGATTCTTCCCAATCAAAAGCAGTAATTGAGTTGCATCAGGAAAAGTACTTTTATGGGTACCAGAAATCAAGAAGCCGGGTTATTTTCATGTGATTGCAATTGATTGACTTTGTTTTTCATGGAAGTGTGAGCTCTGATTGAAACTTTTACCACAAATGAAATATTTATAAAGCCTTTCTGTTGCTCTCGGTGTCTAACATGGAATGACTTCTTGCTACAGTCGTTCCTGTGAGGACATGAAGAGCTACTGTAGGAAAAACTGCAAGAGCGTGTCAAATGTAGGCTAGCTGAAGAAGATGCAAGGGAGGCTGGAATGTTTCTTATGAATATATCAACAGACTAATTACCGGTAGGTGGGAAAGGAAAAAGGGTGGTGATGGCCCAAGGTAAATGTTATTCATAAATGAGTTTAGATTGTGAATTTGAAAATTTCCAAGAAAGAAATGATACTCTGGGGCAGTCTTCTGGGAGAGCAAAAAACCAGACTACTGTTAAGATGAGCCTGATCACTTTAAGAGAAAGGTCATATTATGTTAGATAACAAAAGACTGCACTTGGTGACCCAAGAATAGTCTTTTGATAACAGATTTTGAAGGCCATAGAACACAGAGCACTCCTACATTTTCTGCTTTTAGTCAAAGGCATTAGTAAATATCAATATATAGCTTATGACACTTCCCTTCATGATAAAAAGGCATCTGAAGATAATGGAAATTGCTGATAATCTCCTTAGAGTTCCGTGAACAAGGAAATTTTCTATGATTTGATGGAGAAAAGGAAAAAATGATATTAAGGTCTTTTCTATAGTGGGAATATTTTTTTTTTACCAGTTGTTCAGCTGTAGAAGTAATATTGGTTACATAAATGCATACAAAACTGAAATACCCCCACTGCTATACCCCCTAATTCTGAAAATACTCCTGTTTATGTTTTGGTATTTAAAATTATTCTTTGAACATTCAAGTTACCTCATTACTATGGACTTTTTTGGGATCTATGTTGTGAAGCACAGACATGAGACAGTGTTGAAAGTATTTGAAATAGTTTTGCACAAGTAAAGGATTTAGGTATAACTGGAAACTAAGCTGTAGTTTAAAATAATAGCAGGATTTGGACTAGGACGAGACATTTCTAACTATGCAGGAAGATATGTGTACTCATTCTGAATCATGCACACTCACATGCACACACACTCAGAGATATGCTCTTAATCTATCAAAATATTATCAGTTACGATTAAGAGTCAGACTTCAATCTGCAGGTGCAAGGGCACTTTGAGACTATAGCCTGTCCTTAATTCACCCTGTTGTTAATGAGTGGCTTGATTTAAAACATGTTCAGGCCTTCAGATAAGTCAAAATAGTGAACAGAGGTCTTGACAAAGTCTTGTATATTTGAAATTGTTTCCATATATACATATGTACGTGTCACAAGATGTTATGTATATTCTGTGGAAGCAGACAGCATACAATGACCACATTTACAAGGATCACTAGAATTCTGTTGCCAGAGATTGGGCTAGCAACGTCTTAGCTAACTAGACTGTATAACAAAGTCAGAGTAGGTATTTTTTTCTTTCCCACACTACATGTTATTATTAGCTTTATGTTGTAATTAATGGCTAGTGAAGTGTTATTTAACTATTCCTGAGCATACTGAAGGTTTGTCTTTAAATGTGATAACCATGGCTACCACGGTTGTCCTTCTGCTTTAAACAGTGCCTCAGTTGTGTACACACTATTCTCTCTATGTTGATGCCATTCTTGGATCAACCAGATGTAGTCTGTTGAATCCTGTCGCAATGGTTTAAACTGTTTTCCCCAGAAGTCTGTCTCGCCTCTCTGCCAAAGACTGTCCTGTTCAAAAAAAATCAATAGAAAAGAGTGTTTGCTTGCTCAAAGACACTATCCCACAGCATTGGTCAAACCTATGGTTATTAGAGACTTAAGATAAGAATTTTGACTTTTTATTGGAGCTAAATTTATTCAGTGACTTTCATGTACTTCTTCTAAGTCTTTTTCAAAAATACTAATCTCTCAGAAGGTGATTGGGTAGTCAGTTTGGAGAGCAATGCCTAAAATCATTAAAGCAAGATTTAACCTAAATAGTCCATTAGAGACCATGACTGTAAAAGAAAAAAATATTTTATGTCTATTTTTTAATTATTTTATTAGTCTGTTCATCTATGTTAAATTTATCAATATGTGAATATTTAACGTTTACTGGTAAAAGTATTCTGAAAGAAGGACTTTTAAGACACGCATATAAGTCTCTGAGGAAAAATCATGTCTTAAGTTTGTGGTATGTTCATCTGATTGGAAAGGCCTAACAATCCCAAGATATTTATTTCATCCATTATGACTAAAGAACAGAATTAGCATTTTCAATGACTGAGTTTAATCATGTTGGAAGTGGCCTCAGAAGTTCTGTAGTCCAACCTTCTGCTCAAAGCAAGATTGACTTGAGGTTAGACCAGGTAGTTCAGGGTTTTATCCAGCTGAGTCCTGAAAACCTCCAAGGACAGACAGAGCCTGTGCGGCACCTCTGGGCAGCCTGACTGTCTTCATGGGGAAACAGGTTCTTCTTATATGTAGATGGAACCCCTCTTTTTCAATTGATGCTCATTGTTTCTTGCCCTCCCACCATGTGCCATTGTGAGAAGTCTAGTTCTGTCTTCTCAGTAACCTTCTTGTAGGTACTGGCAGGCTACTGTTAGCTTCTACCAAAGCCATCTCTTCTCCAGACTGGACAAGCCCAGCTTCATCAGGCTGAGCAAGTGCTTCAGCTCCCAAACATCTTCACATTTCCTCACTGAACTCACTGCAGTTTATCAATGTCCGTTTTGCACTAGAGACACCAAAACAGAGCACAGTACTCTCACTGTGGTATGATGAGTGCTGAGTAGAGGGGAATAGTGCCTTTCTTCAATTTACTGGCTACGTTCCTGCTAATACATCCCAGAACACTGCTGGTGTATTATTTTTTCTTTCTTTCTATTCTTTTTTTTTTTTTTTCCCTGCCAGGTCATACAACTTGCTCATGCTCAGCTTGCTGTCTACTGAGATTCTGTTCCCCAGAGATACTTCACAGCCAGTCAGTCCCCAGCCTGTATCATTGCAAAGGACTTCTCCATCCAATGTGCTGGAGTTTACATTTGTCCTTGTTGAACTTCATGAGGCTTCTTGGTTCTTTCCTTCAGCAGATCTAGGTCCCTCTGGATGACAGCCTTGCCCTCCAGCCTGTAAACTGTTCACCCCAAGTTGGTGTCATCTGCAAACTTGACAAGAATGCACTCCAGTGACTCCTTCTTCTTAATTTTTTCCAGAATTAATTCTCCCACTTGAAAGCCCTAGCAGACTACAGTGACTGGTCACAGCAGAACTGGGTATGGCATGGTAATCATCTGCCAAGATTTCACTGTTCTTTAACTTCATTTTTTTAGTTAATACAGTAAAAAAATGGAAATTTTGTAAAAGATGTATGGATTTTATTGATATTGTGATGTGATTCTGGAATGATAAACCAGCTTTAAAAACATAACACTTACCTGGTTTGGAACTTTTCTGTGTTGGCCACATAAGTAATAGATTAAGCAGGATAACAAAAGTCAAGTGCAGGATTGGTGATGTGTGGGATTTTTTTCACCCTGTACTGTTGATTTGCAGCTATACAAAAAAATGTCATTCACTGCTTTCAATTATTAGACTTACATTTTTGGTTGGTTCTGGGTACCAATGATTCTGAGTACCATAACTTGGCAAAAGACAGGTTCTAGCATGCTGAGAGACTTGTGGAATTACTGAGCACTAGTCCTCTGACAATCAGTTCATCTTATTGTGATCTTGTGTATGCTCATCAATTTGTGTGACCCATTTGTTAGGAACTCCGAGCAGAGAAGATAACAGGAAAATAGCCTATTGACATGCAGTAGCATAGATACAATCAAGCAGGCTGGCCTAAGTGATGCTTGCAAATACAGCTCTCAAAATTACAGAGGTTTCACATAGGTCAAGACACACAGAAAAAGCAAATTAATTGCACATTCATCAATATATTACCCGGTTACTTTCTCATGAATGACCAGGGAATCATAACCAACTTTGGTAACGGATACACTAAATCAGTTAAACAATCAGTGTCTTAATTGGCAATTTGAGTTTGATGTCTGCGCAGAATTATGGAAAGCAGGAATATGGAATTGTTCATTAAATCTGTCCCAGGATGTCTGTTGGTACCAATAATTTCTTCAAAGTTTTGTCACCTTCAGTGAGTATTTCTTATCTATAAAATGTAAAATGCTTCTTTTAACCCCTACAGTGTAGTTCCACGGTAGCACCTGTGGGATGTACAGCTCACTGGGTGAGGGAGAAAGTGATATTGCAAGGTTTCACAAACCAGCTCCTTCTTCTGCCAGAAATCCCTGGTGCTAGGTGGTGAGTGGTAGTCTTGTTTCATGGATATAAGCCATGAAGAAAGTCATGTAGAGACAGAACTTCGATTCCTGAGTATTTGTGGTTGCTACAGCCTTCAGTGGGGGCTGAGACGTCTGCGTTTACCCACGGAATTCACTAAAAAAGTAAAGCAGCAGTTTCTTTTAGCTCTTGACCTGTCTAATGTGTTTGGTCAGAACCTCAAAAGATATAAATGTAGCATCACTTGTAATTTTTCTTACATTTTATCTTGATCTATGGTATATTACAGCTGCTCATGTTCATCTGTTCTCCACCCTAGCAATGTGGCTTCAGGCACAGCATAGCAGGTGGGGAGGTGTTAATGAGAGATGGACTTGAAATGAGATTAAGTGAGTTACAGCACTAATGTGTGATTCTGCAACACGAAGATGGGATGGGGGGGGTGTGTGTATGTGTGTAAAAATGAAAACGTGTGGAATTGATGGGTCAGAAAGGACCTGCAGAAGTTTGTTCAGGTGTCCTCTTTAATACACATAGCAAAGAATGCTGCTTGATACTTTATGCTCTATGCCTGGATTTTCTGGTAGTTTTAATATGGCTTTTGGAGTTAGAAAAATTAAGATTGTCATTAGACTATCTTTTAAAAGTGAAACGCAAAAGAGGTTTTAAAAGGCTGTATTGACAAGTTTAACTACTTGCGTGTAGGAGTTTCAACTACCATATTTTGTAAGCAGTCTCCAAGATTAAACATTGACTGATAACAGAAAGGGTGATCTGGAGCTCAGTGATGTTACCACCACCTCCAAGAGGCTTTTTTTCAGGCTCACTGTGACCAGCACTCTGAACAAGTTAGGTAGAATTCTTTTCTTAACCCTGAAGTTAAATGTTTCCCATTTAATCAACATTTTTTTTTGCAGTGTAAGAAGATTGCTTAAAGCAAACAAAATCACCTCTGGTATATTCAGAGCTTGAGCATTTTCTTAATTAGAGTGCTATATTTCAGCAACAGCCCTGGAACCTTGTCAGGGTCCCCTGCTGAGATGTGCATGAGGTGCATGTGATTTGCAATAATCTCTTAGCAACAACATTTCTATGAATTGATAAATTACTGCATATTTATTCTGCTTAAAAATTATGTCCTTTGACAGTGCACTGTAGGAAATGTCTCAGCAAGAAGCAGAAACATAGTCTTGAAAAATGGAATATAGTTTCAAACCAAAGCAGAACAATTTTTTCAGTCTCAGCTCTAAAAAGGTAAGCTGTAGTAGGTATTAAACCCTTTGTGAGCTGCATATATTAACCATTGAAACACTCAATTACTGTTATTGCTATGTCAATATAATACACCTACAGCAGTTAGTAGGGCTTACCTTTTGTACAGATCCTGTAGCTAGAACACCAAAAGATATTAAAAATGGCCGGAGCAATGCCCCTGATTTACATCTTTGATGGTGTCAAGAAAAGTGATTGGAGTAAAACAAGCCCTCATCTGACTCTGTGAAGAGTTAGATTATTCTTCCTGTGACCAACTCTAATTTTTCATCAGGCCTAAAACCTCAAAAGTTCTAGAGAAATGGAAGTGGAGGTTGGCTGATTTCCAAGAGACAACTAAGTGGGTGCCAGTTAAAAGCTGTCAGTCGCCTCTGCCCAAATCCATCCCTGATACACAGTTGCTGTGAGCAAGACGAGCCTCTTCCTCTGATGAAAAAAGGAACCCCAGTCTCCTGACCTCCAGACAGCTATTCTATGTGCAGTGCTGCCTCGCATCACCCCTTTGTTCTGTTTGTTTTCAAAGATCACTCTTTCAGCTTTTCCATGTAACAGGTTGTTAATAGATACTTGCTTTTGTATCAGAGGCTGACGAAAACATGAGGAGGTACTACTGAGGCAGTTGGTTTGTTTATGAAATGTCAGAGCACAACACCTGGAGAGATAGTATGCACTGCAGATGCACTATCTAAAAAAGATAAAAAATGACCTTCCAGAGATTCATCTGAGGCCTTCAGGGTAGTAATCTACCACTTGTGAAAATTCTTCTGCCCCTCAAATCCCATTTTAAATAGCCAAACTATCCATATGTCCCTGAGCTTGGTGATAGTACTCTTGGGTGCACTGGCAATGATTGCTGAAGTCAGAAATGATCAACATATCCAATATGCCACTTAGAGCAGCAGCAGATGTTTCTGGCTTTCAGATGGTAAGGGAATTACTGCCTAGGAAATCTGGATTGTGGATTGCTTTTTGCTTTTCCCCTTTTTCCCATTCTGTAGTCAAGATTAAGATAGGGTGGGGTTTTTTTTTCAGATACTTATTGCTTCATATTTGATTTGATTTGACTGCCTTAGAACCACTCTTTACAATACATTATCAAAGAGTTATTGGTTCCCCACACAGCCATCTTGGTTGTTTCAGAGGCAAAACAGAGGGAAAATGTGGTAAATTGTCCTTTTCAGCCTGTGATACAATCTCGAGTCTCGTGATTCCCAAAGCTGGGGTGATGCTCAGAGGGGGTCTCTTTTGTGGTACAAACCTTTCCACTAATGGCATGCAAGCTGAGACAATAAGACAGAATTCCTCTTGGAATTATCCAAAATCTCTGGTACAATCTGAACAAGGTACTTTCCAATATACAGCTAACATACAGTGTGCAGAAGTAGAAAGCGTGACTCATCCCACTGCTTTCCCTAGGTGTGAAAGAAATGGCCACGGTGCAGTAGTTCTTGTGTGATGTCCTTTGCTGCATTTCCCGTATGCCATTCTGTCTGAATTAGGTAGAAACCCGATGCCTGAAATATGCCTTTCGATATCGGAGCACACAGTATCCTTCTATGGACGTACTTATGGAAGCATGAGTACAGCAGGACTGAGGAGGTGCTTTATATATGAAGACATTTCCCTCCCTTAGGATTTGTGGCAAGAAGAAAGGCTTTCAGCTTGGCTTCACAAGGCTCAGGACAAGATGGCACTAAGAAGTTGGAATATAATTAAAAAAGTCTTTCCACAGCTTTCACACAACCCCCTATACATCTTTGTAGGGCTTCAACCTAATTACTATTTGTCTTTTTTTTAATGCCTTGTTACTGAAAATTCATAACAAATTAACTGTTAAGCAGTTTCCACACTCCTATCAAGTTAACTCCAACTGAGGATAAGAACTTCCCTGATACTGTTCAATTGATGACACTTTTGCTGAATGCAGACTCCATGTTTGACTGTCCTCTGCTGAGGATGAAAAGTAACTCCACTGATGACATCCCAACGTAAATACCATGTGAGCAAAAAGGGAACCGGATCATAATACATAAAAACATAATAAAAAGTAAAAAAAATTGAAAGTTACTTTTCCTTTCTTTCTTTCTTTTTTTTTTTTTTTTT
>NW_015094506.1:38519586-38806783 GCF_001431845.1 Calidris pugnax | reverse complement strand
TTTTTTTTTTTTTTTTTTTTTTTTTTTCTTTTTCTCTTCTGGGTAGAGGAGTATGTAAATAATATAAGAAGTATAAGTGTACCAGTGAGTCAAACATTATTTTTTCCCAGGATTTGTTATTTGCATTAAGGTATAACATATTACTAATGCTACATAAGTCATTAGTTCAGTTTCTCCATTCAGATAAATCCCAAGAGATTAGAGTAAAATCTCGCAGCTGTCCATTAAACAGCAGGAAACATATGGTTACAGAAATGTAGTTATATTTTGATAAGTTTATTTTTGAAAGACACTGAAATTAAAATGATTCTATTGGATGTATTCCCATTTTATACACATGTACTTCTACTTTGCTTAGAGTGCCTATAGAGTAGTATCTTCCTGCTATAATGTCCTGGATTTTATGAACAAAGTTGACAGTCAAGAAAATTACTGTGTAATGACTAAATAGCTTCCGTCCATCCTCATTTATTTCTGAAACATGAGAAAAACATCACAGATGCACGCTACATTGTTCAGAGAACATACATATGCATTTAAGTCACTTACATTATACGTTTTAGTGATGTAATTGTGAAATATGTTCTTTTTACATTCCTAATTATGGAGCAGAACAGATGGCAAAGACTTAGTTCAAAGTAATATATATCCATTAAAATAAACGACGTTGCCAACCATTCATCAGTGATAGAAGAGTTTACTACTTCCTTGGAATATAATTAGGCACTACTCTGGACTGCAAAAAATGTAATTATTTCAAAGTTTATTTTCTGTAGTCATTTACAGTCAAAATTAGTTAGAAAGCTGTTTGAAAGCTTGCATTATCAGGTGCGACACATTTTAGCATGGATTTGTCATTTGACAGCATGAGATAGTTTGCAGGGAATGTGACTCTGAGCAAGGACTACGAGTGACATTTATTTTGGCTCTGTGGGTGACTCGTCGTGTTTACACCACTGTAAGTTACTGAAAGCTAAACTCTTCTTTTGAGTAACAGGTTGCAGGAAGGATGTGGACCCTGAACGGTCCAATCCCGAGGCAGTCCTGGGAAGGATCCCTGCTGTACCTGCTGGAAGGGCAGAGTGCCCAGTGCTGGCAGGCTGGCACATTTTGCTAAGTGCTGGGGAGTGGTGTGCTGGGCTACGAGTGAGTCTTCCCAATCACAGTTTATGTAGCATCACTGACTCCGCTCGGCATTCAGAGTCCCTAGGCACAGCGCCCCGTTGCTGGGGTGCTCCCACTGAAGGCAGTAACAAGCAGTTCAGGCAACGTGCTGTGCAGGGACGCCAACCCCTTTCTTCCTGCAGATGTAATGGGGGTAAGTGCCTCTGAAAAGTAATCCAGAAGCCTTGAGAAAAATGCCCATCTCTTTAAACTAACTTTATAAAGAGCTGTGTTTTGACAGTTTGATGAAGGTAAATTCATTCCTTCATTTCTTGACATTAGATGCTGTAGCAGGTATTTAAGTGCTGTACAGCTCAATGTTTTCTCAGAGTGCCCATACCTGGCTCTTCTGCTGGGGCAAAAGGCTAAAAGGAAGCCCCTACGCCTGAGGCTACAGTCACACTTGTAAATTGAAAAGTCCTGGGGAATTTTCCCAGGCCCTAGAACTCAAATTTTCTACATCATTAAATTGCTAGTACAGTCCCCAGCATGGTTTTGGCTTGAGCTAAATAGCATTTTCCTAAGCAATTCCTGGGCACGGGGGAGAAATTTGCCTGGGCCAGAGACACTGTTTGCAGCCAGGGAGTTTGCATGCAGCCATCTTCTTGCAGACCAGAGGTTGCTGGTCTCTTGGCCATGGTCTGCTGGTTGGTTTGGCAGAAAGGTTTCTGTGTATTTACTTTGCTTGTATACATAGCTAAGTTAGATTAGTTAGCCTGAGTTACCGTATTGCAGAGGACAAAAAACAGAAAAAACCCGAACTTTAGATAAGCAGGAGGATAATTTGTTGACATTTATAATAGATGGTGATCTGTGGGAGCTCCTATCAGAAGCTCCATTCAGGAGCAGCACAGCAACTCATCACTTTCCATTGTCTCCGAATGCACGCAATAATCAGCATGTACCTGTTCGTGGTGAAGCTACTTGTGGGCCTAGAGCCTTCGTCACAAGTTGTAGTTTGCACTCAGACCCTCTATATTTGGTATAAACAGTATTCACTTAAACACACGTCTGAAATAATCTGTAGATAACAACTATTTTTTCCAAGCTGGCTGCCCATATGCACGGCTGGAACTAATGAACAGCTTTGAATGCGAGACTGTCTGTGACGTGATTATAAACAGATCCTTCTGTATTTAAAATACAACCTGAGTATAAATATAATTTTCTTTACTCTGGCAATGATTTAGACGCTGTACATCACTAGCCTCCTGAACTTTACGTAATTATTGCTTTGTAGAATGACTGCTGCGATAATTTCTTGGATTATGGAATTTTTTTGGTCACCCTGTGGTGATATTTGCTCTGCCTTAGCAATATGAAGGCACCTTGTCTTTGCAAAAAGATGATTGCAGGAATTATAAATCTTCTGTCTAAGTGGAACTAATTACTGAAATGAATCAAAACCCTTTCTGCTAATGCAGTGCTAGTCTAAATCCTCCACCAACTAATCAGGAAGAGTTCTGCCATGGATTTCAGTGCTTGAAGGATCAGTAAAAACTAATAATAATAATAATCCATGGTTTTCATTCTTCAATTGCTTATTAATTATAAGCAAGAGTGGTAATAGACGTGAGGCAAAGTCAATGGGTTCAATGTGACAGCTAGTCATTATTGAGAGATCTGTTCTTATGATGTGTTTCCAGAGTTCCACAGAAGCCCGTGGAGAGTTCTGAAAGTTCCCACAGCTTTCACGGTTGGTTGTTCTTAGTAGTAAAAATATATACAATACAATAGAACGCGAGTGCAATGCAGTGCAACACAATGCAATGCAGTGTGATGCAATACAACATGATACGATACAATACAGTACAGAACAACACAATGCAATGCAGTGCCATATGATACAACACAAAACTTAGGCCACACAAGTTTCTATTTGATCACTCTGCTGGTATTGCTGAATTGGTGGGAGCATGTTCTGTACCATCTTGGGTGTTTCTTTTGATTCAAACTGGCTTGAGAAATGCTTTAAAAAGATAAGTCTGAAAAGGTATTCTTAACAGAGGAAATTTAACTCCGCTCAGATGGCTAAGTCTCCCAGATCTGCATGTGAATCTTCCACCCTTTCATGTGCAAAATTGATCTCAGCAGCCTCTAGTAAACCTCTTTCTTCCCATTCTTAGTCTCTGTAGATGTCTCCTGGATAGCATTCTGACTCTTTTCTGTAGACGATGATCCACCTATACAGGCATATAATTGAGTTGTATATAATTTCTCATGTGAGATTATATATATGTAATTTCTTATCCTGCCATCCAGGTTTGGGGCAAAACAGTTAATATACTTCTCGGCAAAGCTAGTTGGTTTTCATTTCATCTTTCTGGACAGTTTCGCATTGGGAAATTTTGACAGATTGGTATTGCGAAAAGCTTGCATGGACCCAGAGCTGGAGTTTGAGGAAAAAGAGTATATGCCCCCAAAGGAATAAGCCCTATTCTCATCAAAAATGCTGTGGGAACAAAAAAATAAGGAGGTCAACAAGATGATTTTTATGACAGAGTCCTTCTTTGACTCCCCTTCCATTGCTTTTTAATCAGGAAGGATAATAAAATAAAATCAAGTATGGATAATGCATCCCCATCACATGTATATCCAGAAAGTCTTTTTACCAGGTCTCTTTAATAATTTTTATATATATATTTTTAATATATATATGTTAACATACTCCACAGATGGTGATTATGCTTCACCTCTGGAACAGTTACTGGTTTTGATTAGATGCATCTGTTCATTTCTTCTTTGCCTTTAGTACTTCTTTCCACACTTCAGGAATTCCAAAGAACTTTGGCTACTTTTGTCACTCTTTTCTCACAGGAGTGTGTTTACTGAAAGGCAGATTTATCATACATAAGGGCAGAAGTTAATTTCAAAGTGGGAAAAGGAAGTTTATAGTACTGCCTGCATCACAACAGTCACCGTTTTGAGCAATACTTTATCAGAAAATTCTTTGGAAGAAGAATTGCAGAATTGCTAGACAAAAAGTTTCAAGACATTAGTCCTGAGTAACATGCTCTAGCTCTAGGCAATCCTGCTTCAGCAGGGGAGTTGGACTAGATGATCTCTATGGTCCCTTCCAACTCTAGAAATTCAGTGAAATTCAGTGAAATTTTTTTTCTGTTCTTTTACCATTGTATCTGAGCTGTTCTGTATTATCTGGTATATCTAACAAACCACTCAGATCACTACTGACCTATGTGCATGGATTTTCAACAGACAGCCCCCATGTAGGTGGCAGATGCTGCCTATCTTGCTTGCAGCTTGGTGATTTGTTATGATGTTTGTCTTTCTGCTTTACAGTTAACTGTGATTCCCAGAAATACAGTTTGTACCAAGATTTTTATCAAGCCAGCCAGAAAAATCAGATGGAAGTGGGTTAAAAAGGAGTAAAACATGTAGAGAGATTATTAAAAATCCACCATGGCAAACAGTGTCACCAAGAAATGCACTACACAACTGAAATTAATTACAGTTTATATTGATTTTAATGGCAGAAGAACATGTTGACTAACAAACAGAAGAGCACTGTCCTGCAACACATTGTTCAGACATCACTGTGAAATACAACAAGGTAAAAAACCATGGGATTAACTTTGGTGTGTGTTTACATTTAGACAGTGCAATTCAAGCTGTGACCCACAAGACAGAGATACCAAATGGTTCACTATGTCAATAAAGGACCACAGTGACTTTTGTTTCTAGATTGTGAGAGAAGTATTAAACTTACTGCCACTGAAGGGTTCTTAAACCCTGACATGAGTTGGTGATTTCAGGTGGCTTCTTTCAGAAAAGAGCTTATATGTGACCAGAATCTTATCATAACTACACTTGACAAGTAATACATGTTTCAGGTGTGTTGAAATAAAATTAACCCTCTCTGAAGAAGGAGAATCTTTCCTAAATATCATCATTTTTAGCCCCAAATCTTGTCCTCAGGAGAAGAGTTTTACCATGATTTCTTCCATGGTCCCAAGAGAAGCTCTGCTTTTTAAAATCTGGCTCTGAAAATTAATGTTTCTGTCCTGTGTAAGTAGCTCATGTTGCTGTTTCCATTGTACCCTTATATTGATTTGCTTAAACTGTCTCTGCTGTATCTTCTTGAGCATTATATTAGCTTAAAGATGCTAAGAAGAAATATTATGAGCTCGTAGATACATTCTGTCGTTGAGACGACAATGAAAGATTAAAACAATTCATAAAATCATCTGAGGTCTGAAACCTGAAACTCTACTTTTCATGTCTTGTAGGAAAGCTTCATTTCCTTTAATTGATACAGAGTTTTGTTTTTACCATGCAAACTTCTGTGCCAACATGATGTCACAGAATGGTTGAGGTTGGCAGAGGTTGGCAGAGACCTCTGGAGGTCATCTTGTCCAAACCCCCTGCTGAAGTAGGGTCACTTAGAGTCAGTTGCCCAGATCCATCTCCAGACAGCTTCTGAATATTTGCAGGGATAGAGGCTCCACAACCTCTCTGGGTAACTTGTGACATATCATAAGAGTGACTGGCATGTAATGAGTATTAAACTAATTATTACATGATTATTTATGAACAAATGACATGAGAACATAACAAACTGCTATGAGAGTAGCCAAAGGAACACCAAGTGTAACGCCAGACACTGGTACAAAAAAGCCCAATAAACCAACCGATCATATCTCTGTTGTACTAATAGGTAACCTAATACTAATAGGTATTAGTTAGAGTTTTATCCCCATACTATTTTGGTACTTACGACTTTTTCCTGATTTAGTGGTAGTTTATTACATTTGACAATTTTCTTCTCCCCTTTGTCTTACATCCTCTCAGGCATGGATTTTGAACGATGGTACCTTCTGTCTCCTAACATTCTGAAAATTCTACCTCTCTTTTATGGCTATCGTTTACATACATGGTGAGTGTGAGGATCACTTATGTTTAATTTATTCTTTCTATGTGGATGTGGTCTGATATTCTCAGCATTTTGAAGTTTCAGAGAGGATGGTCTGCTCCCCTCTGCTAAGAGAATGAATCTGTTGAGCCAATGTTTGCTACCAACCATAAACTAAACTGGATTACAAGTTTTTTCCTATTTGGTTTTGCAGTAAACAATATAATCGCTCTTTTGTTTAAGATGGCATCAAAAATATTTGTTTTCTCCTCTGTTGATTAATGGAAGCTTTTCTTACAGTTTTTTGGGTTTTGTTGTTTCTTGGTTTTTTTGTTTTGTTTTGTTTTTTCTTTAATATATTATCAATAGGATCTATATTGCTAAAAGGAAACATTTATTTCACTTGCTATAAATTTATCCTTATTTTAGTATAATACCCAATTTTACAAGTATTTGTGTCTATATTTTCAACATTCCTGTGATCATTTAGAGCAGACCAAGTATGGCAACTGTAAGAAATTTAGATTTATTTTTTTTTTAAATGACTGTTAAACTAGCACTGTAATTTTTTTCTGTATATCTCTAAGAACTGAGCATATATGCTGAGGAATCTCAGTGCCCTTTACATGGAATTAAGCTCATCCATTGCATAACTGAGTTGAATCATGCACAATGAACTATGACATGCATAGAAAACAAAGTAAAATTCTCAAGTGTGATTCTAGAGAAGAGCAAACAAAGCTCAATACAAAAAACTGAACCAAACCAAACCAAAGCTTTTTCCCAGATGAAAATAAGTTAAATCCTTTAAAAATCAGGAAAGAAAATATTTCTATATAAAGGATTGCCTCTTTGTTTATTGACTTAGTATGACTGATCTGTTGTAGCACCAACATTTCATATTTTGCAATTTAAAATCTCATGGAAAAAGAGGTAAAGAAAGTGCCTTAAATAGCTCAGAAATGGCAAATGACCTGAGAACAACTATTAGGTTAAAAAAAACCTAAAACACAAATCTAACAATGATATTTCTCTCCTGCCCTGTTTTACAGATACCTATAGATATCATCGACTGCTGATGCTATTAGACTTTGTGCTGACTCTGTGTCTGCAGTGGGAATACTGGCAGGCAGCACCGTATCAGCAGTCTGAAATTGCATACAGACAACTATAAAAATGAATGCCTCCTCTTAGGTGCAAGTTTATTTATTATGGGAAAGCGTAACATGAAGGGCACGTGACCTTATGGATAAATTTGATACAGTTGTGTAGTCTTTCAATATGTGGACTTGCACTCTATTTAAAAGGAAGATTGGAAGCACGTTTGACAGTGCATGCTGATAATGATTCACTTTACATGAAACACCTGGTCCAACTCAAAGAAGACTAGTGTTCAGATTAGTCTAGCATGAGAAGGGATCAAGCTATCTCTTAGTGTGTACAGTATTTAGCTAGGAATAAACAAAGCTAAAGGTTCTTAAGAGTTTCTCAACCTATTTAAATAACGTAAAGACCACACTGAAGTGCCATGAGTAATCTTAAACACCCGATGCCTAATGCAGAGCCTGCTGAATTCAATAGAAAAATACTATTTGCTGTCAGTGGGTTTGAAAACAGTTCCTTGAAATCATTAAGCCAATTCTGACTGGTTTATTTCTTCTGCTGTATGACCAGACCAGACTTTTATGCTTCTATATCTAACAGTGTTATTAGAGAATCTGCTCATGCAAGTTCCAGAGCCCAACAAATGGAAACCAAAAGGCAAATTCAGTCATGATGTAAAGAGAACTGAGAGGTGAGGGAAGACAGAGATCAGAACAGCTATGAGAAAAGGAAGTGCACGTCAGATCAGATGTTGTGGTGGAGGGATGATGGCCAAAGAATTTCCATGCCCCTTAGTGAATCTATGTTAATGAAAACCATTGACCTTAAATATGCTTCATGGGGGGAGTGAAGGACTCTTCTGATGCACATAATTGGTTGTACTTTGACTGTAGCTTGGGCTCAAGGGCTAAATCTACACTCTACTTGAACTAGTCCTGTGGGCTGACTAGTCCCACAGGTGTCCTATCAGTGTTTGCAAATCCCACGTCTGAAAATGTGGAAGGCCCTTCCAGGGGCTTCCATTGGCTGTCTTGTCTGCACAGCATGACTGCATGGCATTGCTTGACAATACGTGAAAGTGATATGAGCAGCATAGAACTGCAGGAAAATTTTACCACACGCTCTAAACCCAGTCTGAAGAATATACCTGATAAAACCAGGATAGACATGATGAAAATGATCTAGAGTCTAGTCTTGAGCCTGCTATTAAAATGCAGAACTAAGCTTGAGACACCTTCTGGTGTAGTGAGTTGGCCTATCTCACCTACCACCTTCACAAATAGGAGAGTAGATCCATGCTAAAGTGCTGGAGATCATCAGTGCCTTGTCTCCCCATCTCAAAGGCCTGGAGTTCTCCAACTGTATCAGTCTGTAAGTAGGGGCTTAGATGTATCTCATCTGAGCAATACCAGGATAAGGTTTGGAACAGTGCTTAGACAAATTGTAAATTGCTAATCAGATTTTGTCAAAAATATTTAAAGGTTTATAATAACTGATACACTTATTTATTAATAGATAGTAACTTTAAATACATGCTGGACATACTGAAGAAAGTCCAGCAAAAGGCCGCAAAGACGATTATGGAACTGGAACATCTCTTCTGTGAGGAAAGGCTGTGAGACCTGGAACTCTAGCCTGGAGAAGACTCAGAGGGGAATCCTATCAATGTGTGTAAATACGTGAAGGGAGAGTATAAAGAAGATGGAGCCAGGCTCCTTTCAGTGTTGCCCAGTGACAGAACAAAAGGCAGTGGGTATAAACTGAAACACAGGTGGCTCCATCTGAACACCAGGAAACACTTTTTTACTGTGCGAGTGGCCAAGCACTGTAACAAGTTACCCAGAGGGGCTGTGGAGTCTCCAACCTTGGAGAAGTTAAAAAGCGGTCTGAATGTGGTTCTGGGCAACTGGCTCTAGGTGGCCCTGCTTGAGCAGGGGGGGTGACCTAGAGGACCTCCAGAAGGCCCTTCCAACCTCAACCATTATGGGGTTCTCCGATTCTGAATTCATGGGAGTGAATATGCTCAAACTTATATTGCAATTTCACTGTGGAAATAGAGAAGCACAAGTTCATAGTGTTCTCCTCCATAGTCTTCTCCTTTAAATGCACACATGAAAATAAAAGATAAGGATGCATTTTTTAACAATGGTAGTTCCAAAATGTGAGTATTAGTTTCCAGTGGAATCAGAAAGGCAGAACTAAATTCATAAATGAATCAACTCTGTTACATTGTTCTCCATCTATATTCATGTCTTTGGAAGAATCTGTTTCTGCCATTGTTTCACTGTTTCATTGTTTCATTTATCTCATCTGTTCCTACCCAATTTGAAAGTGTAGTAGGAACAGTGGATTACTCTGTAGAATTGATTAGTTGACAATAGGGATAAGGCTTGTCTTTTATTTACTCCTGGTGCATTTCTAAATTTTCATGTGCCTTGTCAGGTTCTTTTTTAAAAATTACATTTCTCAGGAAAATGTTATACTAAAATGACTAAATTCCACAAGACAGTAAACTGAATGATTGAGCTGAATGAACAAAGAAACAAATTATATAGTAGGTTAATGACACTCCCCAAAACTTGGGTGAAAAGCTAAAGCAGGAGTGGAATACTAATCAGAAGCTGCTCTCTAACCAACAATTATATATGCTTGTGAAAAATACTACTTTTACATTACATTAAATCTCTCTTTTTTTTTTTTTTAGTTGCAGCAGCAATGGTTTCTTAAAGTTTATTTCTTACTAAGCAAGAGAAATATTTGATCCATAATAAGCCATTATTGAGCGTGAAGGAACTAAATACAAAATGTATTTCATGCAGTGAGCACTGCTGTATCTAAGAGGCTCTGAATGTGGATCCATGCTTACACAAGGGTGTGGCTGTATATGGCAATTTGAGGCAATTTGGCATTTCCCTCCGTGTCAATAGTGTACTGCTTGTTTCTAGCAGACAAGTGTCTGCGCTGCAGAAACCACCATAACGTCCTGCAGTAACTGACCCCCTTGTTGGCAGTGGCAGCAGAGCGCAAGGAGGGAACGAAGGTGGAGATAATTACCCTGGCTCCACAGAGGTCGGGCCTGGGAAATGTTTGTGGGGTAGCGTCTGCTGGAGTAGACTGGGCTTTAGCTAACACAAAGATTTCATACAGCAGATTTCCACCACTGAAGTTATCTTTCTGGTCCCTTTCAAGAAATCTGAAGTAACCTATTTATTTTTTAACAGTGCACTGGTCACAGATATTACAGTGCTGGTGCTATACTAGAGGTGTTCTTATTGAAAGGTTTAACTATTGCAGAGTCAACTGGGAGGTATCGTGGCATTCTCACTTGTGGATAACACAGCAAACTTCTGTAAACAAACAAAGAAAATTACATTTAACACCTTTTATTGACAGAATCCCAGAAACCCCTGTGCCAGTCCCAGCACACACACAGAGCAGGAGACAGTATTTCTCCTGATAAGAAAGACAGGCAGAAGATGGTGAGGGAAAATAGGGCATTAGGAAGGGAAGTGACTTGCTGAAGATCACC
Organism: Calidris pugnax; assembly: GCF_001431845.1. Taxonomy (NCBI): domain Eukaryota; kingdom Metazoa; phylum Chordata; class Aves; order Charadriiformes; family Scolopacidae; genus Calidris; species Calidris pugnax. The sequence goes on along the minus strand of NW_015094506.1, from coordinate 38,796,116 downwards.
CAGAGTATTTATGGGAGAGCTGAGAAGAAAACATGTGTCTACTGACTTCTACTTTAGTCTCATATCCACTAGATTATGGGATTTTCATGCACTTCTACAATGGTATCATGTTAATGCTCTGCATATCCTTTATTTTTCAACTAATAGTCCTCACAAATTTCCTATGTGTCATGATTAGTGAACACATAATGACAATATCAACAGGTTACAGGTTAGATCCACCAATATGAGTGTATCCCAAGAAATAAATTAAAAGGGACAGGCACTGCAACTCTGCATGTCATTTAACAGATGAAAAGAAACAGATTTTTTTTAATTAAGAGTAATAAATGAATTTTATCATTCCTTAGTGGAAGATAAAATAAAATTGTGAAGTTCCCAACATCCTTGCCTTGGCAGGAAAGCACCTAATTCCCCAAGGTGTGGGTTCCTTGGGCACTCATGAAAACTGGACTCCTCGCTTTATAAAAGATAAATTTCTGAGGACATCATAAAAAAACCTTGGGAACAGAGCCCAGACTGTTTAGGGCTTGCAGTTTTTCAAGTCGCTTTGGCTTGCCAGCTGAATTTTGCCTTTTGAGAACCTTCCAAGTTACTAGTAAGAGGGTAGGAGGGTGAGCAGAAACTGGGCAAGAAATCTGAGGAATGTGTTGATTTCACTGAACTGGCATCTTCCAAGGGGAGAAAATTTTTACATAGGAACATTTCTGATCAGTCGGTTATGATTCGCTATACTGATGCAAAGAACTTTGAATTAACTTTTTATAGCATTACAAGTCTAGAGGCCAGTGACACACATATGTATGTGTGTGTCCACATTGCACAGAGGATAGATATACACCATTTTGATATGTGTTGCTTACAAAGACAATATAATACTTCTGTAGCAGCAACGGGGCTTGAAGAGTGTGATGACTACAATGCCATCAGTCCCCACACTACTCCACATCAGCAGGCCAATTCCGGAAGATATTTTTTTGCTGATTATTTGTTTTGAACATGATCTCTACATTAACAATCATTGCAAAAATACACATTGACCTTCATTAAAAAGTCAATTACCACATGAAACTAATTAATAAAGGAACAGTATTCTTAGAAATGGAAACGGTCAATGTTGCTTTCCTTTTTGATTTATATGAGTAATATCATACATGATTATTGTAATAAATTATGTTAATGGCAAATTTCTACAATTTATAAATGCACCTCTAACTAGTTCAGTCTGAAAAAGATAAATATGTCAAGAAATGATACTAATTCCCTTCCCTAAATATCATAAAATGTAAAGATATGATTTAAAATGTCACACTTGCAATCAGAGTAAAAACCCTACAATCAGGAATCTGCAATAAATATTTACATCATGTTTTTTGAAGATAGAGACAGTGCAAACATATTTCAAGCAGACTAAACATGTCTGGAATAAATTCTAAAAATAATTTCCTCTAAAGATAGGTTAATTGTTGTTTTATAGTGCAGGGTTACAGCTAACAGAGTCTTTCCCGACTGTGAGCTTCTAAAGCAGAGTATTTAGATAAGCGAGTGGTTTACTGTAACAGACACATATCTGCAAGCTGAGAAGACATGAGTAAAACCCAGATGCTGTAGGTTATATATCTGAATGGAAGTTGAAGAGGCATATCACAAAAAGTGTGTCTGTGGGGAAAGGTGTCATTACATTACTTCTGGTTTTGAACTACTGCTAGGGGTGAGAAACATCTGAGATGTCACAGAGGCGAAACTCACGCATGAGGCTGTACAACACAAGTGCTCCGTGGCACTGCTGAAGGCAGGGAAGGCAGGAAACCCCAACGGGCTCCCTCTGTGCCTCGGGGGAGAGCTCATGGGAGAGGAGTTGCATGTGGAAACCCAGCATCCTGCTCTGGTGGTGGGAATTCTTCAGTGCCTTGAGGACTGCTTATAGCTGATGAACACCACAGGGATGTGACCGTCCTATTTGCTTAGAGACTGAATTAATCAACCAGCTAAGGTACTTCCCCAAGCTAATATTTTTCTAAAAATATCAAAAACCCCACCAAAATAAAACAAAAAAACTACCATGGCTGGTAAAACTCCTGAAAATAAAGCATATTTTCTGGTCTTATTCAGAGTCTGGTGCCTGCAGATGTCACAGAAATACGTTTCTCTGTGATTTCATGTGCAAATCTGTCATCTCCTGCAGAACTATGACAATGCCTGCCATAAGATAGTGCACTTCCCATCGTTCAGTGATTTTGATCCCATCTGGCATGAAAAAGGGGATGGAAGCTTTTTGTCACATTAAAGTGTCTAGGCAAGCCTTGTTAGCAGGTGTGCTGCTCATTTTTTACAGTCATTGCTTATGACATTGCAGTAGGCCTTCCTGAGATAAGGTGCCTTGTCTGCTGTAGAGACTTGGATTGCCATCTCCCTGCCTTGGTTTTAATCCTCATTATGGTGCCTGTGTGAATGAGTCTGATCCCAAATGGTGCTGGAAAGAGTGGAGCTTTGTTAGCAAGTTTTCAGTTATTCAATTATCAGCTTCCACTGTAAGTACAATATAGCAGGTTTATCCTTCAGACCGTGAGGGTGGCAGCCTTGATGGGGAAAGAAGTTTTAGTTGGAGAGCAGTTAGCAGCTGAGTCAAGAGTGGTACTTCCAGAGGTGCGTGGGAAGAGCATACTTTGAGAGATAAATGAGGAAAGCGAACAGAAGTCTCAGCCTGCTGTCCTTAGAAATTAGTAGAAAGCTTGTCTTTGACTTCAGTGGACTCTGGCTAGGAATTTGTAGGCAACAGAGAAATGTCATGGATACTAATGCAGAGATTCTGTGTGTTTGCAGCAGAACTGGGAAGTGTGTCCTCTGGTTTGGATCTGACAGTGCTGAAGGGAACAAAGTCATGGTCTCCAGGTTGGGACATGGGAGATGGAAGGTAAAATAGAGGAATTTTTACTATTCTTAATTGATCATTGTATGCTTTTAATGGAGGAGTTTAAGAGATAAGGAAAAGTGAGCTTTGAGTAACATGACTCATGGTTTGTGCTAAGATCTGTAATGCGTTTATAAGAAATCTTCTCACCCCTATCATTTTTCTAAATCCTTGCAAGCATCAAATACAGAGCCAAAACTCACAAAATCAGATCAGAAATCAAGATTGGATCATTTGGAATTTTTTAACTCACTTTAAGTAGCAATATGTTTTGAAATATGTCTTGTCTATGTCAAGAAAAAATCACCACAGGAACCCAAATACATTTTTGTATTAATTATATAACCATACAATCAAGTAATGAAACACTGAATTGTTTGCCATGTGATTTTTTTTTAATACAGAAAACTACTTAGTAAAAATTAATTTAGCAATTTTTTGGGAACCAGATTGAAATATGTTTCCATAGACAACTGTTGCTGATATAATTTTTGCTTATTTATATTGATATGAGATGATAATATAATAAGTATTTTTACTATGTGTGATATTGCAGTATAGTATCAATATTTTTATTCTTCCTGTGTGCAACTGTTGCATTTTCTTCTATTAGATTAATCAATACAATTTTATTTTTACATATTAATTTATGATAAGAGCATTCTTCTTCAATTCATTTTTAAAAAGCTTAAAAATAATTTTTTCTGCTCTAATACTTTGTTCAAATAAAACAGAATTTTCTTTGTTTTCTTTCTTTATATTTGTAGCTCTTTCCATTACTGTTTTTAATTTGTAATGAGCAATATTTGTGCAGAGACATTTTGTTATGAGGACAGCTGAGCTCTGCCAAACATTGTCCTACTAGCTCAAGCTAGAATTGTGAGAAAACATTCCAGACTGTGCCCTTTTGAGTGACCATTTATTCCAAGTAGTGATAAAATAACTTCTTTCTAGCTGGTATTGCATAAATCAGAGTATTTCTCCACTAGTTTTTTTCTAAAAACAGAAGAAGATTATGTTTTTCCTCTGAAGTTTTTCTCCTCTAGAAATATAATGAAATGATGAAAAAATAATTGTACTATTGTAAATGATAATCAGTCATTGGAGAATCAATTAGTAAATACAAATTATAAAAATGACACAAATATACAAGTAAAGACAGTGTTCATCCATCATCTGCCCTTAGCACCTCAGTCTTGAATTCCTCATTGAAGATAATGGGAATTCTGATAAAAACAGAGGAATTTAGGAATATGACAGCATTTACAAGACAGGGAGAATCAAAACGCCAAGCTACACAGCTGGCTTAATGCAAAGGTACTCTTACTGTTCTACTTTTTTTTTTTTTTTTTTTTTTTTTTTTTTTCTTTAAATATACCCAGTGGAAGTGGCTATGGCAAGATAGCACCGTTCTTCATAACTGCAGTCTGGGAGACTATTTAAAAGCTAACAATACTTTGACACTAGATGCAGACCTGGTACAAAAAAATATATACACTCCGAGAGTATCAAGAATTTCTAAGATTATCAGAAAACATGTATTTGGCTAAAAAAGCTGATCTACTTCTAGCTGATTTACTATACAAGACAGCAACTGAGAAAATTCAGGATTTTCTGTTGCCCATAACTGACCGGTTTATAGTGGCAGCAGACTGGATTAACCAATATGGCACGTCTCCTCTCAGGAGACCAGCTTCCCTCTCGTCTTGTTATGGTGCCGACACAGTGGTCAGTTGAAAGGATCTGCAAAGAGAACTCATACTCTTTGAAAAGTCACTAATTACAAGGGAAGCAATTGCAATAGCTAAAGTTGCATACCTTTGAAATTGCTCAATTAACAGAATTGTCATCACAACTAAATGAAGCATTTTTAGCTTTGATCTTGTAGTCTTACTACTGAAGCAGTCTTTGTCTTCAGCTTGCGGTGCTTTACCCAGAAATGTCCACTGAATAATTACATCAACATTTCTTGTGATACTGACCATTAGAATTGAGAAAACAAAGGCAAAATATTTCCATAAGCATTCGAACTTTTAAATTCATATTTTGAACTATATTTCTTTCTACCTATACTCAGCTTTTGGGATCCTTTCAAGCGATCGTTTGATCCCTGGCAAAAGTTAGTGGAAAATAAATTTCAGAAATGCCTCACCCTTTATGGAGACATTACATTAAGGTTTTGTAAGTACTGGCTTGTCAAGCCAATCAGAGAACAGATTACTTGTCTATCAAATCTGGAAACAAAGCCCAACAACTTTCCTTCCCCATAGTTAAAATACATATTTGCAATCTGTCTATCGAATTAACCAATTTCAGCAGATTGAACAGCCTGACATTTGATAAAATCAGAATTGGGTCTCAAACGTCTACAGCAACAAAGCTGCATTGGGTCTGGCTGGAATGGAGTTTCCCCTCCTGATAGCTGCCCTCACAGTGCTGTGCTTTGTATTTGTAGCTAGAATGGTGCTGATGACATGCCAATGTTTTGGCCAGTGCTTCCATGGCTTCAGGGCTGTCTCTCCAACCCAGCTCCAAAGGCCAGTAGGCTGGGGTTGGGCAAAAGGTTGGGAAGGGACATAGCCAGGACAGCTGGCATAAACTGACCAAAGGGATATTACATATCACATGATGTCTGCTCAGCAATAAAAGCTGAAAGAAACAAGGTGAGGGGACATTTGTTACTATGGTGTTTGTATTCTGAAGCAACTGCTCTGTGTTCCTTCTTCCCAGGCAGTGGCTGGACATCGCCTGCTGATGCGAAGTAGAGAATAAATCTTTTGCTTTTCTTTGCTTCCACATGCCTTTGTTTTTCTTTATTAAGCTGCCTTTATCTCAACCCATGAGTTTTTCATCTTATTTTCTCTCCCTGTCCTGCTGGGGAGGGGAACTGAGAGACAGACTTGATGGCACCTGACGGACAGCCAAGGTCAACCCACCACAAAAGGACTGCACATTTTTACAGTGAATTACAAGTTGCTGTTCTAAGCTTTATTCCAGTCATCATAAATGTCAGGGGACTTCACACACTTCCAACAATATTCCAAGTCTTAAAGAGATCTGATTTCCTCTGCAGTCTCCCATTGAAACAAAGAAGGTCTGGAGTGTAATTATAACTTGGGGAGAAGCAAAGCCAATTCAAGTCTATGAAGAGTCACAGCCAATAGCCAGGAGATGGGAGAGCCTGCAAAGGAGATCTGGCAGTCCTGGAAGTCAGAACTGGGAACTCTGGAAGGCTGAAGAGCTCAGAGCAGGCAGCCAGGAGAAATGGCAGCATCAAGACAGAACACACCTAGTAGTGCTGGAGGCTGAAGTTACTTCCAACTCAGTAGTGCTGGAGGCTGAAGTTACTTCCAACGTACTCTACTGGAGTTTTTAGTACATAGAAATGACATCGTTCGCATTTCCACGTTTCTAGCCTAAATGAGTCTGATGGTTGAAAGTGCAAGTTCCACATGCTCTCTTGAGAAACTGAGAAACTGCTCTATTACCAAAAGTGAAACATCCCTGAAAGTATCAACCACAGAGCTCTTCATGCAGCATCGCAAAAATGCCTTGAGTAGGATGCCCAGACAAATTGCAGCTTGGGTACGTAGAATGAACACAAAGTCCTGGAGACAGAGAAGAGCTACCTCCTTCATGGAGAAGGCTCTTGCCAACACATACTAAGAGGCTTTTCAAGTAAAACATTCTGAAAAAGTGCAGTCATGAAGTCTGAGAAGCCCTACAGTTTGGAACTCCCCATGTGGCTGGTAGACAAGCACCCTTATCACATCATGTACCTTAAACAAATTTTGGCCAATAAATTCTAAGCAGACTTATGAATGGAGTCATGACTTGGGGTTGTAAGAGTTCTTTGAAGAACAAACAACCTTGCATTGTGGATCCATAGACAAAGTTAAAAATATATTAAAAAAACTAAACCAATTTTGAGGCAATTCCCTAAGTAAGCCAAGACTGAAAATATGTTTAAGCTACAGATGACCTATTTCAGGTCTTGTTAGAAAGTGCACCTACCAAAAGGGATATTCCACCCTTTTTCATCTCATGCAGCTTCTTGCTCCTACTGCCGTGATGATCCTACCTTATGCCAGCACAAACATCCAAGCAGTTGTGAAACGGACAGGACTGGGGTATCCAACCCATTTTCATTGTGCTGGGTTTTTTTGCAGTGGTACTAGTTCCCAGATAGTTTTGAGTGCATCTACACAAATGCTTAAAGCAGCCCAAGGGATATATGGTGTCATGAAACTGAGCAGGCTGATGGTAAGAAAAGGGTGGGATGGCCCTTTTCAGTCCCAACACTGCATCTTGCCATCTTAAACAGATCATGGAACTGGGCTGTAAAAGACATTTCCCTCAGGACACAGACATGCTGTGGGATGAGAAAACCCAGCCTCATGGCACTTAAATGGTCTGGAAGAGTGCATGCACATATCTTCTGCTGGACTGAGAACAGTGTTGTCAGACCAAAGTTGTGTATTGTATTTACTCCAGTTGAATTGTGCTAACTGAAACACATGAAATACTATCTTTGACTTTTTGACTGCATCAGTTGATGTCTGACAGAGATGAACTGGGCTGTTGTGTGTAGAATTTTTAATTGTATTCCCTAGGGAAATAAAAAGCGTATTTTTATGTCTTGTAGAGTAAAATACTATGAAATTGAATTAATCTATGCACATCGAATTGATACTGTGTTTACTACGCAAAATATCTTTCGGAGTATTTGGGAGCAGATTTGTGTAGACAGAATGGTATGCCCTCTGATAAAAATTTCTTGTAATTTATAATTTGAAGGTGTATGTTTATATTTAGAACTAAACTTCTAAATTTTCACATGTAGGCCTTATATAATCATGGGGTTTTATAAATATAATTCCTTGGCTATGCACATAGTTCCAAATGAATCTTTACACATTTCTAAGTGTTTTTATTAAGTGGATTATTTAAATATGGCATATCAAGAAAAAAAATAATAAGTGTATAGTGGCAGCAAGTTGTATTTTGATGATAACCTAGTAGCTAGAGTACTGACCAGGCTTATGGTCATCTTGGTTTTGCTCTGCAGATTAAGGCAAGTTAATTCTGCATGTGCCTCCTCTTCTCTTGCTATTTTTGTTATTTCTTGCTTGTGAACACTTCCATACAGATGCTATTTTACCACTTTGTGTACATAATGGTTGGCAAAATGTGTTCTGGCTTTTAGCTGGGGAATCTAGACATGAATAAATAATGCTAATACTGTATAGTTGCCTCTCTACATTGTTTTCCATGGGTTGAAGAATAATAACAGCTCATCAGGAGGCTCCCAGCTTCTTTGTGAAACACAGGCTGGTCGTGCAAGTGGGATTTGTAGAGACCTGGCACAGGTGGCTGCAGGTGACTATTAACCCCATATCAGCCCCATATCATTTATGTATCCTTCTCTGTGACTCAGGAATAGGGCATGCACAAGAACTGCTCAGGATCCTGTGCTATTATATGCTGGTTTCCTAATTCACTAGGTAGTGAGGAGTGTACACATATGGGTGAGAGAGACACGTTTGCTGGGAAAATTAGAGTTTCAAAACAAGTTGGCTCTAGGGAAACCTTCTGGGAACTGGGTTGAAAAATGAAAGCAGTAAGTCAATGGGAAGGAGAATGAAAAGTTAGTACAGTTGTAAAAACACTTTTTTTCTCATTTAGCAGAAGGCGCTCAGCTGTTATGCACAAGTAATGCACAAAACAGAAAGAGAAGTAGTTCCCTGTCCTAGAATAAGGCATCATTATGAAAACTAAAATAAATAATGACAGTGGCGTAAACATCCATAAACGTGTAATGCTTCCTATTTCTTTAGAGAGAACTTACAGTTTCTGTAAAAATGTGTGCTTTATGTGCTCTCAAAACTTTTCACTGCAGAAAGCTTGATTAATTATTTCCAGGGAAGAATATAATTGCCTTTTCTGTTTTATTACAAAGCCTGTAATTTATTTTATAAGAATTTATGTTTTATACAGAATACCTTTTATTATCAAGAGTTCTTCTCACAGCAGAACTGGAAAGAAAGTTAGCAGGCATAAAAAACAGAGATAGAAAACCAGCTGCAGTTCCCTGCCATAGAACTGGCTGCTCTCCACAGCAGAGTGTTTCAGGCTTTCTGCAGAATGCTCCAAAGGGCTCAATACACTGATCTGTTACTGGGAGTGGCATAAAAGTGCCAGTGATTCAGTGCATAAAATGCCCACACAGCAATGGGTTGGTCTTCCCCTGTTTCCTTTCCTGATATTAGTTCTATGTATTCCCTTTGTTAATTTTATCCTATGCACCCTAAATAATATATATCCCACCCAGTATTCTCAGACTGCTGTTATGTCTCAATTACAATGTTTCTGAGCCAGACTAGGTTTTTTAAACCTTTCTTAGTAAATTGGCACTTAGTCATTCTCTGCTTTGACAAAATCTTGCTGGTAACATGGATGTAGGAACTGAATACGCTGTTTGAGTTTCTCTTTTCACTATAGCTGCACAGGAGATCTGCCTCTGTGATGTGTACATGCATAGGTAATCTTAGAAAACAATTTCTAGTGGTTTATAGTTCCAGCTGCTATAAAACATAAATAACTAGGCAATCCTTCACAGTGAAGCAATGTCATATCTTCTAGATCAGAGAAGGGGAAAAAAATCCCATGTAACATATTTTAAAAAAGTCTTTCTTTACGTAAGTTATTCTTTCAACCAAATGGTTTCTGGCCTTTGCCTATGTTGCTGATGATAATTGATGATGATCCAATGGCATCCACAATGTGCTCATGATTTTGAAATGCAGAGGTAGAAATAGGAGCTGTCTGGGTCAGTGATTGTGTAATAAAAGATGGAGTAATTATTCTAATGGTTCAGGTCAAATTTGGTGAAGTGCTGGTTCAGCCTGACCATTTTATATAGGAGTAGTAGCAAGAGCTGAAGCTACTATGCACTCAGACTTTCAAAGCAGAGATACCAAGTTGCTACATGTCACTGGACCTCTTCTGCTTGTGTAAATGGCCAGCTGGTTGCTTGATGGCTCCTATGGAGGCTTCTCCATGGGTCCACTACCATTGCAAATGTGCCTCTGTCTGTCAAAGAGAATATGGAAAAGCTCAGCAAACCATGGAATAACAGCATCCTCCATCCTCAGTATAAGGAATAACCATTGCAGCCCAAAAAACTGAGGAGACACAAGTAAGTGCTTAGGATCATTTATATATTGTAAGCAGAAAATGTAGTTGCCCTCTTCAATTGGCAAATTGAGGTCCCTTGGTAATGCAGTTGCATTTATATCATTTTATGGTGATGACTGCTGAAGAGAGCACTTTTTTCCTGCTAGCTTCCTTAATACAAGAAGCAACATACTCTTAATGCAGATTTCTTTGATATACTGCAGTATCTCACAAATCTCTGTAGGGATTTAAATGTTCAGCAGTAAAACTATTTTGTCAGTTCTGAACTCTTACATGAAACCTAACCTCCATAACTCCCTCAGACCCTGCAAATCAAGAATGAAAAGCAGACAAGCTATTTTAATTGGAGGGTACCTAATAACATTTTTTCATTTATGCGTTTCTCCAGAATATAGGTATTCCTTTAAGAACTCTAAATTATATTTTGTTACATCTCACTTAAATGGATATTGAAATCATGATGATGATAAAATGCTGCACTGGTCCTCTGGCAGTAGTATTTTCTAATATAATTGATATCAAAATTGTATATAGCATGAAGTCTAACTACCGTTGTCATGATCTTACACATTTGTCATAAAGAAAATATGATAAACCAGACTTACATAACTTAGAGTGATGCATAGTTGACCTTATTAGACAGTTTCTTGAGGTGTGACAGCAGACTAATACTTTCATGTGAGCAATGCAGATAATAAAGGTCAAGGAATGAAGATGACAACAACAAATCTGACTTCAGCACTGTAAAGCGAAAGCCATTAATGATAATGTATATTATTACAGCCAAGACATAATGTAGGGCTTGAAACTATGCAATGCAATTTATTTGATTTATTTCAATTTACTCTTATTTTATTTGTGCACTTAAGAATGGGGATAGGTTATATAATGGGGAAGCAGAAGGATATATTGTTCCTCACCCTTTCTTTCTCTAAAAGGCAGTTTACATTTTTTCCCATGGTTTGAATTACGTTTTAAAACAACGCAGCTAGAAAATTATTTGCATTTTTTCCGTGTTGAGCATAGCTCAGCTTAACTTCCTGTAATACAAAAAGCCTCGTGGCCTGTATATTAGAAGTCATAGATATGGAAGGAATTGACTTTTGTCTGAAGAATGAAGGTAGGGGTTGGAATTTCTGAGATGTTTTTTTTTCTTCTCTTTTTTTTAATATATTTTTTTATTTTTATTTTTTAGAAGTAACTCAGTAGGCCTGACCTAATCTAAAGATTTGTGTCAGCCTTGGAAGAAACTGTACTGCTATGCACCCTAACAGCCCTGGCACACAGCTCTGCTGATTCTCTGGGGGAGGCTTCTTGTGTTACAGCATCTCACAAGCTTTATCTTGTCTCCCTGGGAGAGTACCAGTGGGGTAGCCAGGGCAGCAGGATGGTGCACAGGTCTGTCAATCAGCTGTAACTCAGTTGTCTACCTGGCAATTTGAAGTAAACCTGCCAGAACTTGTCGCAGTTAAAATGAGCTGGGTTAGCAAAGATTAAGCAGTAGTATTTAAATGGTTTAAGATAAACTGCCTCATTGTCTTGTGTTGTCTGAAACAGATTAGGCAACACTCATAGACACAGCCTTGTTGTCAGGGCAGGCAGTAAGTTCAGGGTAGGGGTGATGATGGGCATGTGGGAACAGACACCTGCTCTAGTGGCACAGGAGAGGGTGTCTGTCCACAGCCAAAGGGTCCTTGGCTCATGGCTCTGTGCTCATTAATACCATGTCCACCCATTCCTGGCAGTGCAGATTTAAGCCACTTAACGCCTGACCGTGTTTCAGATGGGCACTGCTGAATCAGCACGTGATAGTTTTCACGTGCAGACAACCTCCCATTGCAGACTCCGCTGTCAGTGGTGACAAAGCAGTGAGGCTGGCTTCTTTGCTCTGGGAAACCCATCCTACTGTGTTGTGGGGGCGTTGGCATGGGGCTTCTGTAGGGGGTCTAGTTCTCGTCTCTGAAATTAGTCAGTATCTCATATATGGCATCTAATCATTGCCATCTACATCTTGAAGATGATGCAGTACACCATTTTCATCTCCTCAGTAAGTGGCAACAGCTGCATGAATCTATGCTTGACAGTGGTTGAGCAGCTGCTGCATGCAACTGGGGCAAGACTCTTTGCTCTAGAGACGTTTCCCTCATCCAATGATGGACCACACACAGCAAAGGAGGGCACATGTGGAGACGGAGTTGCAAAAGGCTGAACTTTGCAAGAAGTTTATTCTTTCTAGAAATGGTAGCCATTGATGATCTTAATGTTAAGGTGGTGTAGGAGGTAGCTAAGGTCAGACTGACAGCCAGCACCGAGAGCAGGCGTACTGTGGTTATTCAGAATCTAGACAATCCTGAGTCCCTCTAAGGACAGCACATAGGCGTTCTTCCAACTTGTTTCATGTGCTTTGCCCAAATGCCTGGGTACTGCTGCTCAGTTGTATTTATATAGTTTATATACTTTATATACTTGGCTCTCTCACCACAGCTCATGTTTTTTCTGATAGCACAGACCATCATGAGGAAAAGACATCACATTGCACCAGTCATGATAAATGTTTCACTGCGACCTGTGCTTGCCCTGGCCAGCTTTGTACAAAACTTCCACAGTTCTTGAGTGGCGTCTGTGTGTATATCTGTCTCAGGAGTGTGTACAATTGCTGACAGTCGTGCATGAAGGCTGCCAGGTGCACGATGTCAGCCCCAGTCAGGCCTGCGGAGCCATCACCCTTCCCCTTGGCAACCTGGCTTAATCCTCAGGCCCTGTTTCACAGACCCATTCACTGGCAGCTTCAGTGATCAGCAGGATCAGTTCAGCTACCATCCAAGCTGATGATTATGGTATATACATCCTCAGGACATTGTCCTCTCTACCATTTGTGACACTGGTGTCAGTATCCTTTTGAGGATCCTGTCATCTGCTCTCTTTTGGCAATACTCCAGGGATGCCATTTCCTTCTAAGATAATTGCAGTAATGTCTGGCTTGTTGAATTGTCCCTCCCTCTTTCAGCACAACAGCAGCAATCTATGGATAATCCTGAGAAGCGTCTGGAGGATGTTACTGTACCACTTCAGGCTAAAGATCAGTTCCAGTTTTTCAGCTTTTGAAGTATTAGCAGAAATCCCTTACATAATCAATGACTTTTTGATTAAGTATTAGACACAGATGTAAGCTGCAAACTATTCCAACTTACTTCATTTTACTGACTTTTTCCCCCATTTTAGTTCAAGCAATTCTGATTAGGAAGAACAGTGGTTGGTACTTCTGCAAGTGTGTGCATGTGATTTCTGCAATGGAAATGGTAAGCTGCAGGGGTGAAAGGAGGCGAGAGGAAAGGGATAGCATGGACGTTTAGGTTGCTGAGTACAACACGTAGTTTGTGGCACAGCCTAGCCAAAACCACTGGAGCAAGGCAGAGCACAAAAGTCCAGGTCCTCAGGCTGCATGGCTGGTCTGGAGCGTGGCTTGAAGTGCTAGCCTATCATTCTGGCAGCCTGCCCAGACCCTGGCTGTGTTCCCAGGGAAAGAGAAAACCTGGAAAAAAACACCCCCCAAAACAACAGGCAAAAAGTAAACAACAATCAGCCCTGGAATAAGGTTTTCTTGCCTGAGGGGTGGTGCTGGGATACATCCTGGGGATATGGATTCAAAGCCAGTTCTGCTACCACCAGTTCTTTGCTACCCGGGGACCTTATCTCACCTGATCTCCCACAAAAGCTTAATCAGCCTCAGAGACATCTGGAATCCCAAATGCTATTGTATTCCACAACTATCTTTGTATCCTAATTTAAGATACAGACAAGTTTCATGTAAAATAAAGTAGCGATCACAGACTCTGTGGCTATGGGAGTAAATTAAACATGTCTGGGAATGTTCTAGGTAGCAGGGCCAAGAGCTAGTAAACAGCCATCACCTCCAGAAGGCAGGAGAATGGTTTATTGGGAATTGTCACTGGATAGTTACAGCTGCTAAATGACATCAGAGAATTTGGGGGGATTGTGGTAACTAGCATGTGCCAAATCTCTGCTGGGGAAAACTCAGTTTACTACTAAAGGAGGCCAAATTCACATGAACTCTTTAATTTATTAGTACAGACACATCCAGGGCATCCAGTATATTCCTTGTCTCCATTGTACCTCCATGTAGAGCCTTGTTCTTGATTCTTTGTTGGTTCAGCTTCCTTTGGTGTCCGTACTGAAGTGTTTATATAAGAATGATACAATAAACTGAGGAGTTCTGCATATTGCCAAGTCAAGTTATTTTGTATGTTGGACCCGTTGGACAGAGTGTCCCATTCTTCTGCCTGGGACCATTTTGAATGATGATAAATGGTTCCACATAAACACCATTGCCATACACATGGTTTCAAATATGGCTGTCTTAGAGCCTGTCTCTGATACTGGGCAGGTACGAGCACAGCATTGCTGGAAGTTGAGGGTGGGTCTTAGGCAAAAACCATTTATGTCAGCAAAATCTGAGGAAAATGTCCAAAGTAGAGTCACTGAGGTTGCATTAACCTTTGCATATTTTGTCCAAAGAACTCCAGTGTGTCTATGTGGGGGACGATGCTTGACCGTGCTTTCATTCGGGATGCTGTGTCCTTACCTAATTGTGTTATACAAGTAATGATCCAGTGAAGTAGAACCCTGGCATGGAGCCTAACTGCAAACCATTTAAGAGTGTAAAACATAGAAATAATATAATTTACTTTGCATTATTGGGAAGAACTTTTTCACTTTAAAGAGCTTTTATTGATTTGTAGAAGAAAGAGAGGGAAGAAAACCCATATACAGTCAGCTTCACATACATCTTCTAAACCTCTTACTGATACTGAGTAGCCCACTGAGTTCCACAGTTTTCAATAGGATCACTCACAGAGTAAGACTACTGTCTCTTTTCTCTCAGTAAGGCCAGTAACATTGAATAAAGAAATATATTAAGAAATAAATCTTTAAAATATCAAAAAGATACCTGCAAATTTTAAATAATTCTGTATAGCTAATATTATTACTTGGACTGATTATTCAATGAGCTCCCATACCCCCTAATCTATTTATTTTGAAGGGTTTCCATGTCTCTGCACAGAATAGAATTTCATTGTGTTAGAGTTGCCTGTTTGTTTGTAATTGAGTTTATTCCTACTCTTCAAAAACAACTTACTATTCAAACCCAGTGCTAGTTTTTCAGATTTGAGTCCTTATTCTGAGCCCAGCCTTTTTCTGGGGCCTTATTTCTTGGCTGGAAGTGGTGAAAGAGAACATTCAGCTACCAACTAGCACATCTGCCTTCTCTGTGTGTTTGGACATTACAGTTACTGAGCTGAGCTCTGGAGGGAACTATTTTTAGCCCTCATCACCAGAGAGGAGACTGCTGTTGGCTGGAGCGATTGAGGAAAGGCAATAATAAATCTAATCCAGAGGGATCCTGATGTAGGACGGGAAAACAGAATTCAGATGGCCTACTGACAGCTCTTGTTGTGTAATTCAGTAGGAGGGATGTAGCATCTCATCTATTTTAAAACAAACAAATAAACCCTAAGACTGAGGAAGTTTCACTCTTCTAGTAGTAAACTGTGCCTTTGCACTCTGAGCTGCATTTGCTGGGAAGTCATAAATACGAGCTATATAACTGCCAGCTACCATAATTTAAAGTAATTTCCTGGTTGAGCAGTATTAATGGAAGAGGTACTGCAGTCATTTGCATTGTTGCAGTACTAATGTTGGAGTTTATTCATATTAAGTTTGAAAATGTCAATTGTCTTGCTTGTGGTAGCAATATTCTGAGCAAGTACTCAGTTTATAATGTTTAAAAATTTTCTAAGTAGTAAATATGTCTCAGCTTGTTATGACTCAGCTCATAAAAGACAGAATATTTTAATACAATGAAAGAATGCTGATGCCTTTTTTCCAAATTTCTCCAGTAATGATTTTAATAGCACTAGACCAGAGTGTTTCTGATTGCTACTTGTCATCAACCCATCTGGCAGAAAAACAATAGTGGCTGGTATTTTCAAAGGGGCTTAGGAGGGTGAGGCACACAACTTCCTTTTAGCTTGTGCTGATGGGGTCCATTCCTATTGAATGCAAACTGAGTCACTCTTGTCTGCAGCCATACCCTTGCTATGAGCTCAGTGCGGGCAGATGCCTTTGCCAGATTAGACACTAAAAACAGACCATTCTTTCTGAAGACTATTATCTTTACTAATTTCATATGTACATGAAATACACTGAAAAAGCAGTCACTGGATTATTCACCATTTACTGCCTTGGTAATGTTTTTTCCCCGTGAAAAGACAAGTCTCTATAACTGTTGTCTTAGTTGGGAAAAACTTGTTATTTGTAGATAAATTAGCACTAAAGAGGTGAAGAACTAAAAAAGCTGGATCTTGTTTTATACTCTCTTTGCCACTTGGGACCCCATTCTGATATGAGAGACAACTGTTCGTTTCGTTTCAGCCAAAAATCATAGGGCACACAGCTACACAGTGCCTGTCTGAGAAGCACAGGAACAAGACTGTCTAGTGCTAAGCTGTATTAATAGGCAGTTGTAGCCTTCCCCATCACTGCTCCTATTAAACACACCTGATTAATGGTATATAAGTACTCAGTTTTCTAGCCAAAAAAGTGTTATTTGCCATCAAGGCACAGGTAGAAAAATACTCTGTATTTCCATACACCTGGTTTTACCTCCCCAAATTATACTTCCCTACATATATTTCTTTCTCTCCTTGGGAACTTGACCAAAGACAGCATATTGTGATGTTCATCAAGTCTGGGGCTTGTCAGAAGAAGGTCTGGAGTGGGAGAGTGGGCTCCAAAGTCCAGTCCACAATCCTCCAGTTCCCTCTTTCTTTCTGTCTTTGCTGATCATGTCCTAAAAACATCTACTACCTGAAGCAAATGGAGCAACATAAGAATTCTGGAAATGTGGCTGATGTCTGTGAGAGCGGTATGATGTGAGAGAATGGAAATCTTTCAGACAGTACTCGGGCAAGTCACTTTAAGGACTTCTGGTACATCCTTGTGTGCTCTTGGGGCATTGTTAGGCCAAGTTTTGGGGACTGAAATGGCCGTGTCTCCATTCATCTCACAGTATACTCACTCATAAAGTGTTGCTATGATCTAAGTGTTCTGTTGAAGAACTGGCAGAAAACCCTCAGTGAGCATCCTGCCAGACTTAGTGTTATTGCCATGAAAGTGCATACTCGGAAAAGCTGAGTTTTAATAATTGATGCCCTCCTGCAATTTGGTCCCTACTAAAGGCAAACTGATTTTCGAGGCAAATTGGCTGCGATAGTCTGAACGTGTTGCAGTTACCCTCATGTGATCACGATGAGGAAAGGCTTAAGAGAGTGTATGGTGATGGTGTAAGACCCTCATGTGGTAATAAACAAACAAACAAAAGTGCTGACCATACAATGAAGAATAAATATTTTCAGTCCTAATCATAGATGTGAGATTGTCAGGGACTAACACACCGGGGAAAAGGAAAAGGAAAGAAAGGGAATTTATACTAGACTTCTGTCATCTTGTGACAGGGAAATGGCCTTTTCTTCCATCTTCCATCAAGCTTTTCCAGACACTCTGCATGATCATGGCTACTCAATGAGGACCTTGTCTGTTCTTGGTTCTAGGAATAACATAACTCTGGTGCATCCAGCTGGTGATATTTTAAAGCAGACGGTGAATTTTTAGGTTTTGTCATGTAAGAAAAGAAGAGTTGAATATTTTCAGTCTACAATGCTACTGTATGCACACACACAAACCCAACCACCTCAACAGTCCTAGTTATGATGAATTTTCTGGGATTACGTAGTTTAAATGGTTTGCTGATGACAGAGTCTTCAGATTTCTTATAGGCATTTAGAAAGACACTGAATATCCTTGAATATGTTCTTCATCCAAAACAAAATTGAGAAATTTCATTAATTTAAGCCTCAGAGATCATCAGCTGAAAATTTATTTGGAAAGTTTAGAAGTGACTGTTTTTCAGTTTGAAAATTTACTGAAGCATTTAGTCAAGGAGCAGAAGCACATACACATCCATAAGCACTCAGACCAGCAGCTGAAGAAAAGTTATTTCAAGAAAATCTGTTATGGAACAAATAGAGAGAGAATCTATTTCCCTTTATAGATCCCCCATGATTATAGCCATGGAAGTGAGTGTAGCCCATCAAAACTGTGTGCAATGTTGAGAGAGGACATGAGTGATTCCCTTATCAGAACAGAGGCTGTGGTTCTTACAGACAGTTTGTAATAAACAGCCCCTAAAAGGTAAAAGGTCTATCTCCAAAATTAAGTAAAACTTAAAGTATTACATACTGCCAGGGACTAGATCAAGGCCTCTTGAGTACTGGAGAAAGATGGTTAGGGCATACCAGCTTCTGCAGCCTGTGAGTTTGGGTATGGACATACAAGCCCAGGATGCCACAAGCATAGGGCTTGGCTTCCTTTACCGCCCAGTACCAATGTCCAGGTACAGAATGACTAAGGCTTGACCAAGGCTTCCAGGCAGAAGTTCAAATAATGCATAGAGCATGCATAGAAAATGCCGTATGTATTTTGCCACTTCTTTTGTTTTGGAATGAGTCTTGCCTGCAGCATGACCTTAAAGTCCTTTGTGACTAAGGATTGTAAAATTTAATCATTGACTGTAGAGCAATTAAAGTAAAAGGAAAGAAATGACTGTACAAGTATTTATGAAAGGCGTTTGGTTTTTTTTCTACTAAAGAATATGACTTTCTTCTACTTTAAGAATATGACTTATGTACAGAAAAGTAAATCCAGTAATGCTTCTGAAGCAAGGGAGAGAGAAAGTGAAACAATGATGCTGTTCAGCTTGTTATTAGAGGCCACTTGCCATGTTGCTATCAAGGTGCCTATATTTTTCACGGAATCTTTTTAGCAGAGCTTTATGAAATACGATTTAGCTCCCCTTTCAGACTTAAAATTAAGATCACGTTGTGTACCCAGGCTTAACAAAAATACATTTAATTTTGTTTGCCTCTCCTTAGTAAAAAAAACCCAAACAATATTTTAAGTAGGTGCCGCCTTTTGTTAAACACCAACTCCTTCTTCCCACCCTCATAGCTGATGATTTAATACAGGAAGCGTGGACACAGCAGTTGTTCTGCCAAAGTGGTGTGCAACTGAACGATAACTGTGCAATAAAATGTAGCTGTTGAGAAAAAAAGGGATAGGAAACTTACAAAATATACAGGGTTGATGGGAAGTTTTGTGTAAAAGGTCCAGAATGGTCATAGTCAAACAGTTCTGGAGAAAACAGGAGATGAAAATAAAATCAAGGGGACAAAATTTAAGCAGCATTTGTAGCGATAAGCTTCCTCTTCTTGAAGAAGTGTGGCTGTGTATTAGGGAAGGAGTATTAAGTGTCACATGGGTGAGTCTGTGTTTGTGTTTTGTTTCAGATCTGGATTGCATTTTTGAGGTGAACCATCCACATGCCCCAGATCACTGTTCTTTAGTAGCCTAATGAAGAATGAAACCAACCTCAGAGATGTGCTCTGGGAATGAACATATTGAACTAATGGACATTCAGTAGAAAGGACCAGACCAGAATCAATTTCAAGTATAAATATTCACAACATACGTGGTGGGAATGAAATGTCCTCATCACTAGCTGTTTTTTCCTGCTGATCTGCTCATATTGTGCTATAAACTTCTTGCAAAGTGCTTTAGTATTTGAGTGCGGAGATGTTTTCCTTCATCTTTCCTAACTGTAAGTATTTACCTGAGATGATGTTGGAAGCACAGCTGATGGAGACTGATTGAGCTCCAGAAAGCAACAGAGAGCAGCAGCTCAGCTCTGCGAAGATCCACATCAGCAATGGACAGGTCTGCCCTTGCAGGGTGAACATGAATTTAATGAGGGTGCCAGTGCTTGTATGGAAGAAATATTGACAAAATCACTACAAATTCTGGACAGGCTTTTAGTACATCTTCTGCCATCTCTACCACATCATAGTTTTTAATGCCACAAAAGCTTAGTTATTTACCTAGATTCCTAAGTTGACCCACAAGCTCTAGCATGGATACTCACATGTAAGACTACTTATGATCCTGACATAAGTAATCACAATCTATGTTGATGTAAGGAAACTGCAATTTTGGCAAAGTGTTTTTTTTTTTTTCTACCTCAGAGACCAGGTCTGTTGCTCTGAAGGCAGGATATAGACTCTAGATTTCAGGGAAGTGAGACTGGGGGCATTATTCCTTATATTCCTAAGATTTTTCTCTACTTTGAAATTTCTCAGAAACACACACATAGCTTTTCAATACCAGAAATTGAGCCAGAAGGTATTTCTGATTCCACTAGAAGCTGAAAATTATAAAGAAATGGATGTCTGCTGGGACTCAGTTTAACATTCCTGGGTGGTGGTAAAGAGCAAGGGGGGGAAAATTAAGAAACTTCTAAAAAAATTATTACTTTTTGGAAAAGAGAAACTGAGATATTTTTCATTCAGTTGCTACAGAAATAATTTCTAAGACTCACAGTAGATCTGTTACCCTATGACTGTATTCATTGTCACTTGTACAAGACCCAGAACTGTTGTTATCTTCATAATGTGCTAGCACAAGATACACATTCCTTAGACTTGTAAAGATTATCTACCCAATGGCTGATACTGAGTGTCTTGAAAAAAAAATATTAATGAATGCTTACTTAACGTTGCCTTTTTTGTTAGCTATTTTTCCCATGTGCTCCTTAATTCAGCCTAAGAACAGTTTTATACCAATGTTTGGCTAAAAGAATTAATTCTGCTTTTCAAAATGCTTTTCAAAATGTCTTCACAGGGTTCACCATAGAAAGAAAAGTTAGATCTATACCTATCCTTTAGTGATATGTATGAACTGTAACACAAAATAATGTGAATTCAGTTATTTGATAGGCATTAAGCTTGATTCCAAGTCCCACAAGCTATGTTTCAATAGACTACAACAAACTAAAAGTCCTGAGGAAAATTACAGGGGTACTTAGCAGCAGAGACGGGAGGTGTCTGTCTATGTACTGCCTCCATAAAATACAAAATATGCTTCTTTTAACGCTTGTAGAGTAAGAAAACCCTGGGGTCTATCTGGATCCTGTGAACAACCCCAGGCTGTAACCACCTCGACCAGCCTCACCCTGGCCCCCATGCAAGCCCCCAGCACTCCCAGAAGCAGCAGAACAATGTCCATGAGTGAGGGCAAGGCCTCCCTGGGGTCACATGCAGTGCCTGGCTTGTCCCATGCGGAGCCTGGAAAAGTCATGCACTCAATCTTGAGCTCTATTGCAGTTTTTTTGAAGTCTGTTTCCAGAGGTATTTCAAATATCCTAGTGGAATCTTCACTGTCAACATAAAAACATTTCCTTAGCCCAAAAAATTAATGTCTAACATGTACACACAGAAATATTATTTTTCATAACTGTGTCTATCATTTATAACAAATGACTACTCTTATATCACTTTGTAGAACAAGATATATCTACAGGAATAGATATAGTAATATGTTCAACTGCCTGCTTAATTTATACAAACTCTGTTAATCTATCTACTCAATAGAGAGACAGTATAAAAATTTTCAGCATGTAATAATTTCAGAACATTGACAATTTGTCTACGCTCAAGAGCCATTTATAAATTTTTCATCACCCGCAAACATGAGTTACTTCCAGGTGATTCATTTTAGCTGAATATTTTTATTTCTTCCTAGGTTTTCAAAATCTGGGGACAGGAGATTTGATGGATAGTTGCCATTATTTTGCAATATGCTGGTGATTCAAAGACTAAACCTGGTGGTGTACAAGATCTGCAGCAGCAAAACAGCCATGATTCCCATGCTGCAACACCAGCAGGAAGAACAGCAAGAACAAGTTCCCTCAGCTGGTTCTTTGGCCAGATCTGTCCTTCTTCTTCCTTTGCTTCCCATGTCAGATGTAACTTGGTCCAGAGCCGCCTCTTTATTTTGGGGATCTCACTGTTGTCAGCCAGGCATTTCAAAGGGGGCAGTCTGTGAAATCCATATGATTATCAGAGCCACAGTCCAATTTGGATATTTTTTTGCTCTCCCTTGGAATCATTCTCCATCACTCTTAGTGGAGAATTTATCTGTTCCTGCAGAAATCAGTTTTTTCTTCTTCTTTGCATGTTCTTTGCATGTTCTTTGTAGTCTAAAATTGTAGATGTAGCACTTTGAGATGGGATCAATTACTGATCCTTTGAAGTTGATTAATAAACTATTGTCAAGCTGTCTTTTCCACTCCTCTGCCATTACAATCCCCACAGATAACCAAAGGTGTGTATATTTTTATCCCCTACAGCGTAATATCAGATACCTTAACTTTAAACAGTTTGGGAAAATAATTTGTATCATTTGTGGGTGATTCACTGTCAAAGTGTTGTAGAGTTGACAGCCTCTAACTGGTGAACCCCAGTGAGAAACAGTAACGTTTATAAATGTTTATAAAGGTTGGTAAATGTTTATAAATGTTCCAGCTACAAGATGAAATTAATTCCTCTCAAACCTGGGGTCTGTTCCCGTTCTCTTGACAATATTGTAGATGTGTGACTTATCAGAAACTATTATTCTGAAACCATATAAATTAACGATCATCACACATCCTGATCTATAACTGCAAAAAGCCACTTATATTTATTTTTAATTAGTAATCACTGGTATTTCCTACAGTTATGAGGTCTCTTGTGCTTTCTGCTTTAAAAAATGTTTTAAATGGACATAACAGGAAATGTGATTAGGCAAAACGCTACTTACATTGCAGCGTCAGGTTGTGCTGTGCCCAGACCAATGACAAAATTGAGGAGGTAGAATCTTAAATAAATATTACAGAAGTAATCAGTCTTTAGGGCAGGTGCTGTCCTCATCAGTTATATTTTTTATTTTCTTAAATAAAAAAACAACAAACAACCCAAGTCACAGGAGATAGGACAAGAGGAAATGGCCTCAAGTTGCGCCAGGGGAGGTTTAGATTGGAGATTAGGAAACATTTCTTCACTGAAAGGGTTATCAAGCATTGGAATAGGCTGCCCAGGGAAGTGGTTGAGGCACCATCCCTGGAGGTGTTCAAAAGATGGGTAGACATGGTCCTCAGGAATATGGTTTAGTACTTTTTATTTCCTATTTCTTATTTCTTTTTTTGTCAGAGTTAAGTTGATGGTTGGACTAGATGATCTTTAAGGTCCCTTCCAACCTAGACAATTCTATGATTCTATGATTCTATTTTTACTATGTAAAATTAACTTAATTTTACAGTTTTATTAATTTTTCTGTTTAACTTTATTATCCATATTTTGTCTGTAAAGACTATAATAATTGAAAAAGGTATTTACAGTGGAATTTTGCCATTCAATAAATATCATGGATTTTTAATAGATCTTTTAATTAGGCATTGGTATTAAAATAAAGAGTGGAAGACATTAACATAAAGTAATGCCTAAAGAAGGAGCATAGCTTGATTAAATTTTTTATGTTTACAGATTTGCAATAGAATAAGCTTTAAAAAATGCCCTAAATGGATTCTACAAAGCATCAGATACATTTATATCATTCAAAAATAAGGCAATCCTGAGTCTTTCTCACATTATGATTTACTGCAGAGTGATGGAAAATATTTCTGCAAGTGCATAAAATACAAACACTTTAGTTATGTAGCATTGCTGGTGAATGCAAAATATTGATTAAGGTATATAATGAATATACACGTGTATCCGTACACATATACATCTGTACACATATACCTATGTATACATGTTTAAAATGCAGTGATTAATAATATGGGGTGACATTCTACTTCTGAAGTGAGTTGAATTCTTACTACTGACTTCCACACGGTCAGGACTTTACCATCAAGCTACATGTTTCCATGTTTCTTTTTCTTCCAGAATTCATCTGTCACCCTTGCCATAGCTATGCTGGTTACACCCTAACTGGTGTAATGCTGTGATGGATGTTTTAGATGTTGGCCTTCTCTTGGCTCCATGGGAAGGACAAATGGATATAAGCAGTCCCCTTTGAAGCAATGTTTGCTCATAGCTTTTCAGCTGCATAGCCGTTCCGGGTCACAGGCTTTGCTTTTGGGTGTAACTTTTCCCAAGGACCAGGGAACTAAGCCTGGAGAACTGGAAAGGGAGAGGTGACAAATTCTGGGACAAAGAGGGCACTTCTGGTCTGGCTTACTCTCCTACATAGCTAATGAGACCATTCAGTGTTACATCAAAAGTAGAGTCAGCAACTGACTCATGGAGGTTGAGGAAACATTTCCTAGAAATTGCTAAGAACAGTTAAATAGTGCATATATATTATGGACTAATAACATTGTGTAATATCCTTACACTTACTGATGTCTTCTATGGCATTTACTGTATATATTTCTGCTCTTTGAAATTGGCCGTATAATAATTTTGATTTTTTTTCCTTATTTTCTGTAAGTAAATATCTGATGTTAGGTACTCATGTCTTTTTGCCTTCTTTTGCTTGTCTCACCTGGCCAAACAAACACACAAACAACAAACCTTCTTTCCCCCTTAAAGTATTACAATTTGTGTTTCAAATTCTCTGTTGTTAGTACACAAAATTTGTTTTTTACTTTGTCAAGAGCTACAAGTTTTGAAAATGTAGACAATTTTTCCAGAAACATGTAAAACTCCAGGCAAAGAGAATTCATTCTCTAAGTCACAATCTTAGAAAAACTAGATTTGACAAATCAAGAAATTCAGAGAAGGTAATAAAAAAATAAGTAAATAGAAGAATGTGTGTCTAGGAGAGGAATCATATTCTCTGCCATTTCTCACAGTGGGAACTTGAATAAGTGTAGTTGGTGATGTAACATCAGATCAGGTAATAGGACACCTGGAAAAAAATTAGACATTAATGAGTGGAAATGCACATGTCTTGTCTTCCAGGAGCAGTGTGTACAGTCCAGAGCATCACATCAGTAATGATATAAAAGGATATGTAGGGACCCATAGGTGGATATCTGAGCCATATGGAATTTCGAAGTAAAATATTTAACCATTCAGCCAGACTAGGCTAAGCTTTGATGGAAGACAAAGCTTTTTCTACATTGACACATACAGCCCTGAAGTTAGTAATTTCTAAGTCAGCAAAATCTTGAAAGTCTTTTTAGGGGTTCAGAAAGAAAAAAAAGGGAAAGGAGAAAGAGAAAAATACTAATATTATCTGATTTCTTACAGAATTTGTTTATATCTTATCTTTATAAAAGGTACATTATTTTATATAATGGAAGAACAGTTATAAAAGATTTTATATGATCAATAAGCAAGGTCAAATTACTGGTAATTAGAAACAAAATAGTGCTCAGTGTTCAATTTGACTTTTCAAAGCTTACAGTGTGGTTGTGGTTCCGTTTATGTTATTCTTAATTTGAGAATGTAGGTTTAAATATAGGCAGACCTGAGTCTTTTTTGCCTGAAAAAGGTAACAGAATGTCATATTGACTCCTTTGTGACTCCCCTCAGATCATCTGTAAATGCAGGGACTTTAGCCTGCTTAGACTGAGACTGAATTCAGCCATCTGTATCTCTTTCAGTCTAAAGAACAATGTGAAACAAAAGCTAAACTTCAAAATTCAGTCTAGGAACCAAATCAATACCAGAATAGTAATTACATTACCATGATTAAAATAATCTAGCATTATAGAATCAAAACATTTTTTCTCCCCAATTATAATTTTTCTCCTAGAGGCTGTTAAAGGATTTTCAGTTACTGGGGACAAGATGGGCCTGATGGTATGCTCTCTCTGTCTTCTCCTGGTTGGTCGCCAAAAGAGATCTGTTTGCAGACTTTTCATTCTTAATGATGATAAAGACCATTCCTATATCTTTTGTGACATGGATTTGAGCAGTTTACAGACTGCTTTGAACTTTTTGTCATATTAAGCTTCAAGAACTGAAGATGCACAACATGTCTAGCTGCATGCCTTCCCCAAAATACCCACTGTGCTGGAATGTTCAGGTAGTATCTGTATTATGTAGTAGCACATGTATATCTAGTATAGGTACAGCCAGTCATACTCTCTCACTTGGGATTTCTCTACATTGGGAAATCTGCATTGGAGAGAAAGGCACATTGCTTTGCATCATCAGAATATAGAGGTACAATCTGACCCAAGACAGTTAATAGTAGAATTTGATGTTTTATGCCTTCAGTGAAATTAAGAATTTAACACTCAGTTCTCATCCTGTGATAATTCACCAAGAACCAGACACAAATTTAATACTGAATTCACAGACTGGGAAGTCAGAGCGGGGTTAATCCTCTTCTGTTGATCCATAATACTGCTAAAATACAGGCAACATGGAAACATGGTTAATTTTCTGTGGTCCAGGGCTTTTGCAGTAACAGATAACTACAAAAAGTAGTGGGTAAAAATCCCACTTCTTTGTAAGTTACACAACATCAGGAGAAAATATCGACTTGTTACAGGCATCTGAGTGAAGCCTATGCCTGTAAAATGCCATTCAGAAGTTCAGCCAGGGCTGTGGCTTTCCCAGAGCTCTGCTGGCACGAATGGTCAGCCGTGGAACTTGTATCCAAAATGCCCTGAGTGCTCCTGGCCCTAACTTTGTGTTCACAAAATTTGGATGGACTAAAACTTGAAACCAAAAAAAGAGAAAGCCAGTTGTTTTTTGCAATACTTTGGGTTTATGCCCATTTCCTAAGGGCACTATGATCACTTCCCGTGTTTAGACTGGGGAGACAGAATGGCATTTAGGTGCAAACACAGAAGGCAAACCTTTCTAGTCTCAATCTGTCGGACAAGTTTCTCTGCTTATACCCTGTGGTTCGCTTCTCGCTAACAGTACAGTTTTCCTTGGGGAAAACTTAGTAGGTTCCTGTCAATAGCAGTTAGTTCCCATGGTCCTCACACATCCATCTTGGCCAAGGTTACCAGCTATTTTACAAATTCAGCCCATTTGTGGGCTGTGATCTAAACCAGACCAATGAAATAATCCACTAAAGAAAAAACAGCCTAACCTAAATATATGTATATTTAAATTGCTGTTATTACAGTTCTGTTGCAGATCTTGGCTGTATAAATGGCCGGATGAGCACAACTGATGAAAGAGCAGCCGTAGGACGAGAAGGGAAATAAAAGTCCAGGTGTCGGCAAGGATGGTACCTCATTAATGGATTGCTGCAAAAGGTTTTCCAATATATAACCACACTTTTGGCACTCACTAAAAATATCCGCGACAGACAATTTGCATCAAGGGAGAACTCTTCCGAAATGAAATCATACTGTGGAATGCATTCTCAAATGAGGAAAAAATGGCTGCCTGTTTCTGAAAATGAATTTATTCTATTTCTATGGTATTGCTCATAATTGCAATTTCCATTATTCCTGGAAGTCCTGGTACTAGAATAGACTGTTAAAACCAGTACTTTAAGTCACTAGGTTTGATTGCACTTACAGTAAAAAGCTACACTGGAAAATTGACTGGAATAGCTTGCAATGAGAGCCTTTTTTTCTGGTTATCTCAAGTGGATTACGTTAAATTTGAAAGAGGGACAGAGGAAGCACTCTGCAGATTAAGAGTTCCCATATAGGGAGCTACTTCAAAATAGCCACTGCACTTTAAAAGTGGCACTCCGCTTTATTTTGAAATAACTTCTAAAAGTAGATAAGCCTAAGTTTCTTTCATAGCTCTGTGAACATGAAGGATCCTTAAAGTGGGTGTGAATGTGATTAAATTTAGCACCTACATTCCATTACAATTTACACCCAGTTTCAGGCTACATTACACTTCTGGAAAGGTGGAAAGAAGCCTTCGTATCAGTCCCAGGCTATTTTATTTGTGAATTATTCTGGCTACAGCAGTGGTTCTCTCACAGCAAGCAGTGTTGTGTTAGAATAGGCTGTTTGTTTGCAGGTTTCACTGTTTTTGTGTTTCAGTTTGGTTTTTTCCCCAAAATTGTTGACTTTTTTGGTGTAAGAAGAGGACTTTGGTTTGGCACAGATATTTCAAGGCGGGAGTAAGATGGAAAAATCCTTTGCACCTGCAGGTGCTTCAGATCTCTAACTGGGGATCCCTGTTCTAAAATGGTCCACACTGTCATTACTGGCTGTGTTACCATAGCAATGCGAACTCTGTTTGATATGAACATTCTTCCCTACAATTACTACAGCTGATGAGCACAGTAATTATCATAGCTTCCTAAGGTGCACTTAAAATAGCAGAGGCAAGGGAATGCATTCTTGGAATATATGGTACATTCTTTGCAGGCTGTCCTGAAAAATCTCTCTCAGTGGGAAAGTTCAGCTTGTCTTCTGTGGTTATAGATGAGATATTTGAGATTTTTCAGGATAAAGGTTATATTGGGACAAGATACAGTAATAAACATAGAAAATATCCAGTTACTGTAACACAGCATGATTTATATTATCATTGCTTAAATCATCTTAATGTTACTAGTTCGACATACCCCTAGACATGACAGAACAGGCTCAGGAGCAACATAAACTGGTGTCACAGAGTAGAATGATTTAACTAGGAGTTTTTCAATATTGGAAAAATTAGTACTTGCAGTATGCTACTAACCAGCTGCGTTGCAGCTTTGCAGGTGAGAAACTGCTAAAACAGAACTCAGGCATTGGTTTTCTTTTCATGGCGGAATAGCAAAAAACCAAGCAAAAAATCCTCTCAAAGAAAACCTGAAAGCCTTTGTAGACCAATGTTTATAGCAGCGGAGAGTGTGTTTTCAGGATCTTAAAGGTGCACAAAATCAGTGGGACTAATCTTTTGCAGCTACTAATTTTGTTCTTACTATATATATTTAAACATAAATTCACAAACTGTGCTAATGACTGATTCATTGAATAGGAGATTTAAGATACAACTTTGTTCTACATACCTTGATTTTTTCTCTTTTTAGATGATGGTGAGCTCTAATAGGAGATGGTACACTGTCTAGGAGCTGCTTATCTTATCTTAACCTATGAAATGGATGACAACCTGTATATTACATTAGATTACAGCACCATGAGTTTTCTCTCTGTTGGATGAGCAGTCATCCACAGCTTTAGCAGGAAGACTAGTTGTAAATGAAAAGTGGGATATTGAAGAAAGCATCAGTTGAACAGATCGAGAATTTGCCTTCAGAAATGATGAATATTTATTAATTCAAGAAATAAGCAAATTTAAGCAATAAGATAGTAAACAACTGTGACTGAAGAAACCAGCTCATTACAAGTGACACATTAGGAATTGTTTGGGGAAGGTGAAGAGACAAATCTGGCAGTGCTAATGATTTGGCTAGCTATAGTTACATGTGCCTTAATTCAGATGTCTTCTCATCCATATAGATGAGATTTCTGAAGCTAATGTCTAATATGTTGCAATTTGTAGGAATGTTAATGATGTTTTTAGTTATTATTACTGGAGTATCTTCATTAACAGGACTTCAGAACCCATTATTTTCCTTTCCAGAATTGATACAGTAGTGCATATGGTATTGACAGAACTCTTTAGCTACAAAGGTATGGATTAAAAGGGTAATGAAAGGTATTGAGATACCAGGGGTATTGAGATATCAACTACCAACACCCCATAAAAGTGTATTGAGATATGGGCCATCTATCTCAGTGTAAAATGCTGGATGAGAAAACAAAGAGGTGATCCTTAAGTCAAGGGCAAAGTCAAAATCTATTCTATACCTGAAATCTTCTTGAATAACCAGCAGTGCTCTGTCTCCACTTGTATTTAATAAAGACTTAATGACCTCAAAAAAGGTGTAATAATGTAAAAACAAGCCTTTTAGGACAGAAATAAGCAGAAGCTACCTGTTCACAGTGCCTATATTTTGAGCTTTATCCTAACAACACATTTTCTGTGCTCATGGATAGTGACTCAAGGCTAAAGGAAGTATTGCTTCCAGTTACGGCTGACCGTATATGCCTTTCAACACGTTTCATTTTTTTTCAGGATTCATTCAGTGTATGAAAAATGGTAGTAAATGAAGTAATAAGACAAAAAGAATAATGCAGTGACAGAATATACTGAAGAACACCTACTCTTCTTTATACCCATTTATAATTATCATGAGAAGAGCAAAAATTTTTAAAAGTTAGTATAGGTAAGGGATGACATGCAAATTAATATAAAAGTGAACCGTGTGTTCTGCAGCTCGAGGGCTGGTTGCAAGCCGGACTATCTAGGCTTCTGTTGTGCTGTAGACCAAAATGGCCATGTTTTCCATCCTGCTCCAGTGAAGTATAAATAGACAAGCAGTGCACAGTAGTTGTCTCCTCAAGGGACCAAAGAGCAGAAATCTCACATTTCAGGGAGTTTTAGGGAATTTCTGCTATCAAATAAATTCTTGTTTGCCCACTTGTATTATATTTTTAGGAAATATAATTAGATAATGTATCAGATTTATAATTTTGCAACTTCTTTCTAGATTTTAATAGTCATAATCAGTCACTAAATGCCAAATAGGCAAACAATTCTCTCACCAGAACATTCTTAGGATTATGGTATCTTTTAAAATATCCTGCTGTGTACATAATCTTGTCATGTGTTACAGCACAGATATCATTCTCTGGATATTGCTTTGGACTGCTTCTGCTCTGCTCTTTTTGACTGCTCTCCGCCTTACCATATGCATTATTAGAGAGACCTTCTGTAGTATACCATTGATTGTTATCTGACTTACTAAAAGAACCATAATCATTTACATAGCTGAGTCATTATTTTCCATTTGTACAGTATTGGCTTCATACCTTCTGTTTTGATTTGGGATAGCATATATCACTGTGGATTCACAACTTCAGGAATCTCTTTTCCATACAGAACGTAGAAAAGTAGAGAAATCTTCTGGCTTATTAATGTGATTATACATGTCGTTTCTCCTGCTGATTTCTTAATTTCCTGGTCATTGGAAGAGTGCCTAAAATGCCAATATGCTTTGAGCTCAGTCCTGTGCACTGAGGTTCTTGTTATACAGGTAATCGCGCATCCATGGATGCAGAATCTCCATGAAACATGACACATATCTGATTTTTTACTTTCAGAAAATGTCAGCATGTTGGCTCTTTTAGTGTGGCTGAGCTGTGTAAAAAATGTATTTGAAATGAGCTGGCCATATGTTTTTTTGTTTGTTTGTTTATTTAACATTCCCCAAGTTTTCTAATATCAAAATCCTTTCAGAGCCAGTGTTGGAAAGTTAGTCTGTTTGTGAAAACTTTTATGTGTGAAGAGGGTGGTGGAAGCACTGCACTATAGAGCTAAGGAAAGAGTTATGACACTCATGGAGTTTTCTGACTGCTGAACCAGGTGTGGATGGCTATATGTACTATACAAACTAACATGACCTTATTTTTCATGGCCCTTTGTCATGAGGTTCCTGTGATGAAATGGCCTCAGTGACATCTTCAGAAAGAGCGGACAACAATGGTCTAGTGCTGCCTGGTGTGGTCACTGACAATGGATAAAATAAATGATGTGTTTGTAGGATTATCAGACCTACTGCTTATGTTACAGTGAAAGAATGACTTTGCTATAAGTTCATCTGTCAAACTCCTTTACCTTTCATCCAACCTCTATGTCCTCCTTTTCAGTTCCGCTATTTAGAACCTTCCAGTACTTTACTCATTTACTCATATGCAGCTGTACCACACAAAGGAGCCAAAAGATGTCCCCCAGCATCTCTCAGGCTCATTATTTTTCATCATCCTGCCTGGAATTGGCTTCAGAAACCTAATAAATAAGTATACTAATGCCCATTTTGCTATAGAATGCCTCATCACATGTAACTCTTCCTCCAAATTAATTATTTTTAAATCCCTAGGTAAAACACATTTTAAAATATAATTTTCTTGACTCTCATTAGTTTGAGCAAAAGGTTCAAAACCATAGTTTGGTTTTGACTCTCTAACATAGTGAAATGTCTTCTGAAAGCTGGCTAGGCTGAATTGAAATGAAGTTTTGGGGAATATAAGGGTTAGGAAATACCTAGACATTACAGAACTGGTGAATGGCACTGACGATCTGGCCCATAGGAAGGGCTCTTTCAGATGGCATTGCCCAGCATAGGTACCAGAAGTTTTGGTTTTTAGACAGAAAAAACCCGTGGTTTAAAGAGGCCTTTGAACATTGCATGTAAGTGCTGCTGTAAATGGTAGAATTTCAGCCATGCTTTGACCGGAGTGGCTGTGGGAGGGATGTACTGAACCCCACGTCTACCTACATCCCACTAGAGATGTTCTTTGTTGCTGTTCTTGCAGTGTTCCAGCAGCATCCTCAGTTACCAAAAGTGAACATATTCTTTTTCCTAACCTTTGCCATGCATATGGTAGCATGTAACCTGTTTAAATAAACCCCTTAAGATAATTTTGAATGCTTTTCTGCCTACTTATTTCAAATAAGCTGCAGTTCTATTGATAAGTGAAGGGGTAGATTATAATGTGCGGTACTCATTGATGGATTAAGTGAATGTAGAATCTTCTTTCTCATGTGTTTTGAAGCATGAATAATTATTCAGACCAATAGTACTAGCACAGTCTGAATCATGCAATGTATTGGTGTATTGATGAAGTAGCATATAACTACTGTGTGTGGTTAGGAGAGGCTGATCTGTGGTAATATAATGTTAAAGAATTTTTTACTGCATGCAGGACAAGTGTATAATTTATAGTTGCCGGGAATAATTTTTAACATGTATCACTTGTGTGATTATCAGTTAGGAAAATATGTGTAGATTAATAACTTTAGGCTGCTTTCATTATTTTTTTTTTTTGCATTCATCAGCCCTTTTGTACTATGTTATTACTTGCAGGAGTGAAAATTTTCAGCTATGGCTCCAAGCAAAGTGCTATTAGTTTTGAAATTAAAGGAACAAAGTCTTCATCAAGTGCCAAGACAGGACTGCTGTGGTGTTTTAGAAGTGGAGGGGAACTACACATATTCACTGAACTATACTGCTATGGCACATTCATCACCTTGAGAAGAATAATAAAGATAAAAGGCTGAGCAACATTGACTTCGGCCTCTGTCCCTGGCTAATGTTGAACTTCTGGGGTACCCCACTAATCCCTTCCCAACTCCCAACTTCTCTTCCACAATGATACCTTAGATCATAAAAAGAAAACATCACTGCCTCTTAAAAACTGAAAATGTTTTAAAACCTTTAAAATATGACTATGCTTTTAATTTTATGTGTAATCTATTCAAACCATCTACCCCTTCTCTTCAGAAGTTTGGGGATATTTACAGTTGTCAAGAATTTCTGCTAGAATATATGTCTTTTTGTACACGAAGTAGATGACCTTGTTAAGGAGCACAAAGTACCTTGACAAATGATAAAACTAACTAGGGTTCAGTACTATGAACTTGTTTTGGTACTGACTAATTTAGAATGCCTGATCTGATATTAGATCCTTTGCTTAATGGCACTTGGTGAATAATGGTTTAAAAATTGTGGAAAAGAATATAGTTCTGGTGACAGAAGCCATATGAAATTATTGAAATCAGTAAGAAAAATATAATAAAGGAACATTACTAGTTCTTGTAAAGTCTAGCTTAAGAAATGTATTGGAGTCAAAAACTTGTTGAAAACCATAGAAGTGCTTTCACTGGCTGCAAGCATATATAGATCAAGCCTGTCAAGAGGCAAGTAGTTATCAAATAGATCCTTCTTGCTCTCTTGTAGTACATAAATACCAAAACCTTAGTGTTCTCCACTTTTAAAAGTGGAAGCATTCAATGCAGAAGAAGAGTTTGGTAACACAAAATGTAAATATGACAGGGAATTTGTCCAAGTGAGGAAGAACATTCTGTTTCATTCATGCCAGTTGTCGTCTGTAATGACAGTGTTACCTGAGAAGAAGATGACATCTCATATTTATTGTACTTTGAGAGCCAAACCTGTGCAGGACTTTTATTAATACTTGGAAACTTCATTGTTGAGCAATGTTAGTACACGCTTGGCTTTTGTGCCCTCATTGTGTCCCATAGACAAATATTAAAGATGATTTTTTTTATTGCCTGTGACAACAAGAAAGCTACAATTTCCTGATTTCAACATGATTTCAAGTGAAGTGATTGTACCTTCATTAAATTGGATATTGGTTTAATTGAAGTGAATGTGCTTTTTTAGAAGAGAGGGAACCTATACAAATAAATAAAACAAATAGAAAATATTTATGAAAAAGAGCTTCTGTGTTATTCCTTCCTACTTTGGCCATGGAACAGGAAATAAACCACAACTTACTCCTTAAAGAAAAAAGGTGAAAGTTGAATATAGTTAGCCTAATTCACTTGGAGAAAAAGAAAACAAAAATAAAAACTTTGAAAGATTAATATATCTGTACAGCAGTTATATTCACTGTGTAACCACCATCTAGGTTCACCTGCTAAAAAACGAAAGATGAGGAAAACAGCATGGAATTTTGTGGTCTTCTGTTTTCTCCCTTTTTCTCCCTTTTTCTCTTTCTTATTAATCTAAAATATTTGATGCAAAAGGTTTATATTTGTTTTTCTTGCACTTTTTCTTGTACCTGGGAAATATCAAGAAAGTTGCGTTTTCATTTCCTGTTTAGTTTAATGTTTCCTTGGAGGACCTAATGATGTTCATACCTCTTTTTGACCCAGTTTTCAAAAAAAGGTTGTAAACGTGCTTACTTTACAAAACTTGAATGTCCCTTGATTCAGCATTCTGCTTAACAGTAAGAATATTACATGCTTGTATTTTGGGATCTAAGGTCTTAGCCAAATGGTAAGGGAGTTTAATCTATAATAATGACCTTTACTTTAATATTGTGTCAGGTTTTTTTTAGTAAATAAATGTTAAAAATAACAAAGGACAACAAACTGACCAACTGAAAAAATGCTTTCCTTTCCCATTTGTTTTTAATTGCTCTGAAGTTAAAATTGAATGAAAATACTAGGTCTCTTCTCTATTGAATTTTTCAGGAAAAAAAGATGTGTAGGATATTTCTAGCTTGAGAAGGGAACATAATGAAAAGTAGTGTGTGCAGGGTAGAGGCTGACTTTACACAGTCTAACAAATTAGAAGAGAATATAAGCCCAACTTTTATTTCAATTTCTAGATTTCATTAATATTCTAAACTCAGAGGTGAAGCAAGATAAAATGGAACTTCTTAGTTAATTTACAGTTTAACATAGTAAGACTGATTGCTTTGTGTGCATTTATATAAATATGCTATTTTTTCACATATCAATTGTTTGATGAAATATCCTACACCACCTGTCTCTGTAGATGTATGCACTACATCTTCAGTGTTACATATTATATTTCTGGAGATTTAAGTTGGAGGAATTTGTAATATTTATGGAACACATTATTAGAAATAATTTTTGCCACTATTTACTTAACTCAGCAATTTTAATTATGTTACTGCAATGAACTACTTTAGAATATTTTACTTTCATGTCTGAAATCTTTTTTTAAATGAATATGTTAATTTAATGAGCACTGATCACATTTCATTCTGTTTCTGAGACTTCCTCCAAGTATCGTAGGAAGGAGTTATAAATGCTGAGAGAAAAGGAGGTGTAATGGCAAAGTTTAGCTTTAGACCACCACGCTTGGCTTTCTAGGATCCTTCTGTGGTTCAGTGAAGAAAAACAGTCCTGTCTCCTCAGAGACAATGCCTTCACCTGTAACCTAACTGTGGGCAGCCATCAGGATGTGATGCCACGGTTTCCTTTCATCTCGCCTGTGGCTGAACCTTCCTGCCATCCTGTCTGTGGTGGCGCAAACCATGTCATGTAGTGTAATTGTGAATTTGGTTGGATCAGCTCCTTAATCCCACTGAAAACCAGTATTCCAAAAAAAACCAACCAAAAACAAACAAACAAAAAAGCGATATGTGTAGTGTAGTGTAGGGGGACAGAAATTTCCTTTTCCTTTTGTTTGTGAGTTGTAGCTCACAGGTTGGATTCACCATGTCTCTCCACTTAGACATTCCAACTCCCTTACAAAGGCCTGTATCTCTCCATTGAAGGATGCTGGTGAAATTAGCTTCAGTAGACTAATGTCATCTTGTAAACAACCTGCTACTTAAGATGTAGTAAAATATGGAAATATTCATCATCGTTCACCCAGAAGACCTGCATGTCTGCATACATCAGTACATTTAGTTGCCTCTGAGAATGCAAAAACCCAAACAAGGACCTGTCGTTAATGCTTAGGAGAACCTATCTTTCTTAATCAAACTCAGATGAATAGATACTCTCTAAAGAAAGACAACCAAAAATGCTGGCTTGTAGCCTGGAGCATTCTTCTTTGCTTTTTGATTGTTTTTTTTTTCACCAACATCAGAGGCTGCCTCTGATCTCACATGGAGAAGAGAGAAACGCAGTGAGAGGTTTAGTGGATCCAGATGCTGAAACAGGAGACACCCAGATGTATGAGGAAAGACTGATAATGGCTGAAAAAGCTATGAAATGGGTAAGCAGAAGAGAGGAGAAACTGGTCAGATGCACAGAAGAGAAGAGGAATAGCAAAAAGGAAGAGACAGGTAGAATGCGAAGGAGGAAAACAGAATTAAATTAAATAAAGTCAAAGCAAAAGAAGCCCTATAAATTCATACACATATAAATACACAAATAAATAATTCGATGTAAAATAAACAAACACATACATATATGTATTTCAATATGGAGAAAGAAAGAGACAAGACAGAAAAAGGTTATAGATCAAAGGTATCTCCTAATCACATCTTTTTACTTGAAGATCATTCTTAGAAGTCAAACTTATCTGATCAAAATCACCTACTGTTTCACACACAAATGTACTGATCGGTCTTATGAATCACCCAAACTCACTGCTTTTTAGGAATTTTTCTTGATCTGAGATTTCTTTTGACCTACCTGGAAATTCATTTTTATTGACATCTGCTTTCTTCTCATCTATCTGTTGAAGTTATAAACTAAAATTCTGAAGGTTATTTGCTTCCAAACCATCTTCACAAACTGGTAATGATTTGCTTTACATTTTCATGGCTCTGACAAATGGATATGCTAGATGTTATCAGGGAAAGGTATAGAGCAGTTGACTTCTGAAACTTCTTGAGACGCTTGCTCCAGGCACAGCATGTGTCCAGATAGCTGTGTACCAATGGTGATATTTAAACATGCTGGGTGGAATCATCAATGACCTGGACGAAGGGATGGAATGTACCCTCAGCAAGTTTGCTGATGACACAAAACTAGGAGGGGTCCTTGACACCCCAGAAGGCTGTGCCACCATACAGAGAGACCTGGACAGGCTGGAGAGTTGGGCAGAGAGAAACCTAATGAAATTTAACAAGGGCAGGTGTAGGGTGCTGCACCTGGGGAGAAATAACCACAAGTACCAGTACAGGTTGGGGGCTGACTTGCTGGAGAGCAGCTCTGAGGAAAAAGACCTGGGAGTCCCGGTGGACAACAGGATGACCATAAGCCAGCAATGTGCCCTTCTGGCCAAGAAGACAAATGCCATCCTTGGGATGCATCAAGAAGAGCATGGCCAGCAGGTCAAGGGAGGTTATCCTGCCCCTCTACTCTGCCCTGGTGAAGCCCCATCTGGAGTAATGTGTCCAGTTCTGGGCCACCCAGTTCAAGAAGGACAACCAACTGCTGGAGAGGTTACAGCAAAGGGCCACAAAGATGATTAAGGGCCTGGAGCATCTCTGCTATGAGGAGAGACTGAGGGACTTGCGTCTTTTTAGTCTTGAGAAGAGAAGACTTAAGGGGGATCTAATAAATGCGTACAAATACTTAAAGGGACGGTGCCAGGAGGACGGGGTTGGTCTTTTTTCAGTCGTGCCCAGTGACAGAACAAGAGGAAATGGGCACAAACTTGAATATAAGAAATTCCATCTAAACGTTAGGAGGAACTTCTTTACTTTGAGGGTGGCAGAGCACTGGAACAGGCTGCCCAGAGAGGTGGTGGAGTCTCCTTCTTTGGAAACATTCAAAACGTGCCTGGACAAGTTCCTGTGCAACCTGCTGTAGGTAGACCCGCTCTGGCGGGGGGGTTGGACTAGATGATCTCCAGAGGTCCCTTCCAATCCCATATGATTCTATGATTGAATCAAGGCATTTACCTGCTGCATAGAATAATTGAAGGCACAGTGCTAGTGACATGGCTTCCACATCACATGCTTTTCAGGAACACTTCATACTCACCTGGTCTCTCTGTCTTTAGTATGTCCATGAGAGCTCCAAGGGAAAAATGGGAACCCCTGAACCAGCTTTTCTTGGTTTGTTGTCCTTCACAGGGAAGTCGGTTCACACACTCTGAGAAAGATTCATGTGGTGAACCAAGTTCAATGACAGACTATCAGGAAATTAATTCCAAATTGAATATCTGATCTTAACTAAAATGCCACCTTTGGTGCACTTTTGGTAGGTATTAAATAACATTATTGTTATAGAACATGGTGAGATTGATTTTCTAATATACACTCTCAGGTTAATGTGACATGCAAAGATTATATTCCTGAGGAGAACATGGTATAAGGTTGCTTAGAGAGAGCTATCAGTTTTACCTGGACTTTGGTTTAATGGCTTCAACTTCCAAAATATTTTCCTAAAGCTAAGACTTTATTTAGCATGTCTTCTACCTCAGTAAAGTATTTCTTCTGTATGCTGTAAGTGGATTGTGAGAAGCTGGAGAAATGCTGCATCTTACAGTGTGGCAAATTAATAACTCTTATTGAATTATAGTCTTCTGGGACTCGTGGAATTACTTTTGAACATTCCAAAGAGTTTATTATAAGTGTCTCCTCTCTATTCTGAATTTTGGACATTTTTGAAATAGTTTTCTGTTTTGGAGCTTTACAGCAAAAGCAGTGTAATCTTAGAAAATTGGTTCAAAAGAGGTCCACATCAACTTTTTCATTTCATGTGGATTCATATCCCCCAAGTTTTGCTTTGAGTACTGAGTTCAAACAAACCAAAAATTCAAAGGAAAGCTCCACCCATATCATTGAATTTTGTCTGGGGAACTTTTTTCCCTTTTGAGTCATAACCAGAATAATAATGAGTAACAACTGGTTTCCACCCAAACTATGAATGACCTGTTTTTGTTAAAACTTAGGCCTTCTCTGTCTGGGAAAGCTATAAATCTCAGTGGCAGCTTTGGTAGACTCGGTTTAAATTTCAATCTTCCTTTGCAAGACTGACCAAGACTGATGTAAATAATGTTTTGGGGTTTTTTTTCAGTTGCAATCAGCAAATAACTGGGACACCCTGCTTTGCATATTTTTATTAATGCATTTATTTATTTATTTATTTATTTATTTTCATATGAAGGATGATTTATTCACTTTTTCTCCTATGATATTTTTCTGTATGGTATGACTTCATCATCAGGTTAAGAGTACTGAGCATGGTTTCTTTCACAGTCTGCTGCCAAAGGAAATATTTACAAGTGCAACTGGGGGAAGAGAGACTCTATGACTGCTATGAATTTATTGCTGGCTACACAAATGTGTCATGATTCTTAGTGGTGCCATGCCTAATTTAGACCAAATGTAAACCTTTGTATAGACAGTTCTCTGACATACCAGTTAAATCTGCAGAAAGGCTTGTTACTTGGATAGAAACATATGATCTCATTCTAAGATCTAAGCGTTAGTACCAACTTGCCAAAATTCTTTGGGGAAGAGTTAAAAGTCAGGCATCCTTCTATGAGGGTCTTACCCATGCCCCATATCTTTGTTTCCTTTTGTTTCCAGAACTTTTTCAAGAAATTTATCCCATATGTATACTTAAACTTTTAGGGATCTTGTCTGCTTTTCCACAGAAAGTAAATTTGTCTTTTTTTTTCTTTTTTTCTTAATTGTACTTTAGTTACCAGGAATCTAATTCTTGAGAAACCTTTTTCTTTGTCTCTGTTATTTGGGCTGTTTGATTTTCTTCCTGATAATTTTTTATTCTTGTATGTTTAGACTTTATCCTAGAATCATAGAATTGTAGAATCATAGAATGCTTTGTGTTAGAAAGGGCCTTAAAGATCATCTAGTTCCAACCCACCTCCCACCAGACCAGGTTGCTCAAAGCCCCATCCAGCCTGGCCTTGAACACTTCCAGGGATGGGGCATCCACAACTTCCCTGGGCAACCTGTTCCAGTGTCTCCCACCCTTCACAGTAAAGAATTTCTTCCTAATATCTAATCTAAATCTCCCCTCTTCCCGTTTGAATCCATTCCCCCTTGTCCTATTGCTACACTCCCTGATAAACAGTCCCTCCTCATCTTTCCTGTAGGCCCCCTTTAGGTGCTGGAAGGGGTGATAAGGTCTCCCCAGTGCCTTCTCTTCTTTGGATGAAGAACGCCAGGTATCTCAGCCTGTCATAGGAGAGGTGCTCCAGTCCTCTGATCATCTTCCTGGCCCTCCTTTTAATTGGTTAAGATCACTGATTTCTTCCAGGATTCCAGTCTCATATTACCTTTTCTGCCTGTGTATATGTTCCATTGGTGTGCTGAACAGTATCTTAATTGTTTAGCAAATTGCTATCTCTAGAGAAGGCAGCCTTTGACATCTTTAGTCAAGATAGACTTTGGTTCCATCTTAAATTCTCATAAAAATTTTAAATTGTGCAAAGAAACAGATTTCTGAATGAATACACTTAGTAAAACTAATGAGTGTGTATTTTGTGAAGGGATGAAATATCATTATATATAGCAATTTCTTCCACTAAATAAAGCCTTGACTTCACGTGTTTTGCCTTATGCACAGAGACTTGAAACTTCAAAGGAACCATCCCTCTGTGTAGACTTAGAGCACAGTAAGCCAACTTTTTTGCCACAGCAGGCCTCCTAAACTCCAGTGGAGACTTCTGAAGATCATGATGGTATCCTTTTGGCTGATGACTGGATATGCCACATAAGGAAACACTGGACTTACTTACTGTCCCATACATGTACACAAATTTATGTGAAGGCAGTTCATGTCTTCTCCCTCTTTGCACAGCTTCTGGAAAAGAGTAGCCAGAGATAGCAGGTTGTTACTAGAACAGTATTTAGAGTTTGTTCCTGATCACTTTCTTTCTCAGCAGCTCTTTAATGACTGAAAAAAAGGTGACAATATGCCAGATTTTTTATTCTGGAGATAGCAGCTTGTTTTCAGTCACTGACTTTCTTCTGTCGATTGGTCCTTAGGGTCCATTGCAACCCCTAAATGCCATGTGAGAACAACATTTGAAATTTGGTTGCATGATGGAACAGAGACCATACTTTCCCAAGAAAAATGGTATTAGGAAGGAGACTGCCAGACCCAGACAGTACATCTGCAGCTTGCTCCTGGCTGTTATCTGATGAGTCTTCAGGAATCAGAGTAAATAGATGAAAGCACTATAGCTGGAATGAATTGTCATAGTCAGAGGCAGGTTGTGTACCCCTGCTTTTGTACATCTTTCTAGTAAACATAAAGGAAGCATATCCATGCTGGTTTTAATTTAGTTAGTAATATTAAAAGCCACAAACTTCAGCAGGAAGGAAAGAAAAGAACATTTTCTTATGGCCCTTGGAAGTTCTGTATAGAATTTTCTGAAACTAGTGTGGTCTCATCTTTATTGCTATTGTTATCTGTACTAACCAGATTAAAACTAGTACAGCTATGATTCCCAATATTGCAAAGAATATCTTAATGTGCAGTGTAGTCAAGCTGTTAGTCCTTGAAGGGACAAAAACTGAGGTAGCTTAATTTTCATGAAGAACCATTTCAATAACATGAAAGATTGTACTTTAGCTTTGTTTATACATTTTTTATTATATTATATGAATTATTTTATTTTATTTTATTTTAATCTTCCAGAATATGTACAAATCTCAAAGTAAAGCAGTAATTATTGCTTTCTAGAAAGTATTTTCTCCTCCTCCTTTTTTTTTGATACTTCATTCTTCTCACTGAAACTGAAAGCCCAAGGAAATGCTGTTCTTGGATTCATATAATAAATTAACAGATTTCTCATTAGTGCTGTGTACAGTTGTTTAGTGGATATTTCTAACCATGTGTCAAAAAAGCTATTAGAAATTTTGTGTGGGGGATTAAAATAACCCTTTGTTTTCTATTTCAACAAATTTGTATGAGACTTGAGCAACTCTTAAAATATTTGAGATTGGAAAGTTCTGGTGGAACAAGT
Organism: Calidris pugnax; assembly: GCF_001431845.1. Taxonomy (NCBI): domain Eukaryota; kingdom Metazoa; phylum Chordata; class Aves; order Charadriiformes; family Scolopacidae; genus Calidris; species Calidris pugnax. The sequence goes on along the minus strand of NW_015094506.1, from coordinate 38,753,878 downwards.
GATTTAATATATTGTTTCATCATCATTAAGCACCTGGATCAAATTCATGGAAGTCAAAAGAAGCTCCAGATTTGCATAAATCTTAATTCTCAAGAAATGACTCCTCATCAGTGTAGACAAGTGCTTATAGCACAATTCTGTAATATTGCCAGCCTTTTCTGCTGATTTTTTGTAAGTAATTATCTTCTCTTTGAATATGTATTTTTGCTCTTTTTCTTCTTTTTCTTTTTTTTTAAGAGCTTTTTCTGCTCTTGTTCCCTAACAAGTTTAGAAAGTTTACTATAAATAGGGTTATATTTTGAATGAATCATTGTTCATTAAAGAGTCTTAATGATTAAATGTGGTAATACAGTTATGTCTTATCTATTAGAAACATTAGAAATGTATTCAAAAAGGATGTACATGTTTCATAAGGGTCTCTAGGAGTGAAGTGTTATAGATTAATAATAGAGCGAAAATTAGTTAGAAAATTGAATTTAAAATCAATATGTTCCAACTGGGAATTTTATTCTCTTAGAGACTTCAGTAAACTGTATTTATTAATATCTTTGCTCTCTTCTGACTGGTTTACTTTTTCTGACACTTTATATGTTTTCCTAGATTTTTTGGTTTAGTTACTTCATTATGTATTATGGAGAACACACACAGAAACCTTATAAAGTTGCCCAATAATTTCCACTGTAGTATTCTAGGTTTCATTTGCTTATAAGGTTGCCAAACCTTAACTGTTTGAACTGAAATGTTCTCTCTTGCATAATTTCACTGGTGAAGGAAGAGGGAAGAAGTTTCAGTCAAATGTGATTTGTCTAGGTTTTTCTGAGGATAGAAAAACTGCATTTAATTGCCAGTGGCAGAACTGCTGCTAAGTATTTCACTGAGTTATCTTATATTTTCTGTCTAGCAACAAATACAGTGAGGTTATTCTAATGTTAGAAATGCAGTTGTTGACACATCTCCAAATATTTGGCAAAATTGTGAGCCCTCTTAAATCTCAGAGGCTGATTAGAGCCACATTCACAATAGAGATTATTGGTGTAGAGAAACCATCTGAAGATTTCGTTTGATCTGGGCATGCTTAAGTCCAAGGCAGGATTTTCCTTAGAGTTGCTGCTCTCAGCTATCAGGGACTATTATCATATTAAGTACTGAAAAATGGCCATGAACTTGCCTTTTTTTCCCCTGTATTGCTGCCTAGAGAGGGAGGATACACCAATGTGTAGAATGAACAGTGGTGAAAGGTTAAAAGAGGGGTAAAAATAACAAGGAGATTAGGCGAAGATTTAGGTGAAGTCTAGATGAAGATATACTTAAGAATGACTTGCACTCTAACAATAACATCTCTGTGCTTCTCAGTTCTCCTGTCCCTGAAACATGGAAGTAATAATGCCAGTAAATCTCACACAGATGCTGTCAAGAGTTTTTCACGATCATCTCGAGTATATTCAGATATTATTCTGATAGCAACACAAAAAAGATCACAAGGAAATAGACAATGTTGTATTGAGACGTGAATGACATACAGTAAATACAGGGCTCCATACTGAGTGATGGAAACCACAAAATATCAACTACAATCTTCAAAGTATCTTTCCATCATAACTACTAAATAAATAGATGCCCTATGGAAAAACATTTATAATCATGATATTGAAAAAAAAATTCTCAAAATTGTCAGATACTTATGAAGCCATGATTCATAAACTGTCTTCAAATCTTAGCAAAAAAGTGAAATGAGCATTCACAAATTAGTAAGATAAGAATATGTTCTGAGACTTCCATTTATCACTGTCAAATGCCTCTGTATCTTACCTTTTATATACTGTATTGAGCATAAGGAACAGGCAAAGAAAAGATTTTCTTTGCTACCTGGCAGAGATCCAGTGCATGTGTTACAATGCCTCATGCCATTGTATTAAGTTTTATAACCCTTCTTCATCTGAAAACAGACACTTTTTTTTAGCACACCCCTTAATCCACATATGTATTTAGATCATAATATCTGGAGTGCTTTTAGAGTTAAATGGTGCTTTATCACTTCAGTACATAAATTGAAAAAGTTTACTATTTTAATTACAAAGTGTGTATTATCAACAAGAGAAAGAGAATCTAATGTGCTTTATACGAACTCTTTTGACTGATTTCCCTTTAATTTGTAGCACATTTTATTTACTCTAGTTTGTATGCTTAGATGTGTCCTCATTTAACTTTTGGCTCAAGCAAACATCCAGAAAAGAAGGATATGCCTGCTGAGATCACTTCCTGAAGTCTGGTTTCTTGGCTGGGAAACTGGCTTCTCTTGTTCCTGTTGGAACGTATTTACAATGGGGATGTTGTAGTATAGTGGTAAAGTTATTCCAGGACATGTTCATAAGTATAAATAGATATATGAATAAAGTTATGCTAAAGAATCAGAGAAGGCAATGAAACCAAAACCTGCTCATAATAATTTTCAATCTATGTTTTGAATTGCCTTGTTAGGATTCCTACAGGGTAACTCATAACTGAAGGGTGTTGATATTCCAGCCAGGGAATGGCCATTATCTATTTCTGTTCATGCAGTGTGTTTTGTGAATACCCAATGATCTAAATACCATGAAAAGTTATAGTGATATACCAAAACACGCAAGAAAACCACTGCACTACATTATTCTTATAAAAGCTAATATTTCTGTCAAAATTGCTCTGTGTGCTCTTAAAATACACGATGTCACTGTGTTGTATGTTTACGCTTGTGCTGCGGGCCGAGGTACCGGTGCTGGGTGCAGTAGTGCTAAATACAGACTTGGGAAGTGCAATGTCTGTGAGGCGTGTGCCCAGAGGCACAGGCACAGAGGTGAGGAAGAGCTGGGAAGAGTGCTGATGCTTGGCTGCATCATTGGACTGTTTATTCCTCACCTCAGGGCTGGTGTGAACCGTTTTGTGCCACCTTTCCTAAAGGTGACACAAAAAGGTGTTTCCAAGAGTTGAATCTGTGTTTGCTCACTACTTGCTGCCTTCAGGTATTTCTATTGCTCAAGAATAAATTTTTATTAACTGTGTTTGTAAAGGAAAATGTGGAAGGTTTGGGTTTTTCTTTTGTAAAAGATGCATGAATGTATCAATTAATTCAAAGTTGAAGTAAGTAAATTTTTGGTACAAAAAGATTACTTAACATGCTGTGGATGTCTAAGGTCACTGGGGAGAAACAAAGAATGAAAAAGACAGCTCTAAAAATTAGGAAATACATATAATTGTCATAGAATGGTCATAGAATGGTTTAGGTTGGAAGGGACCTTAAAGATCATCTAGTTTCAACCACCCTGCCATGGGCAGGGACACCTTCCACTAGACCAGATTACTCAAAGCCCCAAACGACCTGGCCTTGAACACTTCCAGGAATGGGGCATCTCTATAACAGTCAAATGAACTGAGAAAATAAGGAAAAATAAATATAATAATAAATATAAATAAGTTATAACTCAAGCATTGAAGTAACTGTCACAGAATCACAAAATGACTAAAGTTTTCAGAGGCCTCTGCAGATCACCTAGTCTAATTTCCTGCTCAGGCAGGGTCAACTAGAGCCAATTGCTTAGGATGGTGTCCAAATGGCTTTTGAAAATCTCCAGGGATGGAGATTACACAATGTCTCTGGGAACCTGTGCAAGAGTCTACCTCCACAGTAAAAATGTGGGTTTTTTTAATGTCAGCATACATAGGCCGTGGTTGTTGCAAGAGCTCCATCTCTTTCCCAGGGACTTAGGTAAGGCTGATCTCTGCTTTCGTGAAGACAGAAGTGACATTTCCAGTTCTTGGGAACCTCCTTCAGTCACTGTAACTGAAATGTCAGAGAAGATCAAGACTGGCTTTGCAATGGCATTGGCCAACCTACACAGCATTCACAGGGCAACTTGTGTCTGTTGAGTTTGTTTAAATGTTTCCTAATCTGATCTTCCCCTACTGGAGGTGAGTTTTCCTTGTTCCAGACTTTCTCACTGATCTCAGACGCCAGGGAATCCTGAAAGCCAGTCTTACTGGTAAAGACTGAGGTGAAGAAGGCATTGAGTACCTTGGCCTTTTCTGTTTCCTTTGTCACCAGCTTCTCTGCACCACTCAACAGCAGGCACACATTTTCCTTTGACTTCACTTTACTGATGATGTACCTGTAGAAGCCCTTCATGTTGCCCATCATGTCCCTCACCACATGGGCTTCAACTCCAAGTGGGCTTTGGCTTTACTAAACCCATTCCTGCACGTCAGAATAGTGTCTCTGTTCTTCCTGGAACACCTGTCCCAGCTTCCACCTCTTGCATGCTTCCTTGAGTGTCGCAGAACTGTAGCACAAAAGTGTGTCCATGGGTTCAGAAATATATATAAAATAGGAAAAAAATAACAAGGTGAAAAAGGTAGCAGAAATAAAAAGTAGAAAAGGCTTCAGGCAGATGATAACTGTTGCTTTGTTTCAAAGTTTCTGAGCTGTGTACTCTATAAATTCATAAGGAATTAAAGTTGAGTAAGGACAAGAAATTAGAAGGGAAATGAATATTTGGTTGAGGTTAGCAGCATTTAAATGATAAAATCTTTTGGTTTTGAGTCAGAGAAATAATTTCTCTGTAATTATTTTGTGCAGGAGTCGAAAATATCCCTCCAAATCTGTTCAATCTGGAAAAACAATGAATGACTATTTTTTTCTCCCTTTTCTTATAGTTTCTTTGATCCTCGTATTTCCACAGCAGTTCTGCTGGTAGTTTCTGAATAGCAACCAATCAGAAGGTCACATAACTGTTAGGTTGAGTGGCTTGTGCACTTCTACGCCTCTGACAAAATCTGCTTTACCTAGGGAAATACTGTACAAGCCAGTGCCATTAGCTGCAGTTGTCAAAAGGGGAGTGGAAAGATACAGCACCCTGAAGCTTTTTGGGTCTTGGGATCCTCACTCAACTTGTCACGGTGCATGAAGCATGCTTGGTTTGGTGTCATGCCATTTGCAGTCATTAAGGCAGCAGTTACTTGCACACAGTAAATATGTGTATATTTAACATGCATGTATGTGACATAAAAATATGTTATTTCTCTACAGACAGTTTCAAAAGTGGTTCAGTCATATAGAGGCATAAGTGCCATTGGTTTTTATTGGTCCTTATCCACTTAAATGCCTTGGCCTGGCTTGAATATCTACTTCATAATGTGTTTAAAACTGTTCTAGTGAGAATGGGACCTCAGCTCAGTGATGAATCCAACCTGTTCCTTTCAGCAGTCTCTAGTCCTGCCTAAGAAATAGGTTCCAACCTATGTAGCTTGCAATGGTCTGAAAAACTTGATGTATTCATGCAATGTGCAAAGAAGATACCTAAAACTTTAAAAGAGATACTCCTTAGTGGCTGTTACATCACTTCATACAAAACAATGTTCATTCTAGTCATTTCCTCCAAAACTTTAGAACTACAGAATAATACCCTTTCAGTATTACTCTCAGTCGTGTTTGGTTTTAAACTCAATCAGCAAAGCAATATTTTAATATATCTCAAGCCAATCTCCTGCCCATCAGCCATGATACCTGAGAATCCATGATTACATTTGTAAATAGTTTAATATGAATATTATTTTCTATGTAATTCGTTAGAGCTTGCTTTCAGTGTTATGTAAGTTTAATTAGAGATATGCTGCTACTTCTAAGAGTTTCACGTTTAAAATAGATTCTTATGCAACATGTAGCCCATTTTAGCCTTTGATATGAAGAACTGTGTAGTTAAACTTAATGGCACCTGTTTTCTGTAGTTGATATTCTGTTGGCATATTTACTTATTACCCATTGGAAAAATGGCAGTCGTTCAGTGTGAACTTTTCTTCTTAACCCTTTCATACCTAACTGTTAGATTTGGAGGTATTATTACCACAGTTATTTTGCTTGTTCTGACGCCCCCTATGTGTATCTACTTCTTATAAAGCTCTGGTAACTGCCAAAATTTAACAACCCAATGAAAACTAAGAATAATAATTTTTTATTAAAGATTAATTTCCCCTATTTTTTTTAACTGAATGCTCTACTTTTTAAAAAAGATCTATAGAAAAAGCATGCAGAAAATGTTGATTCTTTAAAAGATTCCATTAAGTATATTCATAACAATTAATAAAATCCTTTATCTTTATGAATTAATGTGTTTTTTAATGCACTGGCATCCAATGTATACAAGAATGTGCCAACAAATATGTAGTTCTTGCTCATATTACTGTTGGTATCACCATTGTCATGTTTTGCCCAGAAACAGTCACTCTGGCTTCTTCCTCTGAGTTAACCAGAGTCTTGGGCAGCCTGCAGCTTGCTCATTTTTCATACATACCAAGCAGATGAGGTTACTAAGTTCCATATTTTCACTGCTGATAGTTTGCTCTTGTTGTCCCCCCATGCCTTTGTTGTATTACCTTCTCATACACAGGCATATCTCTAGTGCATCAACGTGAAGCTTGAATCAAAATGAGGTGCTCCAGCCTGTGTCCTCCTTTACATAACACCTCGCCATCTGGCACTCATCTTGGGTCTCCAAATCCCCTTTGTACCTCTATAACATGTATTTACTGGACAGCAGGACAGACTGCTGATGTTATGGAAGTTGCTAAAATGCTAGCATTAAATCACGGTACAAGAGATAACAGCACTGTTTACTGCGAATTTATGTTATGAAAAAAAAAAGGGACACGTGTCCCCAGTCCCTCATGAAGTGTATTAAGTTTAATGTTTAAACTGTTATTTCTGTGCAGTGGAAAAGTCTATATATGGAGTGTGAGCCCAGTATCAGTAATAAAGGCACTGTGCAGTTCTGCAGGGAGAACTTGCCCTTTATGTAGGTATTCAACATTAAGAAACATTTGTTCACAAGAGCAAAAAGACCCAGTGGAAAGGCATCTTTTGAACTGGCATATTTTCAACTTCTTCTGATGAATTAAACTGACCTTTAGAAATACACATCTGGTCTGGCACTGAAGCTAGCGTTTCTATTTTTTTAGAGTGTGTGTATACATGAAGAACACAGTAAGCAGGGTTACCGAGCTATTGTTTGTGTCCAAGCAGGTGCCTGTAGCAGGTACACTCTGCATGCACACTGGTGAATGATGGCAGCTCCTCAGTTACGCTCTCTTCCCGGATGCAGAACAGAGTGTTGAGCTGTACAAGCAACATCGCCAAGGTGTTTGAGGTAAGGAACACTGTGATCTTTCTTAAGACAACTCCATCATTTTAATGATCTAAAAGGTTATGTTGGATTATAACAATATCTGTAGACAGACCACTGCAGGAAGGGAGGGTAGTCTCTGGGGTTTTTTTAAAAAACAAACATTCCAGATGATTTTTATTTCAAAGACTAGTGCAGATGGGAAAATTCTAATACAAATACAAAGCTTTGTTACATAAAATAAAATTTTATATGCATGTATGGACTTCTAACTTGTACCCAGGTGCCTTAGAAGCATTTTGTTATATTACAAACAAATCAGCTGAGGGATATAGGTCTTAAAGGTTGTGTTTTTACCACTTAGAATCAGGACAGACCATCTTTCCCGAGGAACTCAGATCATGTTCATAACCTAGAGTGATTCCTTTTTTTTTTGAGGAAAGTTCAGCATAGAACTGGTTGACGTATTGAAAATCCTCACATGGAAAATCTTTGAAAAGCTTGAAAAATAATGTTTTGGAGCAGTTAGAACCTGAGATCTAAGCTGTTTTGCAGGTCTGACCCTATGTAGCTTGTCAAAGGAGAAAAGTTCTGCTGTGTTTCCAGAACTTGCACACGAGCAATAGAAAATGTTCAGTTCCACAGCCCTAATTCATCTTACTTGATTTTAGCCACCTGAATGAGATGGTTAAATTAGAGCTAATATTGTCATCAACTCTCTCTGTAGACAGTACTGAGAGAGAGAACGCTTCAGAGTTATTAACTTCCCCCAGGGAAAACTTACTCTTTGTACTTACTTCTTTATCTAAATTTCAGTCAAATCTGGGTACAAGTTCTCATCAACTCTCTCTGTAGACAGTACTGAGAGAGAGAACGCTTCAGAGTTATTAACTTCCCCCAGGGAAAACTTACTCTTTGTACTTACTTCTTTATCTAAATTTCAGTCAAATCTGGGTTCCTGCTCTTTACTTTCTTCTTCATCTATTCATCTTTTCATCTTCATCTTCTTCCTCTTTTTTCATTCTGCAGGTGGACCTCTGACATTTTTGTACCATCAAATACATGATGCAAAAGAAATGATTCTGTGTCTGAAGTACTGTAGATTTATTGACAAGAGGATCAGGTGTAGTATCTTGCTGCAGGAACAGGATTGTTGCCAAACAGTACCAACGAAGAAAGAGCACAAAGCACTTACGTATAGTTATTTGCCTTATGTCTCCTAAATACATATGTATGACGAATACTCAAGATTAGAACAAATATTCAGATGAGACCACGAAGTTATCAGCCAAACTTCAATTAAATGTTCAGCCACGAAACTTTAAAAATCTATTTGGTCTTTTGAACTGCAAAGAGTTCTTTATAAATTTATTATCTGCAATATAGCTAAGATTTGGACATTAGTTTTTCTGTGCCATAAAAGAATAATTGGCCTTGTTGGAACTAACAGTAGCTGGCAGGTATTCAAAAATTTTGTTAGTTAAGAGATGTTTGAAGGTTGCTAATGGTTACCTGTTGTCTCAGTTATGTGAGGGGTGAGGAGTGAGGAGAAAGATACTCAGCTGATGGAAAAAAAAGATAATATTCTACCAATTTGATTAGAATGAGAAGTTAACAGGGAGGCATAAAAAAAGATTAGTATAAGAAACAACATAAGTATTGCATGCTTGTAATAGAGCAACAGATGAATCCAGGATAAGTACAGGTATAAATCTTTTGCAATGGTTACTAAACCAGCAACAACCACAAAGAAAAGGAATCTCTGTGCTCCAATTTGGCAACCAAAGGCATTGTGAAATTTCCAGTTAATTCACTAGAACAGCCAGGAAAATGGTGCTGCTCTAACAACTGCCTGTCCCTTGTTTGATGTTCAGTTGTGGTTGAAAGTTTTCAGAAAAAGACTATGTCTGTTTTTTTAAACTTGCTGAAGGAGGCCCCGACACGATTTTATGATCTGAGAGCAGAAGCTGGAAAAACCAATATATACCAGATTCTGCAGAAGTGTTAACCAGGCAATGTTTCATCTGAAGGAAGACTTAGTGAGATACTGAAACATAGTATTTACTTAGAAATTGCCTATCTTATATTCTGTTAATTAATCAAGTGCTTGCAAAATGTAGTAGGCAAAATTGCTTCATATACTGTTAAAACTGCTGAGTGATACTCACAGAATCTTTATTTTTATGATTTTGGTCCTTCTATATTGTTGTGCTAATATGTTCCACACTGGTTTTTGAACAAACCTGAACTAATGGGAATCCTGAAATGGTTTGGCAGAAATTACATTGAACAGACATTTCCCCATATCACTGTGTATGCTTATAAGGTCATGGTCTATGACAAAAGGGAATGCCAAAGAAAATAGAGGATCTGTGTTAATTCCTAAGGAAATCTGAACTCTTTATACGTGTTCGTGAAGCTACTAATGCCTTCCACCTGACATCTTATTTTTGAACTCTGTCCTTCTTTCAGCTGCCAGGTGACTGTTTTCATCACTGGGAATAGCAAAACGTTTTAGAAGTTGCAGTGCAATACCCGGCTGGAGGTACACTACCTAAGTGAAAATTCTGCATTAAAATACTGGATTTTTTCTGAATGACTAAGCCAGGATAACACAACTTCTATTTAGAAGAATCATTTACCCAGAATTCCACAAATCACTAAAAAACATTTGAGATACAGCACAGCTCTACTTAGAAAAAAACCCTACCTCTTTCTCAGGTCATTGATGGTGGTTATTCTGAAGTTATCAATCGACTGAGTTCATATGGTCTCTAAAACAATCATCAGGGCCATAACATGAAGAAAAATATAAATAAAATAGATTGGTAATGCAAAGAGGTAGAAATATACATTGGCTATCTTGGTACAGGCAGGTGGAAGTTAAAAATGAACTAATGTTTCCCCAGTCATTGTTTACTCTTAAAGGGGATATGTTCAATGACAGAAAGGAATGTCAAAGAAAAGAGAGGATCTGTGAGTGGATAGAAAAGATCAAAGCACTTGCTCGTCTAGTCAATCTGTCTTTACAAAATCTAATATAAGAAAGGAAATATAAGTCAGCCCTAGGAGTATTCAACCTCCCTTAGAGCAGGAGCTTTTGACATTTTTTTGGGGTAAGACTTGGCCTGCTTGGTTTATGTTCCTGGGAATTCCTGGGAGCTCCTGAAGCAACAGCCCTCTCGGCTCTTATCCACACCAAAGAGTTTTTCTGATTTTCCCAGGACCTTTCTGCAGCAACTCTGTCAAGAATAGCATAAAATGGCTATAGCAGGCAACAAAGTCTTTCCAGTAATATTTTCCCCATTGTGTTTCTGGGTGATCATTGAGGAGCACAGCCCATTCTATGGCTCCACAATTTCCTTGGCTCTTCTGAAGCTAGAAATTTTCCTTGTGAACTCTTTCCACACATGTTTCTTCCCATCTGCCCTCCCCCCCCTACTCATGTTTACAGTTTACCGTTGCTGTGGTCTCTGGAGACCTGCACAGGGTAAGGCCCCATCTCCCTTACTGTTGCTGATGATTTTTAAGTGGCCCAAGATGCATTTGTATGTTACTGCTTTCACTTGTCTGTCCAAAATCTGCAAAACACTGCATCCAAGAGATAAAAATGAAAAACTCTGCATAAAAAGTGATGTTATTTCAGATTTGTATCAATACCTCCCAGAAAGGCAGGCAAATAAAGTGGACCAAAAATCATTTCGGGGAAATTCCAAGTAAATCCACAGAATCCTGCCAAGGATAAAACTGACACTATAAATATTGATTAATCAAAGGCTTATGCATTAAAATATTCCATCCAAAATTTTCTTATTCTTCAGCTGATCATGAATTAATATTTGTAAAATACTTTGAAGAGGACAAACACTGTTTAAATACCACACGTTAGTCATTGTTATTTTTATGGATAGTGTTGTTGACTTGATTTGAGGAGTTCCATGTGATGACTTTTTAAAATAAATTACTCATGGAATGACAGCTGTACAGTGTATGAAAGCAAACTCAAAATACTAGGTCAACTCAGTTCTCTATATTCTTCTTGAAAACACACTGAATTTTAGATTTTGCATGCCTTTTTATTGTGAATTAAAACATCTGTCTAGGATTTCTAAGAATCTGGAATGGAAATGGAATGGAAATGAATACAAATGGAAATGAGATGCAGCATTCGTATCTTTTGATTGTACTTTTTATGAATTGCAGATCAGACTAAGATCCAAGATCCAGATGCAGTGAAGTTTTTAAGGTGAGGGTCCCACCCAACCTACCTGTGAAATGTGAGAGAATGTCTATATCACTCTGGGCAACATGGTACTAAGGAGTCCTCAGACAATTCCAGAGGGACTTGTCCCTCAAAATCACACAGCTCATCACTCTGAGCTGGGGTCTTGAAAACATTAAGGTTGGATTAGTCCACTGCTAAACCCCAGCAAATAAGCCTGGTTTTGGCTGACATATCCATGCTATTCCCATTTTCAGAGTGAACTCTATTGCATCCAGGTCAAAGATCTTTGCAAAAGGCTCCATGATTCAATGAAGATTTGCCATAAATGCTTATGGATAGCATACATCTGATTTCTTTTACTTGGCCCAGTATAAAAGTGGGAGATTGCTTTAAAAGCCAGATTCAGATCTGGAACCGATCTCCTTTATAGGAGAATAAAAAGTTCTCACTGGGAATTAATTCCAGCCCTTCTTGATTTCTGTTAATCAGTGATTTAATTCTCTAGGTTCTTAGGTGTTTTTCCTTGATCATTCTTCCACATGAAAAGTATTTTGAATTATCAGTATATTTACAAAGATAAATATTTTTACTTATGTATAAAAATATTTTTTAGGGAAGACATGTTTTAAAGTGAAATTGCACTAAGCTATTTGCAAACAATGTCCATGAAAAAATCTGACAATAGGGATTGAGTAAATATGACACATACACCCACCAAGAAAAAATTTAAATTCAGAAATCACATTTTGAAAATAAACTACTCCTTAAATTCAGAGAGAAAAAATATTATATAGACTAAGTGAGAAATAATTTTAATTAACTAAGTCAGTATTAAAGAAGAGCTTTTATATGGTTTCTTCCAATTCTTTTAGGTCAGATTACTTTACAATTAGATGATAGTATGAAAATTATTAGGTTACACTGCCTTCTCATATTAATTGGTTTTTGTTACTTTTTTTTTCTTCATTAACTCTTTAAATACATTCTGTAGTATGTAATTTAGTTGTATAACTGCTGTAATATGCTAAGATGAAGAGAATCCAAACTTTTATTTTGAAGTTTACGGTTTTGTAAATAAATTCTCTGTTTTTGTAATTCTGTGACGTAGACACTTGATCTTTTCAAGATATTTCCAAAACTTATCTTGTCCCTGATTTATTTTATGTAAGGAAGGTCAAGCTTTGCTGTCAATAATAAAATTTTAAGTGATGAAAAAAGTCCGAGCAAGTCTGGGAGGATTTTTTAATCCAATAAAAAAGATTAAAGTTACAAAGAATATTGGTCTCATTGTCATAATGTAAGCATTTACTTTTCTGCTTCTGCCAGATATTGTAACCACCTTTAATATACACCTGCTTAGTTAAACACTTTACAGTTCCTCAGAATAAAGCTTCAGTTCTTAGGAAAGAGAACTGAACTGACGTCATAGTGGTAGCAGTACCAGTCTGTTACCGATCACATAACTTCCTGAAGTTCATTAGAAGTTCAAGCAACATATTTGTAAAGGAATCCCATGCCAAAAAGACTTGATTCAAAGAATGAAGTCTGTAAATGGACCTGAAAAGGACATTCAGTGCTTAATTGTTTCATCCCAAATTAGGTAACAGCTTTGCTATGAGATAAAGGAGATTCTGCAATACTAGTTCAGCTAAAATGTATGATCTCTGCTCCAGACGGGGGTGACTGATAATTAGATGCAATATCTACTAGAATAATATTTTAGAATTGAGAAATCTAAATTGCAAAATGATACTTAACAAAGATTAATAGTCATTAACTATTTAGTACTCACAGCACTCTAGTGAGAGAAGGTAATCATATTTTCCATTTATGTTAAGTTATTCATGAAACATTCATAAAGGAAGTAAGTATATGCCAAGGCTCATATCAGAAGATGACCCTTATTCTTGGCAGGATGGCTCTGCATTGCCCTGTCTGCTGGTCTTGAGATCCACAAAGAAAAAAGACTACTGAGAGGTGAGGCTAAAGGAAGAGCTGGAAGGCTGGGGGAAAGGTGCAGGTGGGAGGATCCCAAGGTTATAGAACATCCGCTTGGTCCCAGGATTCTTGTGTGAGGACAGATGTAGAAAGTGGAAACATGAGGAACCAGGCTAAACTGCATGTACTCATGTCAGAGACATCACTACACTTTTTATAGCTGGGTGGGAAGGTCTTAACTTTTTTTCTTGGTGTCATGGTTAAAACCTTACGACTAGGCACTGCAAAGACTTGTAGCTGGGGTCTTACAGCTGACTCTGAGGCACAGCACTTGCAATTAACTGTGGCTTCTTGAAATATTTGAGAAATGTGGGTGCTGCATCTATAGGTGAGCAGTAAGGTAGAAAGCTTTGGAGAACATTACAGAGCTTTTTAATCCCTTCCAAAAGTATTTCTTTAGGATGCTGTAATCCAGCTCTCAGGGATTTACAGTGTATATACAGTTTTATTGTCTCTGTTCTACTGTTGGGTATACAGAAGTACAGAGATGTTGACTGACTAGCCCAAGGCCAAACTCAGAGTCAACATCAAGATAAGAAATGTGTTCCTAGCTTCCAGAATAACGTCCCGTCCATTGCCCTCACAATGTGCAAAATGGGAAAAACAGAGATACAGAAAATAATACTTTGCTGTTTCTGAATTCTCCTACACAGAACTTTTCAACTTACTTTTTTACTAATACATTAATGTCTATGCGTCCTAATATTTTAAAAAACCAACAACTTGGAAGGTGGATTTCTATTCTTTTTATATAATTTAGACATTTCTGATGTGATAAAAATCAGACTAATAACAAAAACACCTGCAGTAAACCTTTTATACAATTTTATGTTTATGATATAAGTATCATAAATCTTGATATTGTGCTAAATATAACTTTCTTGTTATTCTACCCAACACTCATTGTATCCACACTCTTCCTTTATTAATCTTCAATGTGATTGTAAATACCTTCCCAAATTCGTAATTGGACATGTATATTTTTAAATGTGTTGGCAAGAAATATCTTCCCCTTACTCCCTTAAATTGCAACAGCCCCAAACCACATATTAGTGATGTACTATCCTTGAGCAACCCAGGGAAAAAAAACATGTTCTGTGTCTTTACTCTGCCAGTACAGATTCCCTTTCTGGGAAAGATGAGATTTCCAGGTTCCCAGTGGGATTTTATATTCACCTCTAGCATTGGAATGTCCCAGCAATACCAGATTTTAAACCCACAGAATTTTACAATTCAATAAATTAAAAATAATTTTTAATAGGTTTTCATAATATCCAATGACACTTTTAAAAATGGGTCTGGTGGTATCTAGGGAGATTGTTTTTATAGACAGAAGGCTACAGCAAGCAGTCACAATAAAAATGCTGATGCTTTAAAGTATTCTGACGTGTCTTTTTGTAATGAAGATGGTGTTTACCACCCATATAGTAGTGGCCTAGTGTAATGTTTAATTGAGAGTAATTTGGGTCTCCAGTTGGAAGGCAATGAAGACTGCCCCAAATGATTTATATACAGATATATAAATATATAATATACATGTGTGACTCCCTGTATGAACACAATCCTAGCCATTCAACTGAGATCAGTCCTTTCATAAGTGCTTCTCAGAATCTGACTGAATTAATTTTCATATGGGAAATGTATGTGTAATACACTAAATGAACTCCTGTCTTTTGATGTCATATTATATATTGTAGATTTTTCCTTCTTATCATGTAACAGTTATTTTAAAAGTAATTCTCTGTTACTTCAAGATACATTTTTCTCAGATGTCAAACAGTATAAATTCAGCAAAAGTTTTTCTGCAAGGATGCTTTACCTCATCTCTTCTTGATGTGGTAAATATAGTGGGGAAAAAAGAAATGGATTATGTTTTATTGAGGGACTTAAACTAGAATTAGATGATTGTTGAACATTAGACCATCAGCTGTATGGGATCAGAGCTTTCTGTGTGTGCTTGCATCAAGTGTGACGAAAATGCTGTTTCAGGAATTAGCTACCACCCTGTCCCCAGTCTAGTCCACTAAACAATGATGTTGTTGATGGCAAGTGAAAATGGCAAACAAATGAATAGACAGTTGTGGAAAAATCCTGGAAAGCTATGAGTTTTGCTTGCTTGCTTAAACGTTGCAAAACAAAGACAGTCTGTCGACCATAATTTGAAAAAATATTGTGGTTGGTTTGTGTGTGGGTTAACAGCATGAATGGCACCTAAAGTCATTACAGAGATTACAAAAGTGAAATTGAATAGTATATTAAAGCTCAGAAATGTTAGTTCTGGTCACATTGTAATATTCTGTGATATTATCAACATTGACTCCTTTGTATTAAGCAATGGAAAGAAAACGGCACACCCTGATTTCACGATTTATTACAGTCTTCAGCTATACACATTTATTTGTCAGATAATTTCAAATGATGCTTTTTCTCTATGTTGTTTCCCTGCTTTAGTTTAAAAAATAATGTTTCATTTTTTATAGCTCCTTCTTTATCCTTTCAGCTTGAAAAATGATCTCCTTTTCCATTTGTTTGGTGCTGTTAGCCACAGTAACCTTCCAGGATACCTTGAGAGTGTGCTTATGTGTTTGATGTATGTTGGAAGAGGCATTATATGGACCAAATCTCACCTACAGAACAAAGTATAAAAAGAATGGTTGTAGAGTCTGTTTCTTACTGATAAATGTATGTAGTGTTTTAAAAAACAGTAAGTTACCATTCTTTTAAGGTAATAAAGCTACCATTTTCCTGTAATAGAAAACATATATCTTTTATTTGAAGAGATATAAGATTTTTTTTTTTTGCATTTGTTTGTTTTTAAAGAATGGTAAAATCAACTTTCAGGCAGAAAATTTCCAGCTGACTTAGACAACAGCAAAAATTGATGAGACTATTGCTGGAGGGGGCATTGCCACAGCTGTCTGTAAACAGCAATGTATTGTCAGCTAATCATTCCAGAAGCAGCATAAGGACTTTCCTCACTGCCATCCCAGCTCACTCCAGGCATGTGGAGAGAACTTTCCATTGCATTTTAGCAGCAATAAGTAACTTTCCCTTTAGAGATGCTCTTGACATAGCACACTGCTTACCACAGGTCATGACTAAGTTTGGAGGCTGAGCTTCCCATATAACAGCCAAAGTATGATCTGAATTCTTCACTTTAATGGTACCTTTTTATTGCTTCCTGCAAAGCAGGCGATGCATTGAGCTTGCATCCATGGTAATTCAAATTATCTCAGTTATCTTTTTCCATCCAACCGAGGTGTATGTGCAGGTGCACCCCCAAAAGTGAACTTTAGGTTGTTAACAGGGAAGTTGGCAGATCAGAGTGGACTCTCATCACATTATTTTCCAGGGCTGATCTTTAAAGAAGTATAAAATGTTCACCATTTTGTGTTTTCCTGAACCATTAATCACTTGAAGCTCAGGTGGCAGATTCTGGGAAAATATTATTATATCCCTACTCAGTCTCTATATTCTCACTGATATTGTCTCCTGTCCAGGTTTAGACCTCATATGGTTGAACAGCTGTTTCTCATGTTCTGACAATCTGAAATAAATGTAGTCTCTAACACACCCGAAACCAACGATGCCTTGCTGAAGAGCATTTGAGATGTTTAAAGCTTATGTGGAAAATTAGCAGAGACCAATGTTGTCAACAGGAGCATGGTTTCCTTTGGTTCTCTCGGTAGTCAATAGTGAGAACAAGACTTCCCCTGGAGGCAATTTCAGATAGGGTAGGAGCCCAGCTGAGGCCCTCAGGGTTGCCTGTTTGGGACATCTATCTGTCCTGGCAATAAAAGGAACCTATACAGCTGAGGTCCTTCATCAAAGCTGGCCTTGGTGAACAGCCACTGTCCAACAGCAAAGCAGGGAGCGAGAAGGCAGGGACACCTCTGATAACACACTTTTTGTTCTGGTGTGTTTCTGGGAAGTTACTTTTATAACAAATTCTGTGTGGTTTCTAAGCACACTAAAAGGTCGCCCTTAATGCTGAAATTTTCTTGGCCTTGGGAAAAATCATGGAGTTAAGACCTGTGCATATTGTAAGAATAGTCACCAAGGATAGCTTTTTTGTCACTCACTTGGTACTGTATACTCATTCATTTAGCCCAACTGTTAAAGTCAATTTAGCAAAGCACTTAAACATATCTTATGTGTAGCCGGAGGGTATAAAATGGTGGGATAGCTTTTCCTTTGCTCCCCTGGGGAAGGAACAAGGCTGTCTGACCCTGGTCCTCTCATTTTGTCCATAAACATCTACAGAGCCGTATGACTGAATGATCTGTTATGTCAGGTCAGGTGGAGATAATGTAATTGAAACAGCACGACCATATGTACATGTGTATACACATATGATAAACATTTTGAAATGTGGGAGTCCCCTTATGGTGCATAATCCTGTGAGAATCCAGCACTGCAGGCATGACACACCACATCCTATGATTCAGGAACACTTTGCACACTGGCTCATACAGACAAATGTGCCAAACATGTCCTTAAAAATTCCTCATCTATGTACCATATTGTTCTGAACACAGTGGAATACTCCTGTTATTCTTGGGCTTTCCCACAGATGCAAGGACTGAGACGTAAGGCCTGGAGCCTATAAATACATGCTTTCATACCTTATCACTGCTTCTTTTATTTACATGGAAAAAATACAAGAAAAAAGGCTGTTTTCCTGAGGCAGCCAGAGTACTTGGACAGGAGCATTGTTACGGAATTGTATAAATCTTAATCTTTTTTTTCCTTAGATTTTTAAGTTCAGCGTAGGCCTTCTCCCATACTGTAGGCTTTGTGATAACAGCTCCAGTTCAGGAGGGGAAAAATGTCATATTGGGAAAATGTGTAGACAGATCCGTCAGATAACAAATAACTGAGTAGAAAGTGAATTGAGAGTGACAGCAGCAGCTCACTGGAGATAACAAGCAAAAAAGACAGGAAGCCAGTGAGACATGACAAAGAGAGTAAATGAAATTAATCTTCTTCCTGCTGACAACAAATTTCAGGCCAGCCACAGCCACCCAGCTTTGCATTACCCACAATTATATTCTGGGTAAGTATATTTCCAAATTAACAGGAACTTTCTGTAGGCTTCAATTGAGTAGATTTGTGATATACAGGAATAAAAGCAATTTTTTTTAGGTGGGCTTGTAAATTTATTTTCTATAAAGCATTAAGCTCTTGTCATACATGGTATTTTACTATCAGATGTCACTGACATCAGAAATGAAAAGCATTTGTTGAAAAGTCACAGAGCAGTCACAAAACATCAAAGCAAGAATAACAGTGTGCAGCTTTTCAATGGCAAAGATTCCCTTTCTCTTCTACTAAACATTTTTGATTTAAGTCTCTTGGCTTAATGTGAGATAAGTGTCTCAGCTAAAACTGCATTGCATTTCCCTTGAGAGATTTCTGTGAGTGGTCACTTTTGCAGAGTGGTAAGCAAACACAAATCAGAACTAAATGTCTTTTAAGTAAGGCATGATCTTACATTTCTTTACACTGTCATGACCACAACTGATAGAGAGAATCAGAGTCCAGAAGCATAGCGCAGGATGGAAAACTCTGACTCTAAATTAGACATGCACTGATTGAATCTAAACTATGAATAACTGGAAACAATCCCATTTGCTCTGACAGGAATAATTGCTTTTATTCGTGCTCTTCCTCTGCTGACTTTGCCTGGTATTTCCCTATCAGTCATTTTTTCCAAAGAGATAATGTAAAGAATGCAGTACTTATTACTATAATGTATACTGCTCCTCTTTATAAATGAATATGTTGAATTTCAAACAAAAATATTTTTAAATGAGATCTGACAGACATAATATATCAAGCTTATTTTCCTCTTTATATACGGAACTAAATTTCGAGCCAGTTATATGAATAATCTTAACTGTATTGACCAACACAACTTAATCCAAATGAGAATCTGACCCATTCTATCTATTCAGCACAGCCATCACTAATAAGCTAGTAATCTAATGAAAAAAGTCTTTCATGGTAATTTTGAACCCCTGGTTGCTTTCCACATTTACTTGCTTTTGGAGAGTTATTTTCTCTTCTCTTTTCATTTCATTTTATTAATTTTTGTCACTAACATATAGGTATTAACCACTGCTTTCTTCACACAAGAAACATTACTATCTTTTAAAAGTGTGCTTTTTAAAGTGCTATTGCTTTCATATAAAAAAAGTTTGTAAAAATTAGCTATTTAAAATATAAGAGACACAGAGGTCTGAAGTTTCACCAGGCACCCCTTTCTGTGTGCTCATGTGTGAAAATGGACATACACTTGCATTTGTGAAATAAAGAACCATTTATTGTTGATGTCAATGGATACCTTTACAAAAGGTTAGACAAACATCTGCTAAGATTGCCATAGGTATAAGCAGATCAAGCCTTGAGGCAGGTAGACGGACTAGATGACCTTTCTAAGTACCTCCTTATCCTTATTTTATGATTCTGCAAAACATAGGAGCATTGTAGAAGCACAGGTTTCATATGATAGGACAACATCATCTTACCCCACTTGGACCACTGCATTTGAATTATTTCATTAATCCATTCAATGATGGAGCTGTTGTCAGAAATACATTGACTGCAAATTCCACAGAAAACTAGGAAAACACTGAGACAAACTGACATCTGAAAAGCATGATGTTTCGTTTCTCTCAGTAAGCATTAAAAGAAGTGGAGCTGTATGAGCTGTATGAGCACATGTGATTACAGAATAAGGATTTAGAAATTAGGTGGAGATATAAAAAAAAAAGGGGGGGGGGTTGGATATAAAAGTAATTTTCATGCTCCAGAAGACTAATGTGAAAACACTATCATGTGTATGAATTCTAAAACTAGATGAAAGTCTTAAAAAGACGTGTTTTAACAACAATCACTTTCTAGAGAGCCACACATAAAGGTTAACAGTAGTCTATCTTGTGACTATCTGTTCCAGTTGGAAAGCAAAAAATTAAACATCTGAGAACACAATCCCCAATCTGACTAGGAAACGTAAAACATATGTTGGAGACCTGAGGTCAGGTTCAGATCTGGCACACCTACTCACATTATGTGTGTAGTTGGCCAACCCCTCATCAGAACTGTGAGACGTGTTGCAGCCAAAGCATTGTAGTGGGTAGTGATTACGTGTAATAGATGTTACATAGGTTACACAATGATTTGAGGAATTCGTCTTCCTAGACAAGATGCAGAAAAATAGGAAAAAAATGCCAGATGTTTAAATATTTCTCTTTTTGGTAGAGGCATATATAACAACTTCAAAAGAACAGCATGTTTTAAAACAAAGACACACTAATTTTTTTTTTTAAGTTAGGACAGATATTTCAATTCTCTCTTAACACCAGACATCTGAAATGACTGTAACTGAGTCATGCCTTTTTACACCATGTGAAAAACAAAGTGCTGTGTATCTCCTAATTGTTCAACAGATTTTTCAACAAGGATTTTCCATTTGATGCTAAGACATCCTTCCAGTCCTACTTAAACTGTCAAAATGGACTGAAATCATCTACAAATGATATATGAAAAGAAGAATGGAATATTTCAAATAAATAGGAAAGTTTTTAAATATGTGTGGAACACTTTACATAGTTATAGATACTATCCAGCATACAGATGCAATGAGAAACTGTTTCTATGATTCTGCAAAATTTGATCTAGGAATTTTTTCCCGTATCTCCATGTATTGTTTTATTTTATTTTCAGTTCAGACCATAGCCAAGCAGGTCAGTAAGTGAATAAAAAAAAAGAGAGAGAGAGGGAGGAAAAAGGGAGGAAAGTTACTAAACTTACTTTTCATCTCTAGAAACTTCTGTATGGCAACAGTTCAATAATTGGCCAAAGGTTCAAAATATTTAGTATTTTTTATCAGTATCCTGATTTCTTCTGTAAAATAAGATGAGGAAAAGTTTAAACTTAGTAGTCACTTTTATTACATTACACTTGAATTATTTGATAAGGGAATATTGTTGTCTTTATTTTACCTATCACCTGAGGAAAAATGTCTGTAAGGAAGAATGTGATGATATATGTGAGCAAAGTCTTCAGGAAGTCTCTCAAACATATTTTATGTCACTGAATCTTTAATTTTTTTACACTTCTAAGTTAGTTGAAGGCCAGGTAAATTTAAAGGTAGCCAGAGAGCTTTTTATTAACTTTTCAAGAAGGTTTGTGTTTATATAAGATATTGAATCCTCACCATATTCTCTTGATAACATAATAATAATAAAGTACAAGGGAAGACATGCAGCACTGGCTTTTCTCAGGTGTAGGTAGGACAAATATATCTGAAAATCCATGAAAATCCATAGTTCGAAAATACTTTCACATGGAAATTTCAACAGGAGTGGTATTTCACGAGTTTAAAATATCCATCTTGGTGGTACTATGTCTTCCAGTCCTGGGTTTTGTTCCAGTACAAATGCAAATGATCTCTTATCCGCACTGATAAGCCCAAATTGCCTTTGTGAGGTTAGTGTGGAGGGCTCTACCATTGCTGAATCCTCCCCAGCTGTGGTGTTCATTGGTCTATTTGCTGGTCCCCCCCTACAAGATAAGCAATTTTGATGATGATGGTGACTACAGCTCAATTTCTTCTATTGCATCAGTCCCAAAAATTGCTTCAGTTGAAAATCCAAATGCCATTCTAGCCTGCCAGGTTGTAGCCCTGTGAGGCAAAGAAGAGCCTTTTACTCCAGAGCTTGGTTACTACTTAGCATGCAGGAGTCTTACTCCCTGATGTTGTTTTTGCTGGGAGAAATGACTGCCTTCTTGGCAGCCGGGCCAGCTCTGGCAGACTGTGTCTGCAGGGGAAGCTTTGCTTACAGAAAATCCTGCCCTGGACTGCCCATCAAAGCCATGGAGGAACCAGGGCAGCCTCAGCTCCTCTCTTGGTAGTCAGGATTAGCTGCAGTGAGCCCATAGAAGGACTCATAGAAATATATTTTAGTGCTTGGGATAACAAAGGCAGCTACAGATGAGTTAAATAATCTGTGAGCAGAGCCCAGATGTAAACTTTTTTCAATTCTAAACATATTCTGTGCCAAGTATTCTAG
This sequence comes from Calidris pugnax, assembly GCF_001431845.1. Classification (NCBI taxonomy): domain Eukaryota; kingdom Metazoa; phylum Chordata; class Aves; order Charadriiformes; family Scolopacidae; genus Calidris; species Calidris pugnax. Next base: position 38,731,430 of record NW_015094506.1, on the reverse strand, counting down.
CTTGACCACCCCATAGCTGTCTGAAGCAAATGGAGCTCATTTTTCTCTTCCTTCTTTCTGTTTTTTTTTTAAACAACAGATGGCAAAGCTGTTCATAGACTCCGTTTAGACTAACGTATGCTGTATTGTAAATAATCATGAACTGAACTTTCAGTCTGACCATTCCCCAGCCCTCAAATATTTTTATGCAACATATGATAAAGTGGTTTTCAGAAAAAGTTCATATGTTTCTTTTGTTATATTGTCTAATTGTTGGCATTAATTGTGTCAGGTGGATGAAGAGTCTGCCAAACTCCAGGAAGCCAAAGAGCATGAGGCCTTAAGAGCTTTCACTATTTCTGTTTTGTTGCAGAGTAAATATCTGTGCTGGAAAGTGCAGATTCTGATATTGCTTTTAGGGTCTAGTGTCTCAACAGCAATGTATTATAGTTTTCAAGATCTGACATAATATGCTTTGGTGATTTATTACTTTGAAGTGTGGTGACATAACATGACAGCTATGTATATAAAATGATAATAAGTTGATCTTCTACATTTTCTGTTTCTGTGTGACTTTGGAACTTGAACAGGGATAGCTCATCCTGATGTTTCTCCATTTTTCTTATTGTACAAAATGGCAAGATACTATCTGTTCAGGAAAATTGCAGGTGCCTGCATGATGAAAATTATCTTATATACTTACGTTTAAACAAATTAATTTGAGTGTTACAATGTCAACAGCTGCAAATATATTTATTCTTTTGAAATAGCAAAGGTATTTTCCAAATATGGTGAGATTCCACATTAGAATATGAACTCCACAGCTTGAAGATATTTCTAAAGGCTTTTCTATTAATAGTCCATTGGAAATATTGATATATTTAATTCTCTACAGGTTTCCATTCTTTTATCACAAAATGATAAAAACAAAGCCAAGTTCTATCTAAAGATAACCAAGCAAAGAAAGATCAAGTAACTGGTGTTTGATAAGACCTGGATGACGACTAGTTTATAGCATCTGTCATACTGGGAGAGAGGAAGGGGAGACACAGCACCGAACTTTTGCTGTATCATGTGAGAAAACTGTATTTATAGTACTCTGAATGGTACTCGTAGAAGGGTAATAGTTTGCTTAATCCTTTCTTCACTCTCTCCTACATAGACCAACCTGCAAAGCAAAAAGATAAAAAAAAAATTCATATGCCACTCACTGATTTTATTTTCCAATCACAATGTAAATGATTAACAGTCCTTTCCTTTTCCTGATAAATTCTAGTGTGGGATTTCAGTTATAAGGCTTCTAGATGCATTATAGCTTGTGGTAGACACATTAATCAAGTCTAAGTTGCATCACGTGTGTTTTTCCATAAGAAATCCAGTGTTCTGGACCTCCCATGATCCATAACAGACAATGCACGTCCAAGTTTCCCTCTAGCTCCTATACCCATGTCTCTTTCCCTAGAGACCAACACATTGTTGAGATTAGGAAGAAATGTGGATTTCCAAAGTCTTGCCACACAGTGAGGTCAGGAGAAAGCTGACCGACCTGGGATGTGCGAAGTGCTCCTTAGTCCCACAGTTGAAATCTACTAGGTTAACATAATTATGTATGATAGTGCTCTGAACTCAGTAGCCTGCAAGACTCTTTCACAATCAGTGTTCACTTACATGTCAGTCTTTGTTCAAGTCATTTTATGATATTATCAAATGTACACAATTTAACACACACACAAACTACAAAAAATTCAGGTAAAACTGTTAACCTTTGACCTCATAGCCAAATAATTGGATTGTTTTAGTCTCAATATCCATATTCTTAATGATTGCTATACCAGAATGAACAAGATAAAAATAAGCTGATTAAATTAGCCATGTTTTATCAAAGCCCAATTGGCTTCAATTTTTCTCCTTGTGACTGTATTTTGGCCCCCATTTGCAGAACTTCTTCAGGAGAATTATGAGAGTTTTTGTTGATTTGGGGGGAGATCTGAATCCCATAGCCCAGGTTATGATGTCCTGGTTACAGTCAGAGTTCAGCTGACTTTTGGTTGCCTGAAGTGACTACCAATAAGCTGCAGCCTGTTGGATCTCTCCACGTTTTCTGAAATGTACTATACCTATTTTGTTCTAGTTTTCTGTTCTACAGTCATATACACTGCAAATTAGAAAGGAACTTTGCTCATCTCAAAGATTTCTAACTGCCAATGCTATTAGGCACTGAGCATTCCAACCCCAATTCATTGAACAACGTAAATACACGGGGGAGAAGAGCAGAGTTGCTCTTTACCAGATTTGCAAGAACCTCAATATAAGTATAGTTGTATCTGCATCTGCTGACACACTGTTACATACTGGTTTTTAAAAAATGGAATGAAGCTGCAAAAAATTTTCCCTGAACATTTCTGTACACAACTTTGACACAAGTCATACTTCAAGTCGACTTTGTATAAAGTTCTATAATATATATAAAATTGTGCAATCTATAGAAAAAGTAGTGTGATTTATATAAAAATACTAAAATGGTTTCTATGTACAAATAATTATAAAGAATAAAAACATGGAGTGAAAACTGCAAAGTACTGAAATATAGCTTTCTATACAACTATTTACTTTATTTTTCTGCTCAGTTTCTGAGAAGAAGAGTGAAGAGTAGATATCATAAAGAAAATTTTCTGACAAAATGGATAAGATTCATTTCTTTAAACTGCTTTTAACTTTGTAGTAGCAATACATGATTAAGTACTTACACAAGTTCTTTCACTCAAAGACAAAACATAGAAAGGCTTGTAAATAGAAATAACATCTTGTATAAGACTACTTAGCATAATAGAAAAAAATCAAATCTTTGGGTACATAAGTCCTTCTTGAGGTCATTTTCTGAGTTTGAAGTATGACTGGTGTCTCAAATCTTGTCAAAAGTTTTGATCTGTACTTGTTGATTAATGAAGTATAACACTTGCTGGTCTACCTACAAACTTTGTCCTACATATGTCCTAGCTGAACCAAAATATTATTCACACACTGAGTTTACAAGCACATGAAAAATGATTTTGTAAACATTGAGATTAGTCACTCTTTCTTATGAAGAAATATTTGGAACTGGGTAGAATTTTATGCAAGAATTTCTTTTCAGATGCTATGAGGATGTTTTCCACATGGTGAAGACTTCTCCTGTGCATTCAACGAGAGAGGGATGTAGTACATCATTTCTTCCAAAACCACAGAGATATTTAGGTACCTAGAGATGACAAGGAAGAAAGACATCCACATCATCATTCTATCACAATTCACATTTATCAAAGCTGATAATAATATAATTTCATGATCCCAGATAAATGGAATCTTTAAATTACACTGCCAAAAGTTTTGTATTACCTTGCATTCCTTCTTTAGGACAGGAATTTCCTTGTATTCTCATTTCTTAAGAACAAACAGTACAAGACATTTCTTTTCCATGGGGAGCTCTGATCAAGGGAAGAGGACGAACGAATGTTGATCCAGTCAGTCCTCACTCCTGATGTCCAAAATCTTTACTTAACTAATGGATAGCTGGAGCGTTTCTCACTTTCTCAGAAGCTCAGAGCTTCTGGTTGCTTTCCTGCCAAATGTGTAGTTTAGTCATGCTTTTTGACAATTTTTTATTATTTTTTTTTCCCATCCAAAGGGGCACATGTTGGTTGACCAAAACCAGCATGTCATTTTGAGGTAATTTTTTGAGAAGTGCAAAAAAAAAAGGCAATTTAATATACTTGGTCTCAGTAAATTGAAACTATCATTTGCTTTCAAATGTACTTAAAATGTTCTTAAAACTATAGCAACTGGAAAAAAATATCTATTCACTCATTTAACTATTTAAATTCACTGAAAATTTTAATACAAAAGAGACTCCAAATAATTTCTGATTCCAGCTTTTCCAGAACTTTTAGTTTTATTTCACCAGAAAAAATAGTTTCAAGTGGCTGCATCCAGAAGATCAAGGAGAAAAAATATCCAGTCCCAGAATTAATAATTCTGAAAATGATAGGAAAATACACTTTCTTTGCTGGGAGTGGTGGTTCCTTTGGACAGAATTTGGTTGGATAGACTCTCTTTGGAGAGTGTAATGTCACTACCTCCATGGACCTATTCTATTCACCATGTCTATCTCTTTTCAAAATTTTAAGACACTAAAAAGTAAGTGGAAGCAAGTACACTATAAATAATACTGTCTGGAGCTTTTCAACTACTACTTCTATTTTTCCACGTCTCTCGAGAAATGTGCAGAACCTTGTGATTCATATATGAAAAAAAAAGCCCTCTTCCTCTTCCCAATACTATCAAAACAGATGTTCTCGGGGTATTCCTAGTCAAATGTTTCAGGAATATGTTGCAAGAATGTAGGAGAAAAAATAAACATTGACATAAAAGGAGGAGGATTGGCATGCAGAACAGGGTGCATTTTACAGCTGCTAACCAACACTAAAATACTTTAAAGAACTAGAGCAACAAACAAACTTGAAATTCTTCATTTGTGGTAAGAGAAATACACAAGTCAAAGGTAAGCTGAATTTGCCTAAAGGTATCAAGCAGACCAGGGAATTTCACAGCAGAGCATCGCTGCTTCTGCTTCCTTTATACTTAGTTTTGCATTTGCATTCATTCAGAAGTTTTCTGTTTATCCATGATGGCTGGAAGCAAGGCAGACAAGAAGTTGAACTTGATTAAGCAGTGTGCCCATCTTGCAAAGAAGGTGGCCGGCTACTTATTGGCCTGCATTCACAGGAATTCAGCCAGCATGTCCAGGGAAGTAGCTATTTTGCACCATGTGACACCAGTGAGACCACATCCAGAGTACTGAGTTGTGTTTGGGAATCCCCAGTATGAGATTTGAAGATGGACATACTGGAGTGTGTATAGTGAAAGGCCACCAAGATGACCAGGGACATATAACATACAAATTCTGGTGAGATAAAAAGCCAAAATTTTTCACCATGAAGATGATCAAACACTGGTTGCTGCACCCTTGGAGATATTTAAAATTTAATTGTACAAGACTCTGAGCAAACCACTCCAACTAGACCTGCTTTTAGCAAGGAGTTGGACTAAGTGACTCAGAGGACTCCTGCAACTGAACTTATTCTATGGCTGTATGACTTTATCTCTGTAACAGAGCCTGTTATTATTTCTAAATAATAGAAATAATAGGGCAGCATTAATAAATAATAGCAGTGAAATAATAGTGAGGCAGCATAAAACCTTCAATATCTACACACATTTCAGCGCACATTCTGAAGTGGCTGACATTATGCTCAAGATATTCCTCCTGCCTCTCTCCCTCTCTTCTGTCTGTGGGCAGGAGGCAGTGGTCTCATAGCATTTGCTTCTCTTCCTGCACAGTAGTAAACAGAAGAAGTATGCTTAACATTCCTTCTCTGTCCGACATGGCTACTGAATGTAGCCAGCCTTGTACTGAATGTACTGAATGGCCAGCCTTGAGTTGTAACTTTGGTTGAAAATACCACGTAAATGGCTGATACAAGGACATTGACCTATACTGATTTCTATGCAGATGTGTCAATTTACTGGACTGTCTGTACTTCATGTTTACTTTTTCATCTAGTTTGTTTCATTTTCCTAGAGTAATATTGCCTAAAATTACTTACAGTATTTAAATTAGTGCTTTCTTATACACAAAAAAAAACTGGGTTACAAAAACAGAGATCTCTTTTTTTTCCTTCTCACTCAGTTATTCAGCAAATTACAAGTTATTTTAAGATATACTTAAACATAATATCAATAGTAAGTCAGATTCAAATCTAAGAACTGACTAAAATAGTCTGATGGTGAAACTTTTACTGAAATCCTAATGTGATGGGAGACATAATGGCATTCATATAATGTAATTTTAGCCATTTAAAGCTGGCTAATTTAAACTAATCTTTTGGTGGTCCCTACAGTCAATAGGAAATCATAAGCACCCCTAGAGAAAAATCATTCCTGTAATAGATATACAGTTTAGGATGGGATTAATCACCACCCTCTAAAATCTCCCACCTTTTGCACTAACTTTAGGTAGAGTCTAGATAATCTGATTTAATCTAGATACCTACGTCTTGTTATACTGCAGGAAAATGAGATTATTTCCATGCACTGGCTGGAACACCCCATTCAGAGTCATTGAATACAATTTCCTGATGCTTCAGACAGCTGTTATAAATTCTGTAGGAAGAAAATCACACCCTATTTTAAAGGCTGGTGACCTGCACCTAAAAAAAGCCTACTGGGAAAGTGTTCAAGAATCTCTGATGGAAAGGTAGGAACCCTGTTTCAGGTCTCTCAGGATCTTGAATTTCTTTTCCCATTTATCCCTTTTCTTTTTGTAGTAACATTATCTTTTAGTTCAGAAAGTTCTTTCCACTCATAAAATGTACCCTGCTGTATTTATATAGAGCAGCGGCACCTGCAGTTTTCCCAAACAGAACAATCCAAGCTGTTTTAGTCCATTGAAACTCTCTAACATTTTTCCTTTCCCAAGTAGTAGACCAGCCTTGCAGCTATTCTGGTTGGAATATGTCTTTCATGGCTTCTGGCTGTCAGAAGCTGTACTTAGATGCCTCAACCTTTCTACGAAAAAAAGAGACAAAAAAATACAACAACAAGTATTGGTTTTTACATTTCTTTAAACCACAGATAGTAATGTTTGGATAAGGGTGTAATTTCTGTTTGCTCACAGTTGCAAGCTCATGACCTTGATGAGCAGAAAGATGTAGTTTTCCAATGCACAGAGTTGATGTGCAAGGGAAGAAAAGAAGCCCTAGATCTTCTTAGATGGTACTGATGGTAGGACCGAAGTCACTTACCAGCACACTGTAGGGAGGAAGGAAGTGCGTAATAAATTATTTGAAGAGTTTCTGAAAATTATGAAAAACGGTAGCCCAGTTGTCTTGGTTGATCAACACAGTTTAAAATAAAGCATGCCCTGTTCATCTTAGACAGAACAAAAACAATAAAACAGTGTTTGCTCAGATTATTGTACTTTTCTTCAACTTTCAGAAACAGGATTTGGTAAGAAATCTTTTTTGCGAAGCTTTATTTATTTTTATTTCTCCTTTTAGTTCTTTTTTATTCCCTAGTATAACAAGTGTCTTCTCTGTACTTGGCAACATTATTGAAAAAAATTTATAAAAGTTGTGCTTCATACTTTTCTGACAACATTTTAGGAAGGGCTGGTGATTTTCCTTCCCCTTGGAGAGTGTATTTTCTCATAGTAACCTATGAGGAAGAATAGCCTAAAAGCTTAGGAGTGGTTAAACACCTTTGTCTCCTGTCCTTATGAGTTTACTCACTGAGCTGAGCCGGTGTATCATCTATAACTGCTATCAGTTTGACAGTTCATTACTTTATCCTGCAGGATGCCCAACAGGCCAGTTCTCCCTGCTTATGTCTGAAGGCTTTCCCAATAGGCTAGTGCTAGTCTCAAGACTAGACACTCCAAAGCTAACTTTAGGTAAACTTAAACTAACTTAAGGTTTGAAGGAACCCTAACAGGTTGCATGCTCTGTTAGAAAAGTTTTAGACAGTTCAGAACCGTCTTTTATTTTCTTAAAATCACTGAAAGTATGTAAATAAATACATAAACAGTTGGCTCCAGGTGTTCTTCACAAACACATTCTTGCCGAAGCTGGTCATAAGTAACACCCAAAGGAGAACAAGTTTTCATAGATTTTCCAGTCTGAAGAAGCTGCTGGGAATGAGAAAGGGGATAAGAGCGATTGCTTAACTGAAGACAAAGGAAATGAAAGACTAAGTCCAGAAAGGCATCATGAGGTTATGCAAATGAATATTTCAGAATGGCACTATGTAAAACTCTGAGGTGCTTTTCATCCTATATACATAAGCACACACAACTACATAGCACCTTCCTTCCCCTGATGAGATGCTAGAATCACCTACATTCCTGTCCCTACCACATTAAGCATGGCTGCAGAGAAATACAAGTGCTATGACTATAAATATAATGGCATATAATCAGTGCTAGAAGTTGTTGCTATGCCTTTTTAATGAACATAATTGAGGTTCAATAACAATGTTTTTGTAAGTGGTGATTCATGTCAAAATGCATTAGCTTTAATACAGTTGCTCATTGTTTTGCTATCCAATAAGAATGTTATGAAGCTGTGATACATTTACTAGGTCTAGCAAAATAAAATAAATCATAATGGAGCAAATTGGTGCACACACACTACAGAAGTAGTAATAAATATTTACAGCTGAGAAAGGTAATACATGCCTTGAGCAGAATGATAGTAAAAGTATATTATAAAGCTAGTATATGGTGAAATAGTAGTCCACAATATGAAAAAAAAAAAAAAAAGAGAGTGCAAGGGTTACAGGAATCTTAATGAGGTAGTAGTCTGTACAGAACTAGGAGTCAGTACCACAGACAAAGAAGAAACTAAACCTCAGCCTTTTTAGAACTGAGACTGAAAAAGCAACTGCAATTGCTTTTGAAAACTGCAGGCAAATAATTCTTTACATTTGAGACAGGAATTATATACGGAAGCAGTGAGTTGTATGTCTCTTTTGTTGCACATATTCAAGAATGAAATATTCATATTACAGCTAGCTGCCAGAATTATTAAGTGATTTTGTGTCTACCCTAAAGTAGGAAATGCAGACTGTCAGTTGCTTAGCTTGACCAAACTAAACTTGAGATAGGAAGACTGTTGATCCCATGAAATATAAGTGAAATAAACTTTAGGTGGTGAAAAAAAACAAAAACAAAAACAAAAACAAAAAAAACCAAACCCCAAACCTCCCCACACTTAAAAATAATGTCATCAATATTTCATTATAACAATTCTATAAAAAAAGACAAAAGTAAAAGAAAAAGGTATACAAGGTGTATAACGTAGCTGAGGTTGGAAATCAGAGAAATTATAGAATTTGACTAATTTACAGCAGGGATCATATTAAATGGTTTGCAAGAGGTGAGGACTGGATTCAGTGAGTGGAGAGATTTCTTTTAATTCTACATCCCTAAACTAAAATAAATAATTAAAAAATTGGAAACTATATATACACCAAGTAAATGGGGAAAATGGTTTTCAAGAACAAAAAAAAAGAAATAATAATGCAGTAGCAGGCTTTTCCTCATCTCCTGGACCAGGGATAACAGGACCACTACGTATAAGAGGTTTGTGAATGCCTACAGCATATGCTCATTTTCATTGCTTTTTTCTTTAGTTTATTCATCTTTATTGTAGTACTGCAGGTCAGTAAGATGGGCATTGATGTTCTGTAAATATGGAAGAACCATGCACTCCAACAAAAAGAACAAAAGAACTGTATTAATTACACAGTTCCACGTTTCTGACAATAAAAGCAAAGCAGAGATCCTGCAAACTGGCAAGAGGAGCTTTGGCTTTTGAAAAAGCTTCAAAGCTTCAGAGGCAGAAGAAAGGAAACTGTGAGAAGTGAAAACCCCTTCCCTACATTTCCTATAAGGTCTGAGAACCACTTTAAGAACCCACAGTGTATTTAAAAATAGGTGTTTAGCATTCAGGTACTGACCTATGACACACTGTGTGCCTCAGTCCCTCTTGAATCGAGGACAGGGGACAGGGAAGGACAGGGAGTGGGAAGGACAGGGAGCAGCAAAGTACATGAGCCCTACAAACCCTACAGTGTTGGCAGCTGTGCACTGACAGAAGTCCTATTCATAAAATTTTCGCAGACGTGGCTTGCGCTCTTTATACAGGGAAAGCACTTTTATACTAATATAATGATATATAAATTGTACAATTGTGTTTTTATCAAGTGGGTACACAGTCATTATGTTTACAGTTCTTGGGTCAAAGGAGTCCAACAGAAGTTGGGCAATTTTATGTTCAGCATAGACTATATGCTGTTATTATCAGCATTTCTGAAGATCATAAATAAATTATGGTACAGGTATGTTGTATGCTGCATCTATGCCTAATCTTGTGGAAACACAGCACAGCTTTCATACGTTTGGAAATACAAATTGGCTTTCTTTCTCTTTTTTCACTGAGTCATGAAAGCCAAGAGTTACCAAATATATATGGTAACTCAGGTATTGCAAGTCTCCAGTTTCTGTAGAATGACATAAATTAAAAGAATTCAAAGCTCATAATAATTTCCCAATAGATCTATTTCAGTGCAGCACAAAAGCCCCAAAATGGTGAGCTGTTAATGACTAACACAAGCTAATTGCTATTTGTATACTTCAAGGTAGTTGAAGGGCAAGTAATTCAGTTGCTGTAATAGCAAAAGTAAGTCATTAACTCATGGAAAGATCTCAGCTAACTTGGAGACTAAAGAAATAACCATAAAAGTACTTTATTTTGCAAGGCAAAAGTGGACGTATTTGGTTTTAATGGGTTTTGTTAATTAAAGAGGTAGACAAATTGACTATGGAAATATAGTTCCTAATGTTCATAGAAACTTCCCAAATCTCTGATGCTCCTGAAAAGCCCTGTGTTTTTACTGAATAGATGTGAAAGGAGCAGTCTGTGATAGAGGTCTGAGCAACCGTTCTTGAAGAATGAGAAACAAGAACAAGCTGCTTATTATTAGAAATCTCTACAATACTGCAGAGCTTTGTTTTCCCATAGTGTAATAACGTGTACTATGTAAAAAGCCCTTAAGATATATAAATATAATTTTTCTCTAATTCTGTCAATAATTGTAGTCAACCAGTTCTTCACATACTCCTCTGGTCTACAGTCATAGTCAGTGCTCTCTGAGTGAAATACTGTTTTATCCCCAGCTGACTTTCAGAAGAGGTCAAAATACTGTTACCCTCCAGGAAGATGTTGGAGTGCTCTTATTAAAGCTGTAAACTGAGGCTCAAAGATCTCATTAAAAAATAAAACAAAATGTATCCAACATGGCAAGAAAGAGTAACATAAATATTTAATTATGTTCTTTGCTTGTATTATATTAATGACCCCAAGAAGTATCAGAGCTCTATTTTGGCTAAATGCTATGCAAACTTACAGAAACTGTCTGTGACACAGACAGTTGTTAACAGTAATTACAGCAGCAAGTCCAGCATTGAAGAAGGAAACAGTGGGAATGGAAAAGAGTCTTTAAAACAGATAATGGCATGTGTGCTAAGGGTATATCTCTGTAAACTCATCAAAAACTAGTTCAAAAAGGTACCACTGATACATATGCAAGAAGAGAGATACTCTGTTTGTCAAGCACCAGCCCTTCCCAGTGGCGTGTCCTGTTCCCCTGATCCTTTCTGTGAGCAGTGCACTAGCTACATGGCCTGCAGTCCTGGCGTCTAACCTCAGCATCTCTCCAGACCTGACTCACTGCGGTGCTACAATTTTTAGATTTCTTTCATGTGCTTAGCTTCTAATGAGAACAAACAGCCTCCCATAAAACTGAGTCTCCGTATTTCTTCAAAGCTCAGTGTTACAGTGGTTCTGTATCATGTTGATGGCACATTTTACAAAGTTATCCCTATTGTAACTATTTTTTGGGTGTTCTGCTGTGTACTTTACAAAGACATATCCTTCATATCCTTGTTTAATTTAGTGTTTGCTTTTGAAAACAGTTAATTAAACCAGTAGAAATATTTTTTTTCAGAGTACATAAGGCTTATTTTAGTTTGGTTTAGGTAAATTAAGAGGAAATTTGAGCTAAATGAAGCAAAACAAAAGAAGAAAGAAACAAAAGCAAATCTTCCTCTATATGCTAAATTTCTGCCAGCATAGCTAAGTAAATTTGGTCCATTAAAAATCACAACACTAGCAACATTGCAATCCTAGTTGAATAATAGTAACATAGATACAGCAACAAAAATACCCTTTACTGTATAGTTTATTTCTTTCAGGTACAAACTCTGACAAATTGTGAAGATGATATAAACAGAAAGTAATTTCCAAAATGAAAATTGGAATAAATGGAAAGCTCAGAAAATCTTATGGTACAAGTTTTCTGTGTGGATTCTTTCTGCCATAGTTAAGCTCCCAAAAATGGATTCGAAAAAAATGTCAGGGCACGAACAGACCTTCTGAAATCTTGCTGTGCTTGTGATAGCAACCACTTTCAGTCCTCTCCCTCTCAGAAGAGAGAGGTTACCAGCCTCCCATTTACCAATAGGTTGATGAACTAGATTTAGTTAACCAGGATTAATTAACCAGGATTTAGTGAGCAAGAAGTCTCAAACACAAAACAAACCAGGAAACTTTTTCCCCCCTGATTAAATGATGATACCCACTGTTGCAGACTGTTGTATATACCAGAGGTATAAACAGTTTTGAAAAGTGGTTATTATGGTGGATGGATTAACATTAAACAACATAGCTTGGTTACAATAACCAGTGCAGGAAGCCTGAGAAGTGTGGGCAGCTAGAAACCACGAGGCTGTCCCAGAAACAACCCCTACAGTCACACTCCATTTCTTATGTGTCAGTAGCCGGTGCTATAGAGCGTTGGCTACAGTGGTCTTTGATAGCAGTGAGTATCATCGCTCTTATGCTAAATGAGAGGTCTGCAAGCCCAGTCTGTTGGGCTGCAGGCACTCAGGAAACGGCTCCACCAGCAGATCTGAGGTGAGCAGGGGACGGGTGACAAATCAGCCAGGGGTGAAGGGACAGACACTTAACACCACTGTTGGCAGAGCACATCATCCTCACTACCCTGCAAAAAGTTTGTGTTTAAATAAAGCCAGGACGCTGCAGCCCTTCAGAAGATGTATTCGTCTAAGAGTGCTTCAAGTCCATTTCCACATCATGATTTCCAAATAAGTATTCCCTCTGCTCCATATAGCTTCTGTCCTTCATCCTGTCCTAGGAGACTTGCTTTGCCATGATGATTTCCCTGACAGGAGGTGTCAACCTGCATCCAGATCTGCTCTGGTTTTGAAGACTCAGGCCAATATACGCATCTGTGAATACACTTAAAGGTATATGCCTAAAGGCATGTCTATATATTATAATGTTCTTCCATAATATAAATATATTCTATATATCTTTGTTTAAGATTGTATTGATCTCCAAGTTTTCTTTTGCTATATATGAAAAACAATACTCATTTGTTAAACATGATCTGTTAAAAACAGATCTTAAGCAATTACATTCTGAGGGAAGAGAGCTTCTGCAATAGTTTTTAATAAGATGAAAAATGAGAGATTTTATAAGTTAGGTGGTCCATATGTTGATGATTGACCAGTGTTTGTTTTTGAAGTATTCAGTAAATTTAAAGTATTGAGTAAATTATTTGGGGATTTTCATTTTCTTCTATGATATTTGAGATTTATTAAAAGGTTAAAAAGAGAAGAACCATTGTCAGCTTTCTGAAATAGGAGCAAAAGCAGTATCGAGAACTAGATTCTTACCCATAGTCATGGGAAATATTCTCACTGACATTTTAAACTCTGACTTGGGCCCTTCAAGAGACTTTGGATGAAAGGAACAGTTCCATTAGATGATAAAAAAATATAAATATGGGCAGAGTTGACATGAGTTAGTGCAGCAAAAGCTCGCAAATTTGTTTATCATGTTAATTTTCATACCAACAAAAGAAAGTTGTAAAACTCTACTTGCAGTTTCCTAGAATAGTTAGTAGTGAAGGGAGATCCCAACAGTTTGGCTTTGAAAGTTTGTGATATTTGATACAGGTAAAAATATCAAAGGAACAGCTGTAATTTACGTGCATGAAAGTTATTATGGGTGTCTTGCAGACTTGTCATTTTCAAGCTTCTAGAAGCCAAAGAAAGTAATAAGATTACAGTCTCAGTTACATTGGAGAATGCTTCATAATGTCCACCAACATAGCATGTGTAGACCTACTCTTTGTTCCTGTTTCTTTATTTTCTATTGTTTTTCCTATCTATTGTATAATACACATGATACAGTAGGGCAGCAATAGGCTAAATAGAGTGTGGGACACAGAAGAAGGGAAAGGAACTCATAAACTAACCGCATTTCTTAGTCATCACAAACGCTATCAAGTGTATTTCCATGGGCCATATATGAATATCACTACATGAGTCTCATCTTAGGTGACATTGTTTGCTTTGCAGATCCTAAAGATATACTGATAGCTAAAATCAGGAAGTTCAGTTCCATGAGTGAAGAGGATTTTCCATAAAGATGTTATGTGTTCAGAGGCGAGATACATGAGATAAGCCATAAGTTCTGATGGCATTTCTATCTGTTGCTTTCACTGCTCCTGCACAAGATTTATTTCCCCAAAGTTTTTTTTTTTTCTCTCTATAGAAAAAGATAATCACAGTATTATTATAACGTGGACTTAGTAAAGCATATGGGAAGTGTAAAACATTGTGTACGTATGTTGGCATATCAATCATCAGGGAAATATCACTGACCAGTTATACTCCCTCATATGCTTAGATTGAGTGTTGAGAGTAATAATCTTCCAGTTCACGTCTCTGCTTGGTCCATTGCAATGTTTGCCATGTTTCCACAAAAAAAACCAACAAACCACACACCACCAAAACCGAAAATTAAGAAAGGGAACCTTATTTTTTTCACAGAGTACTATAGTCCAGTTTTCAGCTGTGATTTAGTTTAGTGAATTATGTTAGCCAGAGATCCACCACTCGTGCCAGCAACAATGTTTGTTGTTAGCGATTGTCTTCCCTCTGAGCCACTTGGGGAATACTGCCACATCAGCTTTCTATTTTTTTATATTTTGCTACTACTCACTAGCATAGAAATTATCAAATAAAATCTGGTTAAAAACACCATAAGTTCAAACTTCCCATTTGGACATTTTGCTGTTGCTCAAATACCACTTCTAGACTAATTTCCATTTTCCTTCTCACAGTTAAGCCCATTTTTCTTGAGTACCTTGAGTGCTACGGAAGCTTTGAACTCTGGAAGAGTTCCAACCAAATAGGGTTAATAAATAATCTACTTTGCTTGATTTATAAGGCCAGATCGCCTTTTTGCACATACCAGTTGTACACTTGTACAGCCATATTAACATAAAGTGATTTCTTTCTGTGAAATGAATGATTTCCCCTCCTCCCAATTAAAAGAAAGAAAAAGAAGAGGAAGAATTATATGTACTCTTTCCCTCCTTTATTTTTTTTATTTTTATAAGAGCAAACTTATGACATTTTGTGACGAAGAAATTAAGAACAGATAAGGAATGTAGTTCCTCATTTGTGATAGGTAGTGATTCTATGAAGTAAGATGGTAGTTGTAAATGATACAATTCAACAAAATTTGGAGAGGGTGCACTCATTTCAAATTAAACATACAAATATCCACTAGCATATGCTTTGTAGGTGGGAGTGTAATGATTTTCAGTGTGTTTCTCTTTAATATGATTGAGGCCATATTTCGGTAATTATTAGCAGCTTGGTTCACAACAGCTCAAAGACCATGTGCTCCTTTCTATGTCTTCTCTGTGTACTCAACAACTTTTCTGCCTCAGTCTTCACTGGCAATCTCTCTTCCCACACCTCTTGAGCGGATGGACCACAAGACAGGGACTCAAGGAGCCAATTCCTTCCCACTGTAAGAGCAGATCGTGAGGATCTGCTGTGTTGAGGAACACGAACATTCATAAATCTATGGGACCTGATAAGATGCACCCCAAAGTCCTGAGGGAACTGGTTGATGTAATTGCCAAACCACTCTCCATGAGATATGAAAAAGTCATGGCAGTCAGGTGAAGCCCTCGGTGACTCGAAAAAGGTTAACATTGCACCCATTTTTAAAAAGGGTAGAAAAGAGGACCCTGGGAACTACTCACCTGTCAGACTCACCTCTGGGCCTGGGAAGATCATGGAACAGATCCTCCTAGAAGCTATGCTAAGGCACATGGAGGACAGGGAGGTAATTTGAGATAGCCAGCATGGCTTCACCAAGGGCAATTAGGAAGAAATTCTTTACTGTGTGGGTGGTGAGACACTCGAACAGGTTGTACAGAGAAGTTGTGGGTGCCCCATCCCTGGAACTGTTCAAGACCAGGCTGGATGGGGCTTTGAGTAACCTGGTCTAGTGAGAGGTGTCCCTGCCCATGGAAGGGTGGTTGAACTTGATGATCTTTAAGGTCGCTTCCAACCCAAACCATTCTATGACTTCATGATTCTATGATCCTATGATAATATTTTCAATGACATAGTGGGATCAAGTGCACCCTCAGCAAGTTTGTGGGTGACACCAGGCTGAGTGGTGCAGTCGAAACAGCTGAGGGACAGGATGTCCTCCAGAGGGATCTGGACAAAAGAAGTGGACCCACATGAACATCATGAAGTTCAACAAGGCCAAATGCAAGGTCATGCACCTGTGTCAGGGCAGCCCCTGGTATCAATACAGGCTGGGAGATGAAGGGATTGTGATCAGCTCTGCCAAGAAGAACTTTGTGGTACTGGCAGATGAAAAGCTGTATATGAGCTGACAATGTGTACTTGCAGCCTGAAAGCCAGCTGCATCCTGTGCTGCATCAAAAGAAGTGTGGCCAGTAGATCAAGTAAGGTGATTCTACAATTCTACTCCGCTCTCATGAGATCCCACCTGGAGTACTGCATCCAGCTCTGGAGCCTTCAACACAGCGAAGACATGGACCTGTTCGAGCTGGTCCAGAGAAAGGCCACAAAAATGGTAGGACAACTGGAGCCCCTCTCCTATGAGCACAGGCTGAGAGGGTTGGGGTTGTTTAACCCGAAGATGATAAGGCTCCAGGGAGACCTTATTGTGGCCTTTCAGTATTTAAAGGGAGCTTATAAGAAAGACAGGGATAAACTTTTTAGTAGGGCCTGTTATGATAGGACAAGGGCTTTAAACTAAAAGAGGTGGATTGAAACTAGATCTAAGGAAGAATTTTTTTAAGTGTGAAACACTGGCACAGTTTTCCCAGAGAGGTTGGTAGATGGCCCATCCCTGAAATTGTTCAAGGTCAGGTTGGAGGGGCCTCTGAGCAACCTGATCTAGTGAAAGATGTCCCTGCTCGTTGCAGAGGGGGTTGGACTAGATGACCTTTAAAGGTCTCTTCCAACCCAAACTATTATATAATTCTATGCTTTTCCACAAACATGAAAATTGAAGTGAATTTGGATTACATACCTGGGAAATTATTTCCTCTTTCCAGAATTATTTTCCAAATGAGAATTACAACTGCTCTTATAGCAGCTTTGCTCCAACAACCCAGTGAGGCTTTTCACTGACTTTTCAGTTACAAAATCTGTTGACAAATATAAACCTTATATTCTCTCATTCCTAACAGGTGTTGAGGTGAGTAAGGATGTCCTGCTATTCATGCTTTTTTACTGATTCTGTACATTGTCAGAATATCCACAATGGCTTTGTGAGCTTTATTACACAGGTAAGCATCAGCTTTCATTTAAGTTTTTTTTTATGATTTTTCAGACCTCATTATGATCACATTAGGGTTAATGTTTGTGTCTGTCCAACGCACAGAAAAGTGTTGCAAAAAAAATTGAGTAAATAAAGCCGAAGTTCAGGCTGCTCTTTCTGTAATATAATTGTGTTTGTTCTTCACAGAGAGTCCTATTTTTTTTGTCCATAATGAATCCAGACTTTAAGTTTCATGTTCACTAAGTAAGTACTTACAATAATGGTCAAGGTGTTCTTTACATATTAGATAATTTTGTTCTCCTTTTCTTATTTTTTTTCTAGTAGTGAAATCTCTTATAAGGATTAGTTTTCTCATGAAACCAATACTAGTTCATTATTACTGGCACCATTAAATTGATAACTACCTCTAAATTATTTTTTTTAGATCTTGTCATATCTTTACATTAAGGAAAGATAATAAAAAAGAAAACAAGAATTAAATAAGGTGAAATGTTGAGGTTTTTGTTCTGGTTTATCAAGAAAAGCAGGGGTTTACAAACTAGTACTGTGAGATTAATCTCCACTTCAGTTATCTTAAAATTTTGTACATGAGTCCTTATGGGCTCTTTTTTTTTTTGTCTAGGGAGATATATAGGTGCCTCAAAAATTATTTTTTCATCTATTTTAGAAACTCTCCTTTCAGTAAGACGAACCACATTATGGACATCCCTGTCTCTCTTCCTTGACTAGAGGCTGTATACCCAGCCTTTATAGAGGTAATGAAGGATTCAGTCACCTTAACACAGGTCATTGCAGGTAATCAGTGTAAACCCTAGTGTAAGAGCAGTGTAAATTAATGCTCTAGAGAGCTCCAGGGTCCCCTAAGTATCTCGTATCATTTTAGTCAGCCTGATACAGATATGCTACAGTGCCCAAGCTAATGCATGGCAAAAGACTCTGAAGTGCCCAAACCAGCACCAGACATTGCCTTAGGCTTCAGCAATTTTATATGTAATAACACTGGTGGTGGCACAGAAAAAAATCTATCCCCATCCTTTCCAAAGTTTCCTGTAGTTTTTGGAAATATCATGCAAAGACTTCTGAGCTGGCTGCATGAAGGCAGGCTTGGGTCTGGAAAGGCATTGCCACAAAGAGATATGGCTGAATCTGTCTCTCTTAGCTGTCAGCTCTTCTCTCTCCACTATGCAAGTTTGCACACAGCCAAATCAGGCATCCTTGCTCCATGTTCCCTGGCCCCATGCTTCCAGTTCTAGATTTAGCATAGACATTTCTTTGTGATGGCAGAAATTAGGTCTTGGTCATTTCTTTGGAGAAAGTCTTCTGGTAATACTTAAAGCTTTGGATACAGCATAAACTGTTGTACCTGTAGTGTCTCCAGGCCCACAAAACCTGGCGTGGCCTGATGTGCATTTAGTTGAGGTCTCTCAGTTTGAGGTTTCCATCATGGTGCTCTATTGTGTGGTGTAGACATGGCCTTAGGCAGGCTCCCACAGGCTTATGCAGAGGGAGGGGGCCTTTTCTGCAAACCAGTACGGTAAACCACATCTTCAATTTCACTTAGGCACTGTGGGCCACCCCTTCACTCTGCTCCTCAAGTCTCCCAGTACACGTGGCGTCATCCTGCCCCAGACCTGTACAGGTGCATGAGGAAAAGGAAGAGGCTGCCTGTGTTCTTTTCCCTACTTGGCACACCTTACATTGCAAGCCAGGATTTTGCCTTGAGCATCTGTTCTAAGAGAGAATATCATACAAATAAAAGCAAAGACTTTCATTCCATCATGTAATTAAATAATAATCCCAAAGTAGAAATTATGTACAGCGTCTGCAAGATTTATTCTTTATATTAAACGTTGTCTGTTTTTAATGTTCACTTGTAAACCCTCTGGCTTTCATTGCAATAAAACTAATCTTCAAAGTTCTGAAGCAATATGAAGTTTCCCAATGCTCCTTAAAAAACCTCACCCAGTTTCGAAGGTGTCCGATTTCAGAAGCTGATTACTTGGCTGAATAAAATATCTTTACTCACCTGTTTGAGTTGTAAACTTATGTCATCCTAAAAGCTGCTTTCTTTGCACGGAGAGAAACTACAACTGACCACAAGTGCTAGGAAAGTATTTGTCTACTGAATGAATGACTGAGACTTAGTTGCCTTGAATAATGTAAAAAAAAATAGCATGTTACCTATGTAGTATGTTTATATTTGTCTTTTTCCACTGATGTTTTTATTTGCATTACAATTGTGCCCGATCTAGACCAAGACAGGTGATGTGGCAGCACATGCAAAGATATATTTCCTTGCCCAAAAGAACTGTTTATTTTCAGACAAGAAACCAATATAGCAGAGAGGATAAAGGTAAAACTGAAAAGATAACGCAACTGCATGGGTAAGGAGTGCCTAATGGTTTTGATTAAATTAATTTGTTTTTAATTAGTTATATAACTCTTGCTTGACTCTCCCACATTGTGTTTGCAGAATTGGCAGCTAGGAAAACCATCTCCCTGTTTGTACATTTCATCTGGAAATCATTTAGAAACAATAAACAACTATATGATGCCATTTTACTGCAGAGTACTTTTTTCTCAGAAGTCTATTGCTGCACAACACTGTTGCTCTCATTTCTAGCCCTCAAATCTGGTATTGAAGCACTCATAAATGGGCATTTGCAATACTTTATTTTGCTGGGCTACCAAACTCTGTGAGACATAGCTGGATTATATAAACAAAGAAATAGACTATTTCTATGTGTGTCAAATGTAAGCATAGAAATGAACCAAATACATCTTGACTGGCTTCTCCCCTCAAATTACCCCCGTATATGGGGAAATGGAAACACTGCCATGTGCAATACAAGAGCACAAGAGGAAAAAAGTCATGAGATTGATGGGATGACATCTCCAGCAAACTGAGTGTAAAACCCTACATGAATAAAGTTGCTAACTAAGGCTCCAAGCCCTTATTTAGTAAGATGCTGTAAGCACCCATATGGTTGTTCTAAAGCTTAAATTCTGTTTCCATGCTTGTATTCCTAATTAGTCATGTGTAGTGCTTTGTTGAATTGGGGCCAATAAGAAGACATTGCTGAGTAACCCCAATACATTTAATCAGTATCAGTGATCTGAACCACATGCCTTTATTTGGTTTAAACTGTTATCCTAAAACACACATTGCACTATTTCTGATGAGTCTCCTACTCGCTCCTTTTAGATTTTTATTCCTTTGGGCACTTTGAATACTTAAGATGTGAATAATGTATGTTACGTACTATTTTAAACTGGGGTTTTTTTTGGTTTTTTTGTGGTTTTATGTTTCGGTTTTTAAGGGAGGACACTTTTTTTTTTTTTTTTGAACACTACTGACTAATCTCTTTTACAGAAACTTAAAAAAAAAGTGAAGAGGAAAAAAAGACATTCACGTTTGATTTGGGAGGAAGCCAGTGTCAACGTGACCAATGATGGGAACACTGATGATATGTTGGGTGCGTCTTTCAACTTCTGGAACATGTAGAAGCCTGTTAAATGGGGCTGAGAGATCCTGAAAAAAGAGCTCACCTGGCAATAAAACTCACTGCAGGGAATAAGGAAAAAAAACCACAACCAGCAACAAAACTTGTCAGGTTTTAAACCTGTCTTAGTTCTACACAGGTCTCAAATCAGAGTAGCAAAAGTAGCTGTTACAAGTGAATATTCTGTGTATCATTGATATGAAAAAGCATGAGATGTTCTTTCTTCCTCAGTAACACCCTCAAAATATTCTTTGCTGTCTTTAGAATGACTCATGGGTGAGTTTTTCTTCATAATTACATACTTTGTAACTTCTGTTGTTTCATTACATCTAAGAAAAAAGCTTGTCAAAGATGTGGCCTCTCTTACGTTTCTTTGAATTCAGTATTCATAAAAACTGTTGGTTTGTCTACTAGATGGTCTCATCGTAACTATGCTGTAGGATATACCATATACCATATACTTATACTACTATGAAAGCTTAAAGCCAAAAATATCCTGTGAGGTTCCCACCTCCTCTGCTTTTAGTATTGCACAAGTGCTTCCCTCCTCCAGTTCTGCTTGCCAGTGTTCCTCTCTTCCAGTCTCAGCAGGTGAGAATAGTTTCCACTATGCAAACTCAGTATTCTGTCTCTACTGAAACTGAAACAGGGTATGGCTATTATATCCAAGCCAAAGTCTGACTGTGCTTTCTTGAATATAGCTGGAATAAGGTAACAATAGCAGCTGAGAGGTGTTGCCACATGTTTCTGATCAGGCTGAAGGTGCAGAATTTTAGCATATTATGAAACCATGCAGTGGAGTTTCATGGTTGTATGCTCAGATTTGTATCCCATACAGGTATTTATGCCATAGTGCTGTCAGTTCTATTTTTATCTTATTTGGCCATTGCATCTAAAGTGGCAATGCTTATTGCACTTTTGTTTTGATGTGTACATATACCCTACTTGCCAATTAGTGCTATGTTAGTTGCTTCATGATCTGGCCAGAGGATTTGGACTGTAATTAAAATAGTTTTTGTATTTGGTACCAAATAACCATTATGGCTTCATCTAACTAGGATCTAAAAACTAGCATACAGATGTGAAATAACTTGTTCTAAAATTGTGGTACAAGCATGTTATGTTTACACACTTTTACATAGATCACACCTATCTGTTAAACTGATGAATTTTATCACCTCTTCCAGACAAGGTGGACTTTTCAGTAATTTCTAAGCTAATCTAGATTCAGTGTCACTGTAGCCCTCCAGTCATCCTACCTGTCATGCCGATAGTCACTTACTATTATCTCTGGTACAAAATAATAGATCCTCGTAATTTATTTTTTTTCTTTTGGGGGTAGGAGGGAAGGAATTTAACAGCTTGAAGACCAGAGGATACAACATTTAAAATGATGGTATTCTATAAAAACAGATGACTTGAGAACTGTGGACTAGGAAGTCTAATTAAACGAGGAAGAAATGAGCTAGTGAGAAATATGCCAGTGCAAAATAAACCATAGAAAAGTTGCATCTTATAGTCCTGCAGAAGAAGGACAGAGGGTGTAATATTACACATTAATTTAAAACTTGGACTGTATCGAGTATCACCAAATTTTTAGCTTGAAAAGTAAAATAGATAACTACACTTTTTCCATTTTACTTGTCTGCTGTTTTGAATCCTGTACCTGCTAATCCATTTAAAACAAAACAGAGGGAATTCATGCTATATTATGAATGAATTCATATCTATATTGTTCTATGGCTCTGCTTGGACATCTTTAAATCCAAGTTATCCTTATAAATTAATATTGCTGAATAATTTTAAACTCCTACTACAAACCACCCACAGCCCCCAAAACCTCTCCGCTCCGGAAGAAGAGAATAACTGACCTTTAATTCTTAGCACTAGCATTGAAGTATTTGCTATGGTCATTCTTTAGGAATGAATAAAAACAATGAGAAACAAAGAACTATAAAAGTACAGTGCATAGCAATAATGTATTTTGAATCTGCTTGTTTCTGTCCATCCATCTCTCATTTGCTGTACACTCTGTCATTCTTACTCAACCCACTGTATTTCTCTGATTCCGAATGCCTAATGATGAGTTATTCAGGTTGGAAGGGATCTTGGAGGGCTCTCGCTTCAGATAGAGTCAACACTGAATGCAGATTAGGCTGCTCAGGACTTTACTGGCTCGACTGAAGGAGAAGATTCCTTGGCCTTTCTGCGCAACCTGTTTCCATGTTTAGTTATCCTCAGAGTGGAAATCCTTTCTTTATATACATCTGGAACCTCTCTTGATTTGGTCTATGTCTATTGTGTCTTATCTATGTCCCACTTGTATGGGGTTTGGCTCCATCTCCTTGATGGCTGTGGGCACTGGGAGCTGCTGGTAACTCTCATGGAAGCCAACCCTGCCCCAGGCTTCCCAAGCCCAGCTCCTTCAACCTCCCCTAACAGGCCAAGTGCTCCAGCCCCAGCTATCACACTGGGCCTACGCTGAACTTGCTCTAGTTTATCAGCATCCTTGTTGTCCCGGGAGCCTAAAACTGGCTGCAAGAATCCAGATGTGGTCTAACAAGTGCCAAGTAAAGTGGGATAATCACTTTCCTTCATCTATTGGCTACACTCCTGTTGATGCAGCCCAGAATGCTGTTAGCCTCCACCACTGCCAGGGCACGATGGTAGACCTGACCTCTGGAATAGCTTTAAGTGATAGCTTAAAGTGATTTGGCAGTTAATGCTTTAATTGTTCTCCTTCTCTCAGTTCACAGAAGTTCCCAGGTCAGAATAAATGAAACTGGGTACAGAATGTACAAACCTTTAGTGGGAAGATGTAAACATTATAATTCACCTGAAAATCGCGGGCTCTTTGAGGACAGTGGAGATACATACAGTCAGTATGGGCCTGAAAGACAACTTCTGGGAATCTGGGAAAGACCCTTGGTCATTTAGTCATTTAGATTTCTTGCAGCTTTGCACTTAATGTTCTTTTTGTACCGAACACCTCAGTGTGGAATATCACTCATCCTTCTCTACAGTGAATGCTTTCTTTTGATGCTTTTCATCAGGTTAACATTTCAGTGGATTAAAGCTCTGCATATTTGGGCAACCTTTTGTCTAACATTTATACTACGTCTTATTATGCAACACTGATTACACTGATGACATAAAATAACTGGCCTGTGAATTGATTTGCCCATCAAAGGCTTTCAGATGTGGAAACGTGTGATTTCAGTCAGCAACGTAAGACATCATAAAGAACTGTGATCATTTAACTTGGAATATGAAGTGGGACGTAAGGCTTTGCTCTGCAGGTCTATGAAAGCACTAAAAGCCAGGCACATGACTATTTCAGTAAAGCACTGCAGCATATGAAGACCTGCTGTTTTATTTCTGAGTAGGAGTGGATTGTAGTTATTAAATAAATACTCAGCAAATATTTTTTTTAAATGCCCTATTAGTGACCACAGGTAAATTCTACCTCAGCAGCTACTATTTTTGTATTATCTCACTTCATCTAATTTTTGTTGAAATCAATGCTACCTTATTACTTTTCGATACAGATTTGTGTGCATGTGTGTGTATATGTACATGTGTGCGTGTGAGGTAAGAAGAAAATCCAATTGTACTAGTGAAATGTCAAAAAAAATCAATGTTTATGAAATGTGCTACATAAGAGAAAATTGTTGACAGATGACAGTAGATTGCAGTTATTTTTAAACAAATGGTGCATTTTTAGTTTTTTTTTCCTTTCTTTTTTTTTTCTGACAGGTTTGTTGTTTTTTTTAGCATTCAAGCCTTCTGGAGATGAGGAAGAGTGTGACTCGGGTTCCAGCCTGAACCCCTTCTTTGTAAAAGTACCTAGTACTTTTACAAAGAAGTAAAAGAAGTACTCACTTTTTTTTCTCTCTCCCTCTTTCCGAGTCTCAGTAGGACAGTTTATGAATTCAGACCTTCTTCTTATAAGAATTTGCAAATATTTGAAAAAAGTACTAAACTCCAAAACCTTCTACTGGGAACAGAGGATTCTGTTTTCCATGGTGACTTGTGCAAGTTGCAGTTAAAGCCTTAATGCCTACTTTCTGCTCAATTGCCTTTGTAGCCTGGCCTTGCATGATAACTCTTACTCCTTCACTGTGTTAAATAATGGGAAATATCTCTCTAAGAAATCTGGAACATGGAACAGAATGAAAGCAGGAGGTATACAAACGAGGCAATGGTTAATTAAATACACTGTCTACAATGGGCAGGTCTAATAGACATCATGGCACCTTCTCTTCAGCAACTGCTTAAGACTGGCAGCCCTGTCAAGCAACCAGTCTGAATTTCTCATTGTTCTTTCTTTTTTCTTATAATTTTCATGTTCTTTTCATCATAGTTACTTCTATATTGGATTGCCCAAATAAAGTTCATAATTCTCTTCTTTGTAGAGAGGCATTTACAGAGCATTAAAGCTAAGAGAATCTTGTGGAAAGTAACCATGATTACTTTCTCTAAGACTGATCTAGTCTTCAAAACTCTGGAAGGAAGAAAGATCTTCTAGGGATCCTGACAGATTGGAGTCCTTACTGGTGGAAAATGATGTAGCCTGCAGGACCCAGGCATGCAGTCCAACAAAAAATGTAGGATTTTCTGAAATTGTTTTTATATACTTTCATATGGAGAAAGTTTACTACACCACAAAGTGGAACTTTAAAGTTTTTGCAAGAAAAAAAATTAACTTGTCAATCAAAGTACAGAAAATGTACTGTCAACAACATAAACACACTCCTTTGAAATAACTGGAGCTTGTACAAATGGAAATGAAAATAATTAAATGCAACATTTACAATAAAATAATATAAACCCTAGGCCATATTAACTGTTCTGAAAATTTCTTACATTGGTAACTAGAAAACATTTGTTTATAAATTTAATTTTAACTGCAGCTTTTTGGGAGGACTGTGGTTTTGGTCTTTTAAATGAAATCCAGGTATTTTCTCTACTTCAAGCTGAAATGCTGATGGATATCTGCTACTGTAAGTTAATCAAATAATTATTGATTTTCTTCCAGAGTGAGTTTAATTGTTCTATAACCAGGCTGGGTGCACAATGTAATCCTCCCCATAGCTGCATACATTTATTTAAATTGCTTCTGAAGGTGACAGTGATATATGATAATATGAAGTTTGTGTTGATCAACAGCAAACTCTCCACAAAAGAGTAAGTACACGCAGTGCAATAATATGAACAAATCATTCAGCTAAACAAGCTGGCAGGTGGAAGAGCTGGTTTTAAATACTGAGAATGCAATCAGTTGAAGTGCTGAACTACAGGCACACTTGATTAGGATGTGATTCTAAGTGAAAATAGAAAGGGGTTGCCTAAAGTGGAACATTTTCTCTGATAGAGAAACTGACATTTCTTTATCTTAATTACAGTGGCTTTTGGGTAGGAACCCCTTTCGACAAGACCTCTTTAAAAAAAGAGTTATTTTGTTTGTAAAAACAGTCAAGACAGAAAGTGACTGTAACTGGCCAGCAAATATTAAGAATACAAAACATTGTTTAATAACATACTTGAAATAAAGACTGCGTAATTCACAATGCCGTCCACACTCATGTCTCTTAATATTAAAGTTACACAGCAGTTTAAGTACCTGGCTGCATTGGTACCATAAATAATAGCACTGAAGTTGGTGTAACTAATGATCAGCTACTCACAGGTGTGTAATAGGACAGCACACTCTGTCCCAATATAATTTCTTTATTTTTTTCCCCACTTAAAGAGCTACTAGGTCAAATGGCCATTTGAATGTTTCCATTATTCTCAATATTATGAATAGGTGTCCTGTATTTTTCTTTGTAGTGCAATGGTTCAGCATCTCAAAAACGATGATCAGTATATCAGCCAGTAACAATTTGAACTTTTAAATGGCTATTCTATAAACCCTTCCTGTACTCTTCTTTTTTTTTTTTTTTTTTTTTTTTTTTTTTTTTTTTTTTTTTTTTTTAGAGATATGCATTTCTTCCTGGGCTCTAATATCTTCTGCTTGCTTTCTACTGCAGGCAACCAGTTCATGTGTCAGATTTTTATTTGTCATGACACTATCCCACAATCCATAGTAAGATACTGGGGTGGTATACTACCCCAATGCTACCCCATTACTGGTGGTTAGCTGCCCCAAACTGTGAGTAGTGGGAATTCATGTGATTTTTCATTGAGTGAAATAAAAAGTGAAAACATTTCCAAAAACATACTTGTGCAAAATTTTTTCTGGGTAAGTGTTTGTAGATATCTATCAAGGAATACACCCCAGCACAGTATCCACTCTGTGGAGCAGCAGTACTTTGTGGTTATACTGGATTAATTTAGACTTTGAAGTGACGTTCAGATCTTTAGGAAATTAGTTCATTAACTTATACCATTCTAAATGTCCTGGAAATAAGGAGAAATTAATATTTCCTGTTCTCGGGAAAAAGGGATTGCAGACAGGACCCTGCTCCATGAGCTGTTTTCCATGTCACTTATAGGTAAAACACTAAACTTCAATGGACAGTACCCAGGGAACAGAAAATGAATAATAGTAAGTCAAAGCGGGGGGAAGATTTCTATGTAAATTGGGATACTTTCCAAAGTGACTCACCCTAAATCATAACAAAGATTCTGATCCCTTGAAACTGTTCATTGTGCCAGAATTACACAGCTGAGCTCTCTCACCCTCTCTTTCACAATCCCACTCTACAGCGGTTTACAGAATATAATCATGGTACTGCTCCACCCTGAAAAAAAAATAACTGAAATCAACCTGAGGTTACGTGAGGGAATTCTGCTAGCCTGAACAGTGAAAATGAATGGGAACGAAAGAAGGAATTACCTTGCGTGTAGGTGGACTCCCCCAGGTCCCCTTGGAAAGTGATACAATTTTTGGCATTAACTTTTAACTTTTTACTCTTTGTGAGGAAGGCTACTAAATGATCCCAGGCTTGGCAACCATGTGGGCAATCTGAATGCATTCAGACCATACCATACACTTGCAAGAGGGCCAAGCATTGACAACAAAATATTTTCAGCAAAAACTATAGGTTATCTATGGCAGAATTCTTGGAATTAGTTTGAGTGCTAGAAATACTTCAACAAAGCAACCAGTGTGAAAAACCTCTTCAAATAAACTGAATGAAAACAGAGTATATCAGCAATTCAGAGAAATCACAGAAACTCCAGTCTGCACAATGCTCTTTGCAAGCTGTCTTCTTACTGGAGCATGAGGGCTTTTGTTTTGTTTTGTTTTGTTTTACCTTGACCTTTATTTGGGAGAATGAAACTTGAGATCTTATAAGGAACAAGTATGGGAAGAGTCAGGTGTATGAGTCAACCGTTTTACAAGAGGCTAAGATTTGCGTCATACTGAGAGAAACCTTGTTTCACAAGGGGGTCAAGATTGTTGTTAAAATGCCTCACCTTCTCAAGGACCCAGCCCGAAGTGGTTAAAAGAAGATAAATATTTGTTACATGAAATCGACCATGGTATTAACAAAAAAACCACAGAGTCTGATAAACTTGTAGCTGGGAAGTTAGCATTTAAAATTAAAAAAAAAGGTGTGTTTATTAGAAAATGTTGAAATTTTACTCTGAAAAATTAATTTCTCACATTGCCTTATATGGAAGAAAATAAGTTTAATCTCCATTATTATCTTATGTGGCAAAAACAGTGTCCTAGAGTAGTAATTTGCAGTCGGTAAAGGTAAAATACCCACCTGAAGCTTTTTTTTATACATATATCAGAGGCAAATGGAGTCCTACTGAGGACCATCAAATAAGGGTCAAATTTCTGTTTACAAGCAGCAGTGAAAAAGCAAGTCTTGAACGTATGACTGTAAAATAACAATGGAAATGTGTGTAACCTGAGACAGTGTTTAAAATGTAGCAGAAGTCCCCAAAATCCCTGTTTCTGGGCATCAGTTGTTCCTGATGGAAAAAAAACTGGTGTCACAGCAGAGGTCCATGGAGAAACGCATTCATGTGACAAAAAGGCTAACAGAAGGCATTGTGCTGACTGGCACACCTTTGGCAATATGGCAATATGACTGAGCAGCATGGATACTGTCATTTTTGTCAAAGCTGGATTTCCAAATATGTGTGAAGAATCTTGCATTATCCCTGTACACACCCATGTCTACATATCAAAGCTACTTTTTAGAACTGCCTATCTGGAAGTGTTTCAGAAAATACGTGTATATTTAAAAGGGGAAAAAAAGGAAGAAAACTAAATGCTTTGCTAATATTGCTGCTTAGCATTATTTTGAGGTCATCAACAGTGACAGCAGCTGATAAATGTTTCATGTTTAGGAAAGGAGAGCATCTGATCCAATTTATGGGAATACAGACAGCCTTAGCCACTCCAGGTTAAGCTATATGAAGAAGGCTGAAACCCAGAGTCAAGCCCAAACTTTCTTCACATCTTCACTATTCTGACACAAGTCTGTCCTGAGTCAACAGCACACCAAGAAAAATTATAGGCTCCTATACCTCTTTGCACAAACTAAAACATATACCACCCTGCAGGTTATCAGTGTCAGGTTTTGTCACTTTACATGACCTCCTACTGTCATTTGTCGTGTTGTCACGGGGCTGACACCAGGCAGACATCTCAGCTGAGAACATCTGTTCCAGAAGGCTCAAAACTGGAAGCCCTTACCTCCTTTTCATGCTGTTCGTATAGGACTTGAATGATTGATATCCTACAAGGTGAAAGGGATTTTTCTGGGTTTCATCGCAATTTCTAAGGGAAGCATACGTGTACTCTGCTAGACGTCTACTTTGGACTTATTCATTTCCACTGGCCAATGCAGAAGACAGATGTGGAAGGCAGGCTGCCTTTCAGTGCTGAACTTCTTTGGGTCTTGTGTGTGTGAAATTAAAGGAATAAGGTGGACAGCCGATGAAATAGGAGGCTTTGTCTTCCCTGTTCTTCTATTCAGGATTAAAGACAATCAGGTTCTTTGGGTTTACTAGTATTAACCTGTAAAATAAAAAGCGCCATTCTATAGACAAGACAATAAGAAAACCTCCAGATAATTGGGAGCATTCTTTTGATATTTTGGTTGTTTCATATTAACAAACTTCCTGGATTCAATCTGATATTTGCTATCTGATCCCTCTTGTATTGTGGAGGAAGTAAGACTTGGTGATCATAACAGGTCATTCTAAACTTAAAAATTTCTATGTTATTAAAGTCTATCACCAATGCATCTGCTACAATTCAGATCTTTAAAAGTGAGCTAGGTAACACAACATGAGCCAGCGTAATTATATTGACACTTTAGAGTCAATGAAGAATCATTACATATATCACAGTTACATATTTTAAGATTAAATTAATTGTGCTCTGGAGGGCCTTATTTGTATCTTGTCATTGCAAAGGGAACTTCTCTGAGTAACTCAGATGTTCATTTTTAGTATTTACATGTTTAATGTTAGCTGACTGTAGTTTGTTTTTGTTGAATGGCGGCAGGAACAGTATGCAATATTTTTATTATATTAATTTGTTGATGCATGACAACAATCATTTCCTTTCTAATTAAACAGAAGAATAATACAAACAGTTTAGTTCACCTTTCTCCACAAAATGTTCGAGTTCAGCAAGTCTCTGAAGTATGTGTCAAACTTGGCTTAACCTTCAGTGCAGAGGTACAGTGTAGGGTATAACCTCGTCATAGAGAGGTACTGAGTGAAAGAAAGTTTCCTGGTTAAGGGGAATTCCCTTTGAAGGTATATGACTTTAATCTTTGCCTCTGCATTCCTACCTAGAGTATCAATGAGCTAGGAACAGGTGGGGAAGAGGCACAGCAGGTCAAGAAGGATAAGGAAAGTCAATGGTGGTCTGTTCACTTAGCACTGGTGTAGAGCATTGGCAGAATGCCTAGAGGTGCCCCGTAGTACCTTTAGGGCTATATCTATAACGTGTTTGCACTTGATCTCCAAGGCAGCTGGGCTCAGGCTGGCCCTGATTCAAAAGCCGTGTGGCTGCATTCATACAACACCAGTCCTGAGCCCTCTCTCTCAGAAAGGTTCAAGCAAGCGTAGCATTCCACTGTCAGCAGTTACATAGATTTTAATTTGCATGAAACTAACAAGATGTGAATTCACGGCTGCTCAGTGCATGCCGGTTATACCTCATGGTGTCTGTAATATTCCAGGTAAATATTTTCCAAGTAGTCCCAGGAGCACTAGGCATTGCAATGCAGAGTTCTGCTTCAGTATGGAATGTGACTGGAGTAAGCATCTTTCTGAGATGCCTTGTTAATATCTTTACAATATATGGGAATGGTAGAATCTCTGGTTTTATGTGTGGAAGGTGTACAAAGGGATACTTGCTCTTAGAAGTAGTAGCTCATGTTAGCTCAGTTCTAAAAATACTTACAAATGTGATTAGCTTCATCCATCTGAGTGGTCCCTTTCCAATTCCATGGGACCATTCATGCCTGAAGTCTATTCATACGTGTGAGTATTTGCAGGACTGAAGTTCATACAAGAGTTCAAAGTTCACCTCTGAAAGCAGAATAGAATTGGAATCTCGTTAAAAATATAGATCTGTGGCCTGTCAATCAGATGTACAAATTGATAAATGCAACCAAGAAACATGGCTTTGACCAAGAAGGAAGGAAGAGAAGGAAGTGATTGTTAGTGATTGTAACTCACCCAAGGGCTTACCTCAAGGCAAAGCCTGAGGGCATATGAAATTTTCAAGAAGCCAGCATCAACAACTTTCTACTTTCCAGAGATCATTATAGTTGTTAGATCACAGTTTGTGAGTCTGGAGCTGAAGAAGGTCACATCATTTGCACAAAATCCACATTTCCTTGAAGTAGAATGTGGTTAGTGTAGCTTAGCTTTGAGGTTGACCTATAAAATATAAATGAAAGTCTGGACACACTGGATGTAATCTTTAAAAAACCAACCATGCTGCTTTTTCTCTTCTTGCACCATAGAACTTTGGAAATTGAAATATTTTTAAAGCAATCTGTGAACAAATAAACCAAACTGTGTCATTTGCCTCTTCATTACATTTCTTAATTAAGCAATTGAGAACTCTCTGGTAGTTTTCCTAAGGAAGAACAGGAAGTGTAGAAATGAATTCTGGTTTGAAGACAGTATCCACTCATTGGAGTTTATGAGGTTTTGAGGTTTACTTCTTTTTGAAATAATTTATTTGCTTTTGCAGCCCTTATATTTGAAAAATAATGGGGTAACTGAGAATCCAGGACATGCTTTCCAGCCTGTCAGGCAAAGCGTCTGCGCTCTGTGCTGAGAAATTTTCTTGGTCATTTGATCTCCCTCAGGTATTGAAGAGCTCTCTCTCTAGCCAACCAACAATTTGGCTTAACTTTTCCCATTTTCTTGGCCTGGCTTATTGCTCTTCTCACACTGGCGTGAGGGACACTTGGACTGTTTAAACATTCAACAGCAACATCATCGTCACTTCCTCCTTGTAATTCTCAGCCACAAAACACACAGATTTCTTTAATACCTTGTGTCTTGGAAACAAAAAGGGGTCTGTCCATCACATGTCCTTTCCATAACTGCTTTACTACACAAAGGAAAACTCATGAAAATCTAAGGCCTTGACAAAGAAGAGTGTTTTAATCTAAACAGTTCTGCTAAGAACTGTCTGCCTGTTATTACAGGAGGAAAGCTTTCTCTGGAGAATGTCATCTTGAGAGATTACATCTGTAAGCATCATCACTAATGGGGCATCCATTTGCCTTAGCATTATTTTCATTAGTGCTTCATTCACTTCCTCCCTCTGTTCTTTGTTTATTGTCAAATATTCGTTTCACTTTGCCGTTTGGAGCTTCATTTCTCAATTGGATGCTGTCTTCTACTTTCTCATCCGGCAATAACAAATGCAGTTTAAGAGGAGTCATGCATCACATACCTATGATATAATTTCTTTTCCTCTGTTCCTGCTTCTCTCCCTTATTCTCCAGATTTTCCTGTAAGGGAAATTTTAGTAAATCTTTTCTGTAGATACAGCTATCTGTATTATAAGAGGTTAAAATGAGAAGAATAAGACGTTTTTCCTTTTGAAGTCACAGTGTTTTTCTACCTATCCATTCTGCTGTAACATCTCTTCTCAATGGAAGTAGGGGTGAAATTAGACAACTGAAATCTAATTCTACAGATATCTCCATGAAGACTGGAATTTCCAACCCAATATATATATTAGGGAGTGTGTGTTAGCAGAATATATTGCAAATATAATAATATAACCATATATTATATCATTCTAAATATTTATATAAAAGATATAATACATGAAATATGCATTTCTTATATATTAATATGTATACTATATATAATAAACATAATTAGAATGGAGTAGAATAGACTAGACAAAACTACAACTGAAAGGAACAGGAGTGTGATGAATAAAAATGTGCAGGTTTTATGACATAGTGGCTAATACTACATCAGATTTCTATTCTGTCTCTATACAATCAGACTAGAATTTACGGGTCACGTAAGGGCATGAGGGGGTGTTGGGGAATATTTGTGTTATATACCATTATGCCTTTAGCTTAGAGGCTTCAGTTAGCTAGAAGGTCACCTATGATCCTGTGGGAAGACAGGTGACTCCACCAAGGATAAACTGGACCAGAAGGCTGACCAGAATGCTCTGAAGTAACCTTTGGAGCAGCAACTTGTGCTACACAACTCCCGTGAAAAATTATGCCCTGCGTAGTCCTGGCTGAAATCAAGGACTTCGGGATTCTTCTTCTGACTTCAGCCCTTTTGCTTGGTGTACGTAAGTTGGGACAGGAGTTGTAAGGAGTTGTCCATAGAAAGGACAAACTGTAGTCTTTGACTTTGCTAGCCAAGGTAATCATTACTCATCTTAACTCCAGTTTTCAGGCCAAGCAGCCAAGTTGAGTTAAATCTACTTATTTTATTTTCCTTGATATGAAGAATTGCTTGTATTATGGAATTGTAACTTTTCCTGTTGCAGTTGTGCTAAGGGGTGCCCTGTGCAGTAATTTGCCCAGATACAGTGAAAACTCTTATCAATCAGCATTTTTTAATGATAGTGTTACCACTTACTGTTTGGTTTGGAACTAGGAGGCCCTTTCAGAAAAAAAAGCCTCGTGTTATTTTTAGTAATCCTTAATGGAGAAATAAATTATGATCGTTGAATATAAAGGGGTTTCACTGACATATTCAGCTTCTGTCACCTTCACTCCTGTTCAGAAATACCTTATTCAAAAGCAGTTCTGCAGGTATGAAGGGGACAGCTCACAGAGCAGGATATTATTTTCTCTCAGCAAAGCTGACAATATGTCCTTGGGATACTAAATATGACAGAATTCAGTGGGGCACCTGTTAAGGAAGACACAAGTTGAGAGTCTGGAGCACATTTTCACATACTATTATGTAGCAGAAGATTAGCACCCCATGTAAAATCACTTCCACCCATCCAGTCTAAAATAAATATAAGTTTGAATCCTGTTTGCAGAGGTGAGTACTGACCTATTTCTTTAGTGAGAAAATATTATGTGATTGCTTGCACTTAGCAAGGTTGGGAAAACAGAAAGGCAGTGGGTTGATCTGGCAGATATCTCAAAGGCTATCTAGGAATTACATTTTAAGTTTTAAAATATATATTATGTTTGCTTTATGTTGCAAGATCGTGAAAAAAAAAAAAATACTATATTCTTTTTGAAATGTTTAAATCTTAAATGAAGAAGCCGTTAGGAATGAATGGGCTGTGTGCAATGAAATCATTACCAAAACATCCTGCAGGATACAAAAAGCAGACTAGCAGTAATTACAGTCCTGCAGGAAAAATCAATGAGTGTTTCTTATGCCTTTCTGATCAAGACTGTAGCATGATATTAGCAACTTGTGAAACAATGGGGTATGCATTTAATCTTACTTGGAAGTATGTAATGTTTATCAACTCAGTCATATTCTCTGTGCTTGTAAAACTCCTTGATCTCCTACTATGATGGAATCCTGGAGAAAGAACTTTTCTGTCACGCTCACATGAACAATATGTTGGAGAAAAAGAGAAGGAAGTAGTAATACACTTAAACATTCAAAAGTAAAAAGAAAATATTAAATTTAAGGTTCCGGGTGTTACATTGCAGGACTTAATTCTTGTCTCCTTCCATTGTGTAAATGAAAAATAAATCCTCTGACTTCGTCAAAGCAGTACCACATTAATCTGTTACAGGATAAGAATCAAGTCTAAAGGATATGACTACCCTATATTTTGCATTATGGCTATTAATTAAAAAACAAATAAGATTTTAATCACTGTTACTGAATTGTGGCCTTTCAGAACTGTCTTTCAGCTCCCAAAATGTTAATGCCCCAGGGACTTTAGAGTTATATATCAGATAGTAAATTTGTGCTTAAAATAATTTCCTTTAGGAATGATACTTGTCCTCCCTTTACCTAGAGAATTAACTACCTTGGTATAGGAAACTGAGTTTTTTTCCGAAATGGAGAGTTCAAGAAACACAGGATAAAATACAAGTCTCTTTCAGGATCATAATATTGTTCTGTGACTTACTTATGATTCTGTCTTTTCATATCTGGCATGGCAATACAGAATACCATTAACTTACAGTTCAGCTGCTCTCATTTACTGTGTAAGTGTATATTGCAAAAATACATTAAGCTATCTGTTTATGGTGTATTGACAAATGCAGTTCCAAGTCCTTAAAACACTGATTCAGCTCGGCACACATGAAAAAGCTTATCTTGAATCATATACTTAAGCTGATAACTTCTAGATAAGCTGCTTAAAATGGGAATTAACTTTAAGCAACTACTTAAACGTTCTGCTCAATCAGAACCTTTTTTTTCTTTGAGTCTTCCCCTCTGCCCCCATGCCCACATCAACTGCCTGAAATCATCGGCCAAGTATTATCGTGTGCTTCACACAACTGGGAAAACTTCAGTCTGCAGGTCAATTTAAAGAACATGGGGATATGAAGAAGAAAGTGCAATTATTAATTGCAATAAATAATAGAAATTACAGTCAGGCAGTAAAACCCATTAGGGATTATTTAAGTTTCAGAACAATCAAAATACTGTAAACGGCCATAAATAAATGAGTGCATTTCTTGTTGAGCCATGTTTACTTCAGATAAGTTTTGCAGCAAAAAACAAATTTTAACACACTGGTCACACTGCAAAAAATGAGAAATCATGTTTCAAAAGTGCCTATTTCAAATATTAAAATAAAATAACAATGATTATTCTAATTTATTCATGGAAAACAGATCCTTAAATAAAAGGATGCTCCAATTTAGACATGTGCTCCAAGTTAAGCATGTGCTTTATTTAATTAGTCTGCTTAAATATTTCACTAGATATGAGGTGTTTTCTAAAACAGGGAAGGAACATTAGTTTTTCCTATACTATTCTCATCTGATTAGCTCTTAGTACAGCTTACTTCAGGAATTAAGATATAACAGAGTATTATTATCTGAACATAAGAAAAATGTTCAGATTGTGTGATCACCTTACTTGTCGACAACCTGCAATGAAATATAAGCTTGTCTTTTTAACCCACTGCATGAGGCCATTACAAAAATAAATGAGAACAAACTAGTGGCTAAAGTCTGCATGCTGTCTACAGTGCATTAGTAATTTGCTTAGCCATAAATATCTCCAAAATCACAAATTCTTCATATAAGCAGCACTAAGTAAAATAGGCCTATTGCTTAATGTTCCATTAAATTTTATATGTATCATAAAATAGACCTACTCTGGATGGGATTCTTAATTTAATTATGAGATTGTCATTCAACTTTATCTCTGGAAATTGATACCTGCCAACTTTTATGAGTATGATTTTCATATCTGCTAAATATCTGCAACTCCCACTGACTTTGTTAGAAATTGTAGGTGCCCACCACATCTGCAGGTTCTAATGATAAGAGCTTGAGTGGATTAGAAATACTTGCCTCACAGCTCACAAAGTGTCACTTGTTATTATGCCATGATGCAGTGATCTCCAGACCCAGCAATTTGTGAAGGTAACACACCATTATGGTCATCAGCTATCTGCATCCTCACACGTATCTGGGCTTTGTATTATGATATACACACCAGGCAAGTCATTATGTTAATTACAATACATTTGTAACGTTGCAGATTTTCAGGCCAGAAGGGACCATTCTAACCAAATAATCTGACCACTTGTATAATACAGATGATATATTTACCCAGAAATTTTTGCATCAGACTCAAATTTTTGTTTAAGCTCAAGAGTAGCTTCTGGAAAAAAGTCTAATATAACTTGCAAATGACTGCTAATAATGCCATCATGTGGCATGCCACCTCTAAATGCATTCTGACTTACCTCCACGTCTACACCAATATTATTAGGTCAGTCATTACATTGTCTCTGCTAACCTATTATGTATTGCTTCATTTACTTACAGGCATCATTTAATTATCCTGTGTATGATGCACAACCCAATGCTGATGGCATTCGAGGATACACCCGTCTGATTACCTCCTTTATATATGCAAGTCAGTTTTTCTTTGTAATTCAGTGCTGCTGCATTTGCAAAAAACAATATTTTTCCCTTTCAGCTTTCCAGAAATGTGCTTTGTGTGTTTCAGGTAGATACACAGTAATAAACAATGTCTTTGCCAATTGTAAATCTGTCCTGCTAGTTCTGTAAGCCAATCGACTCACTGCACAGAAGTGATAGGTACTAAATTCCCTATGTAATCAAACTTACATAATAAATGCACACACTTTAAGCTTGTGTGCCTGTTTCACACAAGTAGCATAGTATAGGTTACTGGATTAGCTTTACCTGTAAAAAACCAGTTTAACTAAGTGTTATAATAAGTAAAATACTTATATTGTAATGGATTTTGTTGAGTAAGCAGTCTCTTGCCTGATTTACACCAGTCGCCACTCTCTGCCCCATAAGGAGAAAAATAGAAGGAATACAATTCTTCTTCAAAGCCAAAATCATACTACTGATAAGGAATTACTCAAAATTCAGTGACAGTATACTTAAGGAATACAATCGAAATTCAGTTAGTGACAGTATAGGAATAGTGACAGTAAGGAATACAATGGAAATTCAGTTATGGTTCAAAATTAAAAAATTTGTTTATGCTGTGGATGGGTGTGCAATTTGCAATGGCAACAGGACTTACCTCCCTAACTCCTTTATGTGCGTCTTGCACATCTCTCCACTAATCATTAACATTGTTTGAATTACAGCTACTGTGCTGCATTGAATTAAGGTTATCATCCAAGTTTAAAAACTTGTATGTCACACCTTTCTACTTCCTCTGTTAGTGTGTAAACTTTTGGTCTTTGGAGCACTTTCAAGCTCCTGGGTTTGGGGCTTGCCATGGATACCTCTCATCTCCATGCTGGGGCCAAAACTCTGGGACACAGTGTTTCCCTTTATGTTGACAAACTTTTTTTCCACAGAAAAGAAACACAAACATATGATTTGGGGGAAAAAAATTCCACAGAACCAACGAAAAAATGGTACACTCTGGTTGTGTCCCAAAGTCTATGAAATCTTCTCTTGGTGAGAACTGTTATCAGCTATGTAAGACCCATTAGTTCAAGCTGTTCATAGGACAGTACAGGTTGGTAAGGATGTCAGGAGGTCTCTAGTTCAGTCTCCTGCTTGGAGCAGACTGAGCTGTGAGGCCAAACAGATTACTTAGGGATTCAATCAACTTGGTCTTGGGCATACCCTCCTTGGGCATGTCCTTATTCTGAAACAGTTTATTCTTACATCTGGTCATACCTCTGTTGTTTCAGCTAATGCCTGTTATCTCTTGTCCCCCCATGCTCCACTGTGTGAAGCCTGGCTCCATCTTCTGGATGCTCTCCCTGTAGGTGCTGAAAGGCTGTTGCTTTGCCCCTCTGAAGCCATCCCTGCTCCAAAATGAACAAGCCCAGCTCCCTCAGCCTCTCCTGACAAGGCAAATACTGCAATTGCCAATCAACATGGTGGCCCTTAGCTGAATTCAGACCAGTTTATTGGTATCTTCCCAATACTGGAAGGCCCAAACTGGGCAGACACTCAGTACTCAGGACACGACCCAGTGAGTGCTGAGTCAGGGAGATAATCACTTCCCTGATAGGCAGGCCATGCCATAAAAGTTTGGGATGCCTTTGGCCTCCTTTGCTGCCAGGGCACTCTGCTGTCTCATGGGGAACTTGATGTCTGCCAAGACCTTCAGGGGCTCTTCTGCAGAGCTGTCCCCTGTCCCAGTCTTTATTGTTGCAAGGGGCTCTTCCTTGACAGAAAAGGTGGCCGGTTTGGCATTTTTCCTTGAATTTCATAAGGGTACTCTGAGCCCATTCCTCCAGCAGGCCTAGGCCCCTCTGGATGGCAGCCATGCCCTCGAGTTTATTGGCAGTTCCCTTCAATTTGATGCCATCTGCAAACCTGACAGGAGTACATACCATCCAATTCATCACTATGATCAGGTCATTTGGTAGGTGTTGTGTGAAAAAATGAGTCAGAAACAGAATGTGTCCAGTTTTCCTATTCTTTTTGTTCAGTTGTCACAAACATCCCTACAGACTGATGGCAGAGAATAGTTGTATTCTACAGCTGGCAGTACAATGTTGACATATGTAAATTAAGACTAGCCTTTGCCTATTTTCTCTGCCTTTCAGAGATTTACCATGCACAGAAAGCAGTTTGGCATTACTCTGAGGAAAAAAAAGAATGATCGAGGTGTTCAACATGGCTTCTTGGCATGTAGCAGCCAAATAATCAAGACTATTTGTTGCTTCACACATCATTAACTTTGCATATATATTCAAGTGATTGAGCCATATAGTTTTGCTGTTTTGCTTAAGTCAAGCATCATGCTTGTGTTAGACTTTGTTTTGAGTTAAATGAGCAGTCTTGTGCTTACTTTCCAAAAATAGGAAGCTAATGTCAAGGGTGGTGCCATTGTTTTGCCTTGATTTGAGTATTCTGTTAATGTCTTTAAAGAATAAATTGCTGCTTCTGTGGGTGTGACCAGATAGAGAAATGCAAATCTTGCTGTTTGTTTTAATTCCAAAGTAATTTATGTAGGCATCCAAAATTCTTAAGCGCACATGGTAATTATTATAATTTCCATAGGACAGACATTGGCAAATTAGTATTTTAGAGAAATCTGATCATAAACACCTATGAGTTCATCAGCATAGAGTTTGTAACATCACTCATTGCACACGGCGTTAATTCTTGAATGAATCCACGTGGTTGAAAATATTACTACTGTCTTTAAAACAATGCACAGGATATGGCACATATTTTCTAAATTTATTGTAAATGTGTAACATGTGCCAAAAGTTTTAGTGCTTTCAGGTCTAGTGATACCTCAGGTGAAACACGTATCTGGGAATTGCTCATACAAGAAAACTTAGGACCTTTGAGTTCTGATAGCTGAAAGAATATGTGTTCTTTAACTAGATCAACTTCTGTAGTGTAAAAAGAAAAAGAAGGAAAAAAAAAAAAAGTAAGTTTACAATCAATCTCTTCATTCTGCAAAACATTTCAGTACTTCAGGCATATGAGTTGACCTACCAAGGTTTAGAACTTGCTTCATTGATAAAGCTTTGATGAGAACTGGGAAAAAAGACCGTTCCATCCCAATGGAAGAAACAAAACTCTCTTGTTGTTAAGCAGGCCCATAAAGAGGGGGAAATCTAAATCTGCTTCCTATGTCAGGAGAGGAGAAAATTTTTAGAAGCTAAAAAGTGTGTAGTTAGAGGAAAACCAAGCTCAGATTGCTTTATAGATCCAGTGCTCAGCTGGTGCTTACAAGAGCAAATATTTGAGCTGGGGCTGCAGGGGTGGTGACAGCATTACAATGTGCTTTTGTCACCTTATACCTGGAACAGCTTCATGAAATATACTTGATCAGTAGTCAGACTATCTGGTGCACATAGTTTGCTTGATCCTTTCATAAATCCCTAACAATTTACATATCAATGGCTTTCTCAAAATGAGAAGTGCGTGCCACCTAAATACTGTGCTGAGTAGTCACAAACTAGATAATTGTATCTCTTTCTCAAAGCAGTGTGTAAAATAAAAATTACCTTAGTCAACTGTTCATTACACCTGAACTTTACTATAAGCAACTTATATTACAGAAGCAAGTGGAGGTCAAATCAAGCAGGTGTTGCACTGAGCTAGGCCCCATAAAGTAGAGGACAACACAATTCTTTCTCCAAAGACTTTACTGCCTAAAAGACAAGATCTAACTGGTGCATGCAACCAGCAGGCAGTAGGAAGGAGAAAGTAAATACTGATTTTCGGCATAGATGAGACGCTTGAATTTTCTATAAGTTTCTTTTCTTATATTTAGTGTCATCATGATAAGATTTAAGTGGCTTAAGCTGAGGAAAAAAAAAAACCCAACCCCCCAAAACCAGCAACAGCAGATAACAGCTTTCTTTCTTTTTATTTTTTTTTTCATCCTTAGTAAGCAAAACATATTTTGACAATTAGTCTTTACCACATCAAGTTAGAATCAAAAAGGAAATGTATTTGCAATGTGTTATCAGGTGAGTCTCTACCTTGAGAAGTAGAAGAACTGGCAATTTTAACAGTAACATTGTTGTATTGACATGCTGGCATGACTCACATTATGCTTAACAAAGTACAGTTAGAACTTCTTTGCGGTATTTTTCAAAACCTGCAAGTCAATTAAGCAATGAGAAATGTATTAATCTAAATTTTAATGGGGATAGAATGTCCATTGATTATAAAGACATGAGTAATGGGTGAACTATAATTCGAGGTCCTTGTAGAGCAAACATAATGTCAGATGTTCTGCAATCTGCAGTACTATACATTTCATACTCTAGAATACTGCAGTGGTGTTAGGAGTCTTGTCTTCTCTCTCCACACAAACCTTCCTACTACTGCAGATAGTCTGAATGCTGATTTGAACATACCTGAATTATCAGTACTGATTTATACAAAAATCTTGTCAGAAAACTTTTTGATTAAATTTTAAATCTAGGATTGCTAATCCTTTTTGGACTGTATCACAGACAGCAGTCACTCTTACCAATTCTGTATTTCCAGTGATGTCCTGACTTGACATAAAGCATAGAGAGAGTTTAAATGATGAAAGGTAGAAACAATGATATGTGCATACTTTTTGTACTGTTAAATTTTAATGAAGTTTTTGGATAAAACTAATCCATGGACTGCATCTCTTTAAATCAATTCTCCCAGTCTTACACCTAAGTAAAACATAGGGGATTAGTGGCAATGGGCCAAAATGCTGAAGTTTTACATTAATATTGACACATAGAATTTTTTTTAAGAAGTTCCCAAGTTGACTTTGTAAGAAAAGGTATTAAATTGAATTTTTGCTATCCATACTGCTATTTCATATGCTGTAATGTGGAAGGTCATTACTAAAATTAGAAAGTGAACCCAGTATCCCACTGTGTTATCTTTACTCAGTGAAGCAGGTTTTGCTGGATAGGAATTTCAGAGAGACAGATGACCTTAATAGCTACAGCTGTATCTGTTCCTATGTAAAACTTGATTACTGTATACCAACATTAAGAATATTAGCTTAGAAAGTGTTTTGAATACATTGATCATAAAAAGAAGTGATTAAAATATATCCTATTTACATTTTAACTAGATTGACAATTCACAACTTGCCCTGAACAACAGCAGCATGTTAGCAGCCCTGCTTTCAGAGAAAAACATATCACACATTAAATTTTCATATCTTCTAGTCCTCCTCTTCAGCAATGGAGTGACCCTTTGGTCATTTGAGCTAGTAGAAGAACCAAATTATATTGGCTCAAATATTCCAGCAACAGCACTAAGAACTGCTTTATCTCCTTCACTGTTACTTATAATTAAACAAATAATCACTCTAGAAAGGTTATGGGATATTCTGAACAGAACTCATCCTGTACAGCTTTACATGCCTGTGATATAGATAATTAAATGTGAGCAAGTAATTATCTTTCTTTCCTATTCTAACAAGTGATAAAGAACAGGTATTTTTCAGATATTCTTAGAAGTCTTTTTTTTGGTGATGTCTGAAGGTAGGCTGAGATATATCTCACCTACTCTGACTCTTTTTCACCCTGCTCGGGTGCAAAAGACAATGGAAAATTTTGTAATTAAATAAAATCTAGTCTTATTCAGTAAATGTAGAGGAGACTAGGAGTTCCCAGTATCTTACTTTGAAATAACAAATGCTGTTGCAGCAATGGAAATAACTTCACAACTTCTGGATGCAGAAAAGTCTTTAAGTTTTTCTAATATAATTATTTGATTTATGTGGCCCATATACTGTTTGCTTTTCAGCCATTATCTGACTCACTAAAACAAGTACCTGATCAAAACTGAAGAGTTAAAAGGAGACAATCTAACGAGAATAATTGGAAAAAAAAAATTGGATTTAATTGTCTAAATATTGTCTTGTGAAAGTAACATTCCTTTTAGTGTAGGAACTATACATTTATATAAAGATTAACACCGACTTCATTGAAACTTGATTGTGCTGCATCAGATATGACCTTCATCTATCACAGCTCTAAAATATATGTTTGATTTTAAGTAATCAAATAATATCCTTGACTTCAGGGACACTATTTACACTCTTAAACAAGTTCCCACACACTTCATAGATTTGGGCCCAAGTATTCAGAGCACAGAATTGAAAGGATAAAACCAGGCAAAACTTTGTCACTTTTCCATAAACTTAACCTCTGCTCTATCAGCTGCTTAGGTAATGGAAGGATCAATAACTATTTAAAGTTTTACCCAGGTTAATCATTACATAGAAACAAGTTGAAGATTAAGTGAAAAGCCTGCCTGCACTTTTCACACAGCTAGAGATAAACCTTCAACTGTGACATTTAAATTAGTGAACCTAAGTTGAGAATAAACAGTTCTGTAAGTGGAAAGCTTTTTCTAACACTTCCCACCCCTCCTCAAATACAACAACAATAAAGCTTATCTTATAGGCTTATCATACAGGCACTTTATTTTTTTCCACTTAGCAGATCTTTACACCACTAGTAACAGGTCCTCCTTATGTAAATGGCCACATGAAAATTTCTTCTAAAACTCTGTTAAAACAAATTCCATTCAGTAGCTTTCTATTTTTGTTGTGGTGTCAGAAGTTCTATTTTCTTTCCTTCTCATGTTTGTCCTTAAAAATCAAATTTCCTGA
Organism: Calidris pugnax; assembly: GCF_001431845.1. NCBI lineage: Eukaryota > Metazoa > Chordata > Aves > Charadriiformes > Scolopacidae > Calidris > Calidris pugnax. Next base: position 38,687,452 of record NW_015094506.1, on the reverse strand, counting down.
CTATTAACACCTCATATATTTCAAATTTCTGAGTTCTGTCCCACTTAGACCTTTTTATTATTCAGTAATGTGATTTCCTATCTATTGCTGTCTTACCTTGTTTATGATTCTCTTAAATTCTTTGGAACAGAGAAAATAACATGCCAACTGAAATCTATGGCATCATATTGAGCATGTCTATATAATATGATATTACAGTCCTCTGTAGAATTCACAGCAAGTCAGATACAGAAATCTGAGAAAAATTTCTCATGAGCAAAATTATGTTAGCTAATGGCATGACGTGAATCTGTTCTGATGAGAATGTTTTATTCAGAGCAATATTTAGTTTACAACTTAGTGCCAGTCTTCTTCAAGATTGCATTTATTTTCAGTTTGCCTGTTACATAAGGGAAAGTATCAAGTAAGACAGAGAAGAACAGAAACAATATCTACAGTTCAGTCTTGCAAACGTCAATAAATCTAGAAAACCTCTAGGCATTGGGTAGGGAGTCAGTATTGCTGAAAAATCTTTCATTATGTCAGTAGAGGTTTTCATGGTGATTTCAGTAGGAACAGCCCTCTAATGAGTTTTAATATTTTTTCTGTATGGTTTGCAGAATGCAGATACTTTCCCTTTATTCTCAAATAATTTTTGAACTTTGTGCCATTTGACATATTCTGATTCTAGCAGGAAAACCCAACTGCTTTTCCTGTTTAAAACAAGATTGTTGAAGTCATTCTTCTCTGATACTGTTAACAGTTTCTTTACAGTCTAAGGACACTATCCTTTCTAAAAAGCTGAGTGATTAAAGTTTGTATGCACATAGCAAATAGGAGATTCATATTTAAATGTAGAGTCTGTTTGATCTGAAGCAGACACTGAACCAGAAGTTCCTTTCTGAAAGGTATTGTAACTGTGTCAAAAAAGTTTTGACATGACCTTTCTCTGAACTCTTCCTATGGGCACAGAAACTTCAGCAAACAAAAAGTGATTAGAAGATTCTCCTGAAGAATTCAATTACTTATGGAGAGTAGAGCAACTTAAATAAGAGAAGTTCCACAAATCAGAATTCTTTCATTTGGCCACTCTCTTTTGCAAAGTGAGATTTTAATTTCTTTCAAGCAAAGGTTCAAGCAAAGATGAGATATGAACTAAGATATGAAATAAAATTTCTACACATCCATTGACAAATATTGATAAGAATTCAGATAAAACAATGAGTTAAGAATCGAAGTTAGAGCGGCAGCTAGCAGCATCAGATGGTCAAGTGGACTCACATATTTAAGTCTCAACTTCTCAGATTGTAAAACTGAGAGAATAATATCAGCCTCCTTTGCAGAGTATGTTCAGATCACTGGATGAGTATTCCAGTTTGTTGATTTCTTTTTTAATACACTGTATTTCTGCAAAATTTGTCAACCCTGATGTATTATTTGTAGGTGTCCTACACTTAGGCTGTTTTCATGGAAACTGTGTTAGCCTGCCATACTTCTGTATAATGATCATACATTTCCCCCACAAAATACCAGATCTTTGAAACTGAGGAAAACAAAAGAAAAAAAATGAGGTGAATTAACACCTCGTTCTGCCCAGCCTTTTAGTCTAAGCTTTTGCTTAAACTTAGTATTCTATTTATTTATTTAGAGTTGTCCCTAGGCACCTAGGCACCTTAGGACCCTCAGGCACAAAAGCATGAGTAAAGCCCATTGAAGACCACAGATTCTTCATGCTTTTTTTCCACTGGTTCATTTGCAATCATGTCACATACTCATCCACATGGTTATAGGCATTCCTCCTCCATGGAGGCCTTGATAACTGACACAGTAAGGAATGATCTATAATACAGAAGGTAAGGATCCCTGTACCACAGTCAAAGGACTAAAGAGAGTGTTTTGATATCTCTACTTGTCTCCATCAGTACTGATGTCAAATGACAGGTATTCCAAATCCTGTAAACTAGTGGTGTCCCAGAAATATAATAAAAATACATCTTGAAGTATATTCTGTCTTCAGTAGACCCACACATAACATTCACTGTCATTAACACATACGCTATATGGACCATGTATACAATATTGTGGTTCTTATCCAAATCTTTCTTGGCCATGATGCATGAAGTGGCACAGTCCAAGACTATAGTACTTTGCATGTGGCTTCCCTGTCATGAAAATTGACCATGTCATGCCTAATTGCCTTGGTGCAAGAGAACAGTTGTAGTCTTTTTTTAGTACAGTAGCATAGACATAATCTAGAGCCTCATTAATTTCCATAGGACTCCACATAAATGTGTCATCAGTAGAGTAGCTTTTGCAGGACCAGAGCCATAACTGCTTAAATATTGGCAAAAATGATTCTTAGCAAACTGTTCAATTAATGCTTGTTAATGCTCTTCAAATACATTACGTAATGAACGGTATTTAATTAGGTACATTTACATATGAAGCAAGTTATTTTAAATAATTTATTCAATTCAGAGAAGAAGCCTTCACTAAATAATATATCCAGTGCAAAAAATGTCCATCCAGCCCTCATGATAACCGTTTCTTGTGTTTCAGTGCTTCATCCATGTGCCAATACTGCTATGAACTGGATGAGGTCCCATCACAGGTAATTAGCTGGCCACTGATTCAGCTGAGTTCCCTTATCAGACTTTGTTTGGTTTTCTGCAGCAATTTGTCTATCTCGCAGCTGTAATAAGGCAATGGTTTATATTCAGCAGGTATAGAGTTTAAGAACAAGTTATCAGTAAATTAGTTGAACTTAGAGTGAGGGTCAACAGCTTACTGTTACTTTTACAAAGTTTATATTTGCTCATCTCCTGGCATAGTTCTGCCAAGTGTGCTAAAGCTTCAGTGGCCAAAGCTATGTAATACAATGCCAAAGTCATATTTGTCGTAAAGGTTTTATAATGGTTTGTGTGCCTGGCCTAACTTGTTCGGAAAAAAAAAAAAAAAAAGAATAAAATGGATTAAAAAAATTAATTGTACAGTAAACTCCAGCTCTGTATTAGCAAAAACTAATACATAAGATCAGTTATAATCCTATTACTAAAACCAATTAGTTCTGTATTGTTATATAAGGTAATAGCTCATTATTATTATTATTATTGTTGTTGTTATTATTGTTATTTGCTACTTATATTACAGTAGCACCAAGATGCATATCAGATCAGAATCATACTTTATAAAGCGTAATATAAACATTTCTTCGAGAGCTTGCTTCAGCTTTTCATAGAACTTGGTGTTCTGAATGATATTTTACAATTGCTTCAGTGGCTGGGTATGAATATTTGCCTAAGACCTGGAGATTACTGGAAAGAAGAGCAAAATCTGTTTCGTAGGACATCTCAGTGAACTGGAGTCTCAAGTTATTTCTATTGTTATTTACTTTCCATGTGACTACATCAAAAATCCTTTACAGCAGGTTTTGTCATTCATCTACTGTAAATCAATGTATTTTTATTAGTCTTCTCAAATATGGTCATGCTCTATTTTTGTTTCGGGGGATGAAATAGCCCATTAGCATCTGGACTGGGATTCATTTTCTCTAAACTACAAATCAAGACCATGTTTTCTAGCAAAGTATTGGGAATATTCCTGACCAATTCATAATACCTTACCAATCAGCATACCAGAAACTTCACGCATTTCCAAGATAAGTCTATGGTTTTGGTAGGTCTCCCCATCTTCCTATTCTTAGCTTTACAAATTCTAATCATCTTGCATGTTTTCTGTTCTCAAGTCACTCTTTACTACTTCTTAATATCTATTTATAGAGCATTTGTAGTACTTCTCTTCATGCCACAGCCCAGATTCCGCTCAGTGACTTCTGTGTCCCAATAGTACAAGCACAAGGGGAATGTTCCCAGGATGGCAGCTGCACAGTTTCCCTTGTGGCAAGTCCTGTACTCTTGTACCTATGAGACCTTCCAAATCAGATGCCCTTCCTCTTTTCCTCAGCACTAGCACAACATCTTCTTCGTGTTTTGTTTATTAAAATATGACCTCATACAACCATTGAAGTGTCTGTGATCACGCTAGGAAATGGTTGCTTCATGGAACTGTCAATTTTGTCTATGCCAATATGATTTAACCACAGCCAGCAACTGGGGCCCTGCAGCTCTTCATTCACTCACCCCACTGCCCCCCAGGAGGGTAGGGAGTAGATGGAGAATATGGAGAAAAATACCTGGTGGGCTAAGAGAAAAGACAATTTAATAAAGCAGTAATGGATAATAATAATAATAATAATAATAATAATAATAATAATAATAGTAAAAGAATATAAAAAATAAAGTGATGCAATGCAAGTGCTCTTACCACCTAATGATCAATTGTCCAACCTGTCCCAAGCAGTGATCATGGATCCCTGCCCCCCCCCCAGCCAACCACCATTTGATGTCACTGAGCGTGATGTCTACGATACAGAATATTCCTTTGGCCAGCTTCTCCTGTCTATGCTCTCTCTCAGATTCTATGGGAAGATGAAAAAGTCCTTGACTTAATACAAACATTACCTAGCAACAACTAAAACAATATACATTATCAACATTATTCTTATGCTAATGCGAAAACACAGCAGCAACTAGGAAGAAAATTAACTATCCCAATTGAAACCAGGACAACTGAAAAACATTTGCAAGGCTGATGTGCTGACTGGGGAGTTTTGATGACTCCTGTCAACATGCATGAAGTTTTAACCACTCCTCACTTCCTGCTCCCATAGCAGAGTCAATACAACATGTCCACACCACAGCTATGCCAGAGCACAGCCTGAAGCTATAGCTGAAGCCATTACTGAAGGTGAGTTGGAGCTAATGTGCTGGGTTATAAACTTTGATGGCTAAGATGCTAACATCCATCTCATTTTTCTGAGGATGTTACTGACGCAGAAACCTCTGGGTGACTTGTAAAAAAGGCTGAGAGTAGAAACATCACAACTCTTTACCCACATCCAGCAATGTTTGTAAGTCAGTGTCCTTAGAGTTACAGCTGAGCCTTTAGAAATAAAGCAAAATAGTTTTGCATATAACTAGTCTCTTTCAGAATGCATGCATAAATTCAAAGAAATTAAATGAAATAGTTTTCATTTACAGCAATCCAACATATTGGCATTCCACTGTGGGTACAATAAGAAACTAATTTAACTAATAATTATGTCCTGCGAAGAACAGGATACTTTCAGGAGCTGAATTCTTTAGTTTACTGCATACTTTTGTGGGCAAGATTACTGTTTTATTGATGTTGTTCAAACCGATTACCTTACATTTTTGGTATTTATCTTTCATTTGTTATGCTAAAAGCAAAGTTGTATCTTTTGCCATGTATGCATTGCAGTCTACAGTTTGTCATGCTTTCAACATTACTGTTGTGGTTTGTTACAAAGAATATAGAATATAAAACAATTCCTGGTGTTGTATATAATAATTAAAGCTTATTCAGGAAGGTAAAGACTTCCTGAACATATTCACTGTCTTGCAAATCGTGCAAGTACCTCCTATCAGAAAACTATTTTTAATGAACTATTATACTTCATATGATCAGACTTGGAAAAGGCAATGTTGCAGCTCTTAAGATCGAGTTTGCAGCAGAGTATTCTGCTTCTCACTACAATTAATATCACAACAAGCAATACCCCATTGAATTTTTTGCCATGTTACAAAGTTAGTGTGTCCTGCCAGATCCCCTGCATAACAATATAAACCATAATGTTTTGATCTGTTTACAGTGTTCTCCATTGGCTAGATGGGTACTCCCAGGATCTCCGTTTCCTCCACATAGCCAAGGAAAAGAGAAGTGAAACTCTTGAAAATATAAGCTTGGCTGTCTGAAATCAGAAAGAATTTTTCCATTTGCTTTCATGAATTTTGGATCTCACCTTGGAACAATTGCATGTACAGTATATCAGAGAAATAATATACTTAGTTCTATATTGTTTAACGGTAGCATTGGATTTATTCAGTTTTTTTTTTCCCCTTGTAATCATTAAGGTCTTTGATGTATAAATAACAGAAATACTTAGAGATATTAATTCTATTAGTTAACTGTAACATTAAAGCAGTTTCTTATTAATTGGTCATAATTCAAAAGCAACTATCATAAACTTCAGCAACTCACTGAAGTTGCTTCAGCTGAAATGTCAACAACTTACAACTTACGCTGAAGCAACCTGTCCTCTGCTTGGTCTTCCTTCCATGTTCCCTGACTATATTAACCCCTTCTTTCCTCCCTCCTCCCTTCCTTCCCTCCTGCCTTCCCTCATTCTTTCTCTCCTTCCCTCCCTCCCTCTCTGCTCACCTCACATTATTTTGCTTTATTTTCTTTTTTTTTTAAACTTCAGTCAGATTAGAATGAGTAAAGAATAAATTTCCATTTGTGATTTTTGTGTGTCCATAGATAATGATATTTGAGAAATAGCGTATTACAGCTCTAATCTAGAGTCTACATCTTAGAAGGTAAATCTGTACATGAGTGTATGTCTCATTATACTCAGCTGAGAATATTGGTGTCTCAGTTATGATAAAGCTTGCGATAAGGCCAGCTTGCCCTTAAATCAGAAACCATTCTGTTAGAAGCATGTTTAAAAAAGAATAGATCGAGACATAGTTTTAGAGGATTTTCATCATAGTGTATTAAGAAAGAAAAAATATTTCCACAATCCAATTGGTTTAGAGTTTTATTTCTGTAATCCAGTTATAATTTCATTTTCTTGCTCAAAATGCAATGGGCCAGACTTTTTAGTGGTGCAAACTGATGTAGCAACTGTAAAGATATCATATTTTGTTCAATTAGGGTGTAAGAAAGGCTGAAGAAAAACAAGCAATTAGGCTAAAGAAGTAAAAATAAACCAATATTTTAGGGATATTTGTTCATCTGCTCATATTTAATCTCTACCAGTGTAGATTACAAAGGATGCAACAAGAAAGTAAGTTAACATATTGCATTTATAACCATATACTGAGTATATTTCACAATCTGTTGAGTACATTTAAAAATATTTGGAAGACATCCAAGCTCTTATAAAAATTGATATATCTCTCATTAGCATTTTGAAGATGTCAGCCATTTTTATATAGGGTAATAGAAAGTAATCTGCCAAGGGAAATAGTTGGTGTACTGCTGTGTGTCAGAACAAATATGATTAACATTGTGCCAGATGCATGTCCTCATGAACTCCCATGAGAGACTGGAGAACTAGACCTTGTAGTCAATTATTGAAATTGGAAGTGCTCTGTATCTCAGATTTGTGTGCACCAACAGTAACTTTCACATAGGGCTACCAGAAATACTGCTTGTGCATGCTTGTCTGAAGAGCATTAATAAGCAGATATATACACATCATTATCATGTCTTTTTCTTGTTTGCTGAATGTCATTTTTTCCAAGAGAAATTAACATACTCTAGTGCTTCTACATAATAAATATATGTTTAGCTAAAAGTCATAGAAAGCAGAAAAAAAATGCTGATGCAAATGTTTATCCCTTTTTGTTTATTAAAAGTCTAGGAGAGAGATAATTATCCTGAAAAGAAATGTAGGGAAAAAAAAGGTAGAGGAGTATGGAGTTTTAAAAAGAAGTATTTTACGCTGAAATATTTTAATTTTGCCTCTCTGTCTTGGGTAATTCCACACTCCTTTTAAGTATTTCAAGCAGAGAGTGATAGTATCCACATATTTCTTATATTTTTGCTGTTAGTCTTCCCTATAAATATCATTTGCATAGAATTTGTCTGGTGACTAATGGCATTGAATATGAGTTAGTGAGATTCAAAATTGGTTCATAACTTGTGCAGGAGAAAGTGTTTCAGTAAAGTCAACTAAATCTTTCAGAAACATTTAGCTTCAGAATCCTTTCCCTGAGGACTTTTTCTTTAAGATACAGATGAAAACTGTCCACTGATGCCTCAGCATAAGGGTGATATGGGCTGCGTCACAGGCTAATGGTTCACTTGGGATACTTCTAAACACTAGAATATGGGCAGACAGGAGCCTGTGTGCTTATGACAGTCCCAAGATAGCAGGATACAAGCCATGTGATGGCCTTACAACAGTGTCAAGTCTGAATGAATAAGTGCTGCTGGGAAGAAAGATTAGTAGTTCAAACGCCTTGACATGATAACTGAAGTTTCTCTGGTTTTAGTCACTTCAGAATGGCCAGGGGAATGAGCTCACTTTTTTTTAGATATCATGTTTCTCCAGAATCACTTCATGTGAGATAAGGCTATGTCTACATAGGCTATTTTCAGTTCAGAATCAAGAGATTTTGCTTACATTGTATAAAGTCTTTTGCACTATGAAATTCATATTGAATTATATTAAAGGTGCAACATACATTGCCTGCTGATTATCATGCTGTCCATCCATCATCTCAACCCTTGAGTTGTGACAGTACATGTGGGTAGCACCTGTCATGGCTTCCAAAACAAGTGCTTGCTTGTCTGCTATCTGGACATCACACTTGTGAGTGATACATCTAAAATGAACTGCTGCCCTAACACATGCAGGAAAGGGTTGTCTCTCGTGGAGCTAGATTTGAATAAGCATATTGAGCTCCATGCTGAAGCTCCTACGAAACTAAGCTGGTTTTGTTTTATTTTGTTTTTCTATCTTGCAAAAATCTGTGCTGTATAAAGGAGTGGTTTTGACCCAAGACAGTGCTGGACAAACCAAGAACAATTAGTTAAATGACACAAATTTATACTATGAACTTCTTTGATAAGGATGAGCTATAGTTATGGTTATAGGAGCAAAAACAATTCCTGCCGTTCCTTTTTTGCTGCCCACCTCCTCCCCCTCCCGTCTCCCTTGATAATCTCTCTTTTGTCTGAATTGGGTGCCAAGTTTCAATCGCACCCAGACACTGTGAAGGCAAAGACATTGTGCCATCTGGGTTTGCTGGTTTGCTGAGAAAGAAACATTGATCTGTGTGCTATGTCAGTGCAGCACAGATTTTCATCCTAATTACCCAGGCAACCTCATGTACACACTGAACAAGGCAGGTGACAGCACAGATATCTGCATAACTTCACATAAGATGGATAACCTCACTTTGGGCCTTTGGGCTGTTGAGCAGTTGGCTGAGACTAACCAGTCTGATCTATGTAGGATGAAAGAATAGGACGTCTTGTGCTGACTCATTCAGAATACAATAAATAGAAAGTATCCAATAAACACTGTGTAAAGATCTTACACTGGCAGAGAAGTGCTAAAAATATGCAGAAAACATACCAATGTATTTTTGTAGCAGATTAAAAATAGATTGTGACAGAAAAACAAGTCAAAGAAAAGGAAAACAAATGTCCAATGGCATTTTTTCCTTTTTTCCTTTTTTTCTATTTCAATAACTGTTTTAATACTTCTGAGAGCAATGTAAAGCGAAGTGTTCTAAGTACCTCAGAAATAATTCAACAGAGGCAGCAGCTTTTTAAACTTTTCCATCTTCCTTTATCCATATATTTCATCTACTGCATGAAAGACCATCTGTTACCAAAAGACTATTTAATTTTCAGGCTGGTCCCTCTCTAGGGGCATTTAGGTCCCAGTCTCTAAGAATGCTGTGGTTCTCTTTGACCTTCTGTACTTGAGTTCCCCTCTCGTGAAAAAGCAAAGTGAAAAGCCTGAAGTCTGGGTAAAGAGGTTTCAGGCAGCCTCTGAAACATCACTGCAAATGTTCTCAGAGACAGCAGTTTAGACCATAGTCCCTTATGGTGGAATAGAAGAATGCCCATAGGTTCCTGCTAGTAATACAGAATACACACGACCCTCTAGAACTGAGCTGAGTCATAAGTCTCTGGAGCTTTTAAAAAGCTAACAATGGACAACATCTATAACTTCTGATGTAAGCTGATTAAAACTTCCAGTCATTCACTAAAGGAAAGAATATATAAATCAGGTGTACGTCTCCGAACTTATTTTTAAACTTCCTATTATCCTTGCTTCCTTTTTATTCCTGCTTTTGCTATGGCTCTTCAGCAATACCCAGGTTTCATTTTTTTATCTGATCTCAGTGTCAGTGAAATGCAATTTGAACAGTGTAATTGGTATGGATTAGCACAGAGACAGTGAGACCAGGTTTTAGAATAATAAACTTGCACGTAAATGCTGAGGAGCAGAATTTGGAAGGAGCTTGAGAATCTGGGGATACAGTTGTGAAAAAATCTATACAGATTTCTTTCTTCAGAAGAACAAAAGATTATTTAAAAGATTCATATACTTTTCAGAGGTTTTTGCAAATATGTCTACTTATTTATTATGATTTAAGTCTTAAAAACATGTGAAGGTTTAAGAATTGCTTTGAATCATAGGAGTTTTAATTTATAGACAATCCATTTTTATATTAGATCTACTCATCTTTACGTTAAAGGATACATTCCATTGTGCCTTTATTTTAATATAAAAAGACAGGAAGTGTTTGAAGCTTTTGCTCATCCTATTTCAGTTCCTACTCCATCTGAGACTTTACGTTTGTAAATCACTTAGACTGTGGCCCTCTGTGCTTTAGTTCTCCAGCCACAGGAACAGTCCCACCCTTTAAGCAGTGTTTTGAGAATAACTAGATTAAATATTGTGAGGTTTGAGATCACATGCAAATAGTTACAATGAAGAGAAAGAATTCAAATTCTTTTCACTGGAAATAATTGACTATGCTATCAGTGTGCAAATCAGGGTTTACATAAACAAAATAGTACATGCATACACATACATGTATATATGTTTATGTGTATACACACATATATTTTGAGAAGGAAAGCAGGTATTTAAATTAAGCAGACAAAAAGTCTAGCATTTAAATGCGTCCTAATCTTCCAGATGACATCAGTTTTCCATCTCATTTTGATTTCATTTTTCCAAAACAAAGTGTTTAATCCCTGAGCAAAACTGATAAAAGAGGTTTTAGACAGAGCATAAGGATCCTTCCAAGGTTATTGGCTTGTGAGAGCTCTGCCACCTGTAGCTTCCCAGCGTTCCTCAGATCTTTCCTACTGTTTGATTTTCCACTCTCCGCTGAGCTGTTTTACATCCAGCTGTTAGAGTTTGACCAGGTCCCATAGCCCAGGACATGTCAAGGCTTGAACAGGAGCACGATAATGGAAACAGCGTGCTGGCAAGACAGGGTTTTGAAAAGTTTTAGGGGAGATTTATAGCTGTGGTTTTGCTGGAATACAGCTGCGCTGGGGTGAGGCATGATAGTGATACTAGTATGTGAGCCTATGAAAGGGATAGAGTTATACCATTGAGTAAATCTCATTGTAGACAAGATCTTAGAAAGCAGATTATTAAAAGAGATTCCAGAAGCATTTAGAATTATCTTTAAATATTTTAGAAGAAAAAACTGAATTTGAAACATCCCCCATCCCTGAATATTTACTACAGAGGCTGAGAGCTGGAAGTGCTTGAGCTTACATATTTTAGCTCAAAACTGAAACATTTTGACTGAAAATCCATCAAAAAAAAAAAAGAAGAAAAGTGTCCATTTGCTGATTCTGGAGATTCTTGCTGCGGTTCAGTTTTTTTGGTGGGTAGATTGACTAGAAGAGAGTACCAAGACTAATCTGCTCTGTAAAAGGTCATTCTTTCTGTAGCCATGCAGACAGGCAGATGCTGCTGTTGGATATTTCTTCAGATCAGCTTTCACTAATTGTGGTTCACTTTGCAACCCTCTTTCTCCCTTACAACCTGAGTTTAAGCAGTAAGTTTTTTTCTGTATGTTTGTTGTGGTTTTTTTCTTCAGTGGTGATAAAAACTAGAAAACAAAAAAAAGGTAGAAACAATTCCAAAACAGGTAAAACACCCTCTAGGAAAAGAGCACTCTAAATTAGTTACAGTGTTAGAGATGGAAGTGGTAACAGCGTCTTTTATTAAAGTTCCCATTATACGATGCTGTATTCTGCCACCTATAATTTTGTTGTATTTTAAATAATTGAGCTGACATTTCAAAAGCTAGTTGCCTTTCTTAGGCAGAATTACATTATTTTTATATATATTTTAATTTAAGTCAGAATGATTTGGATATTTCTGAAAATTAAGCTTTAGAGAAATATATTGCTTTGTTCATATTAAACAAGAGAAATCTTTCCTTTGAAAGAAAGTAAAAGTTATCTGAAGGAAAAGGAAAAAGCCTTTATATCAGGGATCTGCCTTTTGCCACCCTCAGGAAAGGCTGCACAGATTTGTCTGGGTTTTAAGTCTGTCTGGATTTAACAGGTCAAATGTGAAAACTCAAAAAAGCCATTAAACGAAATAGTTGCTTTTATCTGAGCTTGGACCTGTTTGTTTAGCATTTGCTAGTTCAAACATTTTGCCACTGCTGTAATCTTAGAGACTTTGGGGCTGGCAAATCTGCTATCCAGGGACTCCAGCACTATTTTCTTTCAGACAACGTCTACAGACTAAGCAAGTGTTCAGCGCAGAGCTCTGACACGCTCACACTCTAACAGACACATGCTAACTCACGTATGCTCTTGTCATGTCGTCACAAGCCACCACAAGGGATTTCTGAGACCCATAAAACCTTGCAAGTTGTTTTACCCTTGTTTTTTTTACAGAGGTCAAGATACTTATGCATGACATCGTACTTGCATCCTGATCTGGATTTTTACATACCTTAACTGTCACATAACATAAGGAAAACCCATGATCCATAAATATGTCTTCTTTTGCTTCTTTTCTTTTACCTTTGCTATTAAGCAAGACTTTTCACCTTGTACCAGACTCTACTTATAAACACATTTTTGTGTAGATGGTACATCTGCCTCCTGCATCTATCTTCTGTAGGGCCTGCTTTGACTAATGCTCTAGAAAACCTACATATGATCATACCTATGTGAATGTCCTAGCAGGAATACCGAGCCTACCATCACAACCACATGCAGCAAACCTGTCCATCCTGTAGTCTGAATAATCTGCCCCTGGCCGTCTCTCAGGCTTTTCCCCAAACAGTATAAAGAGAAACACAAAGGAGGAGAGTGAAGGAGGAATAAGATTGTATTAACGAATAAATACAAGTGACAGTAGAATTGGGGAGGAGGAGAAATAAGATTGACAGTCGGAAAAGAGAAAATTGGGCTAATCAAGCATGAGACTGGATGCCTGAGGGAAACAAAGCTGTATGAGGTTTGCTGTGGAGAATGAGACTGGAGTCTGGTGTGTGCATGATTGCATCCATGAGCTAGTGAAGAGATAGAGTATAGATTGGTCTGACAAGAAAAATAACATGAATCAAGGAAGCAGTGGAGGAAATAACCACTGGGAAAGAATGACCACTGAGATTAGATAGCTTTCTGAGGCAAAGAGTAAAACTGGAACATAATACAACAAAGTGGAACTAGAACAGTTTGGAAAGCTTAAGTAGAATGGAACCAACCCAGTACTGGGGAAACTGACTGTAAAACCAGTCTGTGAAAAGGAGATGGCAGGAACAGCTAAACAGAAGATGTGGGTTTTTTGTTGTTTTAGGAGTTTCAAAAGGCTCAGAGAGAGACCAACCATGTTGAGACTAAGACTGAGTAAAAAGGAAAACAGGGAACTAGAGCCTTGGATGGCTAAATGGCGAGAGGATGATTAGAGGGACAATGCAAGATGAGTCAAGGTTGGGATGAACAGAGAAGCTTCCACTAGAGTCCAGGATGGACCCTTGATTTTTTTAATTCCAAATTTGTTCCATCAGCAAATTTCTTCTTCTATCTGTTGATAAAAACAATTTATGTGGGAAAGATTTACATTTATTTCTTGTGCACAGAGCATAAAAACCTACAATCACTGTCTTTTAGTTACTCCTTTAACGCAAGGCCCTTATCTCCATTCAGGACACACGGGAAAGCACTGTGATACCCTGAGATGGAGTGTCTCTACTTTCAAGTTGCAGCTGTGTGTGCAGCACACACAAAATATGTACACAGATACATACTTACATATAAGAACGAAAACAAACCCAAAACTTAAAGGACTCAGAAATTACAAAATTGAGGGTAAAATTATTAAAGTAATATTAATTCATCCTCCTTACCCATATGCATTATGATGTAGTCTTTAGTGGTGTGACCACTTCCACGGGAATCCTGGTGCATTCAGTACATAAGAGGCACATTCAAAGAGTAAAGCAGGTCTTATTATTATGAGGTTGTTTGTAACTAAAATGGGACATCAAAAAGAACAAGGAGGATTTCCTCATTGAGATCTTTGAATATGGTTCTGAGGAATTTCATTCCTTCCCTCTCTCTTCCCATCCGTGTGATGCTAAGCAAGTCATGCAAACCAGACTTTTCTGAGGTCATCGCTAATAGCATGTCTTCATGTCCTACATGTCCAGCACAAGACATAGGCACCTATGAGAAATTCTCTAGTCTCATAACTGCCACTGAACTTATTGAACTTGAAAAACATGAAGAGCTGTATAACGACAGCTTCTCAGCAAAATTAAATGTCTCAAGTGGGCACCTTAAAGTACCATGGATACTTTGACCTTTAAACATCTAACCCTTCTCCTCTACCCTGTTCTCCCATTTGCAAATTGGAGGCTACAATGCCCTTGAGTAAGAGGGGTGTTGCAGGACCAAATTCAGGAATGTTTGTGAAGTGATCAAGCATTAATCTTTAGTATGAAACACCATAAGAAGTACTAACTTTAAAATTAATATTCTGTCTGTGTGTAGGGTAGGGATATTTGGACGTAGATAAAGCCTGGGACATTAGGTTTTTCACCAATAACTACACTTGATTAACCTAAAACACAATTTTAAACAGTTTCTCAAATGAGGAACCATCTTCTACCATTTGCATTAAGCAATGAAGAGCCCTTAAAATAAGAGTACATAGTCATGCAATTAAAGTTAATGTCTTAATGTAAATATACAAGAAGGCTGAATTAAAGTTGCATAGGTAATCTCAAAGGTGCTTTTTCTAAACTCTGAGCAATGGATATTTTAATACAGTTCTAACAGCATTGCATGTGCATTTAGGCATAAAAGAGGTATTTATAAACTGCATGAGTATGTGTTTTGTATATCCACAATACCTGGTTTTTTTCACTGGTCTTCTTGTTACGCTTCCTCACTGCTTCTCTTTCCATCATTCTACCAATGAATTAGGGGAATTCAGTAATGATTTAGCTGAGCTTTGAAAAATGAACTAGATTCTCCCTTAATCTAAAATAGACTATCTGAACCAGCAGGTCTGAATACATGTGAAATGAGGTAAAACAAGCTTATGAATCCACAACTGAAATACAGTTTTCTAACATGTATTCAATGTGTGGGACTTGGTACTGTACACTTCTGAATTGTTTGTTTTTCCAGTCTCTAGTCTTTAAATAGGGTACATTATATGTGGCGGCAACCACAGAGGCATGTCTGCTGCCAAGAAAACATATTACTACAGTTCAGTAATGTAGCCTAATTGTTTTCCCTCTGGTCAAGTTACCCAGAAATACTTGCTTTTCTACAGCTCTGCAGTAACAGTTAGCTAGATGAAATGACCTGCCTTCAGGAGAATTAAAGCCATTTTCTGAGCTTCTATTGCAGAAAAAGGCTTCCTTCTTTGGGAAATTATGTATCCTCCCTGATGGAGATTTCTATCAGAAACATTCATTTAATAGTGAAAAATGTTCCTGTCTTGTGGATGTGTACATACCATACTGTGTGGGATAGCTGTAGGACATGAAATGATTCACAAGTTACTAAGGCAATAAAACTACAATGGGGAAAACGCAAAAATAACTGCAGTGTTTAGGACTAGCGTCTTCTTTCTCCTTACCCAGATGTACAGGACAAGGAATGAATGGACAAAGACTGCCCTGTGTTCCTGGACAAAGTAATTAGCTTCCTTCCTAAAGGAAGCTGTCCTAAAAACAGGAAGAAGGGTCAACATTTGAAGAACTGCTCCATCTCTCTCCTTTATAGTTGCATGCAGCATGTTTTCTGTGCTCCCTCAGGGCTCAGTGCTGGAGTTTCACTCAGCATAGGACTATTCTTACATGGCACAATCCAGGTCCTTAGAAAGTGTGAAGACATTCTCAGCACACTCAGAGCTAAGTGAAACAAATTAGCTTATCAGTCTCTGGTGGAAAGCCGGAGATTGTTTCCTTACTTATCTCTAAATAACCTACTATTAAGCTAAATTTGATAGAGAGGAAAATTCTGTCATCTGAGGAAAATTTTATAAAGGCCGTGAATCAAGTACAATTTTCTATAATGAGTCTAATGAGCTGAGAAGGGCTGTTCTTCAGTTAGTAGTGTCATTTAGAAGGCCCTGCTTTCCTGATTCTATATATGGAAACTGATCTATTGATTAGCTCTGCTAAACTAATTGAAAAAGCTAACAAAATAGACTGAAAGTTAAAGAATTCTGTGAGGTAGAGATAATAGAAATAATTTAAATATTTAATATTGATCTACAAGAAGTGCAATTAAATCTTTCTGGTAATTAGTAATTTCTTTTCTCTACCAGGATAAATACTTTGTGCCTCAACATGATTACTCACACAACATAGCACAAAGCAAAATTGGCTAACAGTCTACTGTTGGCCTTTTCTGAGAGGTGAAACGAAGCATAACTTGAAGAGTGCTTGGGGTTACAAGGAGATTCTTTCAAGGATGAGCATGCAACTGGAAAATCTTCATGTGGCTGAGACACAAGAGGTACATCCACACACAACCAAGAGGAGAGGTACCTCCAGAAATAGTTCATAGGTAAGAGATGACACCATCTCTGCAAGATCCTTGTTGCTCCCGTTCCAGGTGGTACTGTGCTGTCTCTTCTGCTTCTTTCAGACCTTCCCCAGCCGCCTGCACCCCTATCTCTGTCACATCGTGTGGTGTAAGCATGAGGGAAGCACTTTGGCTGTCTTCGAATTATATACAGACTTGGGAGTTGCTGCTTGGTATTTAAAGGTTATGAATGAGGTGCTACAATATGATGAAGTCCTACTGAACTTGCACTTACAAAATGTGCATTTCATGGCACATTTTTAAGCTATTGTTGCTCCTCTTCTTCCTGTAATTTTCCTTGCAAGGAAACTTGTAAAAACTCCTGAACAGCTGATATAGCGATGTATTTTCCCAGAAGATGATAATTATTTACAACATGTCCCTTTGTGAGTGTTAAGCCACATACAACTTTTTCAGCAGTTTTTGTAATATAACCTTTTCAATATCCTGTATAAAAAGAACACTGACTCACCTTGATTTTCCTGAATATATTTGTGGTCTAGATCAGTTAAAAAAAAGTTTCCAGAAGCACTACAATCCAGAAGTTTTGTCATCATATTTAATGAAACAAACAAAAGCCACAGTAAACTGACAGTCAATACTTCCTGGATTGACTAGGGATTTGGGTCAACTTGCAGTTGACCCAAGTTGCAGTTTTTTGCTATTGACAAACAGCATCCATTGGAAAATCTTGAACATAATTTTGTTATAACTTTGTCACTTCTCTGAAAGTTGCATTTTATTTGAGATGTAGCCAGAAATACATTCACTAGATGGTTTATTTCAGCTTTTTAGTTTTCTCTATTTGGAACACAAGGACTTTGGGATGATGGTAGGTTCTGTTAATAATCAATTTGTTCCTGCTGGTAAATTTATTTGCTGTAATTAAGTTTTCTAAAAATTTAAAAGTCTTCACGGTGTTGTTCCTGAAGTACTAGGTCAGCTGAGTCCCTTTAATTAGGACAAAATTGCTAATAGAGTACTGTTGAGGAGAAGAATCCAGCATGGAATTTGTGTTTTTAGTTAGCCTGACAGAAACAGTCCTAGTTTGTTGCTCAGAGCTTCAAGATTTAAGAAAAATGTGAAACAAATTTTTTGAAGGTTGAAGTTATTGTATGTTATTGTTTTATTGCTTTGCCATGGTGTAGAGAAGAAAAAGTAGAAAGACTGTAGAAGTGTGTTGCAACTTCAGTATAACATGAACTCTCTGAAATGTAAGAGGCAACCTGGAGTATAAACGATTTGTGTAAAATTAGCTTTGAATTTTAACTCTGACTAAAAGGCTGCCAGCTTTCTTGTAAGTCTCTTTACTTAATAATTTAATAATTTTTCAACAAAAATAATGCAATATGAGCCCCAAAACACATGAATTCACCTGTGAGTGGCACAGGAATATCCTGGGACTATAAAATAAAAAACATACAGTTATGTTAAAAAAAGCTAAGTCCATTATAATTAGCATTTCTGATCATTGCCACTTATACATTATTAGATTACATTTAGCAAGACTCTCTATCAATATCCTTTTCATGACTTCTGTCAAAGAAAGACTTCATATTTACCTTTATCCTAAATTCAAAATGATTGTTCTCCACTGTACATATGGGGCTTAGATTCGCTGTTGCCTTGTACAGTGTTATTGTTTATATAATTTTATATAATTTCAAAGTGTATGTGAAAAGCAGAATGCTTGCATATTTTATGCCTATATACAAAGAAGTAAATTAGGTGCATTCATGTGCATGAAGATTACTTGTTCTTGTTAACAATCCAAGGATCATAGTTATCCTTGTGTAACTTTTTGCTCCATTATAAAGAATTCTTTTCATTTACTTTCTTTTATTTCGGAAATCTATTAAACCAAATATCACTGCAATTAAAAATGTAATTGCTTCATATACAATGAAAATAGCTTTATTTTGCAGTGGCTATTCCAGTTCTTCTAATAACTTATTTACCTGCTGCTTTTGCATGAGAAAGAACTTAACTGTCTTAATCTTCAGAGTGTTATTCTGCACACTTTAAAGCCAAACCAACCAGATTATGGAGCAGATCCTCCTGGAATCTCTGCTAAGGCACATGGAAAATAAGGAGGTGATTTGAGACAGCCAACATGGCTTCACCAAGGGCAAATTGTGCCTGACAAATTTGGTGGCCTTTTATGATACTGCCACAGACTTGGTGGACAAGAGCAGAGCAACAGATGTCATTTACCTGGACTTGTGCAAAGCGTTTGACACTGTCCCGCATGACATCCTGGTCAAAAAATTGGAAACTAATGGATTCGATGGATTGACCACTTGGTGGATAAGGAGCTGGCTGGCTGGCCACACCCAAAGGGTTGTGGTCAATGGTTCAATGTCCAATTAGCAGCCAGTGACAAGTGCTGTTCCTCAGGGGTCCGTACAGGGAGCAGTGCTGTTCAACATCTTTGTGGGAGACATGGACAGTGGGATAGAGTGCACCCTCAGCAATTTTGCTGATGACACCTAACTTGGTGGTGCGGTTGACACGCTGGAGGGAAGGGATGCCATCCAGAGGGACCTGGACAGTCTTGAGAGGAGGGCTCATGCAAATCACATGAAGTTTAACCAAGCCAAGTGCAGGGTCCTGCACCTGGGACGTGGCAATCCCAGGCGCAAGTACAGGTTGGGCGGAGAATGGCTAGAAAGCAGCCCTGAGGAGCAGGACCTGGGGGTCTTGGTGGCTGAGAAGCTTAACGTGAGCCAGCAATGTGCACTGGCAGCCCAGAAAGCCAACCTCATCCTGGGCTGCATCAAGGGAAGTGTAGCCAGCAGGTCAAGGGAGGTGATTCTACCCCTCTACTCTGCGCTCGTGAGACCCCACCTGGAGTACTGTGTCCAGCTTTGGAGTCCTCAACACAGGAAGGACATGGATCTGTTGGAATAGGTCCAGCGGAGGGCCACGAAGATGATCAGAGGGATGGAGCACCTCTCCTATGAAGACAGGCTGAGAGAACTGGGGTTGTTCAGCCTGGAGAAGAGAAGGCTCCGGGGAGACCTTATAGCAGCCTTTCAATATCTGAAGGTTGCCTACAGGAGAGCCAGAGAGAGACTCTTAGTCAGGAAATGTAGTGACAGGACAAGGGGTAATGGTTTTAAATTGAAAGAGGGGAGATTTAGGTTAGATACTAGAAAGAAATTCTTTACTGTGAGGGTGGTGAGGCACTGGAACAGGTTGCCCAGGCAAGTCATGGATGCCCCATCCCTGGAAGTGTTCAATGGCCAGGCTGGATGGGGCTTTGAGCAACCTGGTCTAGTGGGAGGTGTCCCTGCCCATGGCAGGGGGGTTGAAACTAGATGATCTTTAAGGTCCCTTCCAACCCAAACCATTCTATGATTCTATGTTGAGCTGCAACCGGCTTTACTACTTTTAAGGACACGTATATATACATATGTTTATACTAGTGGATGTACTTGCAAGCAAATAAAGTATATAAAGGTTTAGAAGAGAGTCCAAATGCCCACTCCTCCCTGCAAATCTGGCAATTATTAAAACCAAACCAACCAAACAAAAAACCCCAACAATCAACTTCCTGCAAAAAAAACCATTTGAGAAACTGGTTGAACATGTTAATAGGGACTGCTTTTAGTGTAACTTTCCTTCCAGGGTTCAGATGTTAATAGGGTATTGAAGTAATTTGCGCTTCAGAGCCTTTTGCCAGTGACAGAGGACTAAAATCTTACAGGTGTATTTTAATTACAGCAGTGTAATACACTTCTTTTGCTCCAAGTACTGCAAGTCTATGCTGACATTTCTTGAAACAGTGTTCTGTCAGCTGTATTTCCCCTGCATTTCATAATATATTTATTTAAACTGTATTATTTAAACATTTTGAAAGAATTTTTCAGCTTTGATTCCCCTTTGTATGAAATGGAACCCACTCTAGCACACTCTAAAAACCAACATTTGGATAATAATTCTTTTTGTATTTGCCAAATATAATATTCTGTTCTTTATTAAATAGCTGTAAACATCACAAGCGATCAATTTCATCATTAATTTCTCTTGGAAATTTCCTCTTGAGTGTGATTCAATTTTTCTATGTGCTTTTTTTGTTCTCATTCAGCATAAAACATCCTATTTCTTATTTTTGCCTTTGCCTTTTGTTTTAATACATGATGCAGAGTGGTGCCTTCCCATCATTACATGGCCGACACCGTGTCCACAACAATGGCCAATTCAAGGTTTTCTGTCTCATAAGGAATGACCTGAAGGCATGAAATACTAATGCAAAGATTGTGAAAATGCAAAGCAATGAGAAAAACCAGGAAACCTGTCCTGCCCTGCCCTGTAACTGTGATGACTGCCATTAAAGAAAGCAGATGGCTAGGAATGTCACCAGTAGAAGCACCTGGTATTTCCACACCATAGATTTGTACTTGGCCTTTCACCTTTCACTAAATGAGAGGGTGTGGCTGCTTTCTGTCCTTGCAAGACTTTATCTGTGGCATTTGCTCTTCAGGGCTATTCCAGTTGAGTCTGAGCCAGCACAGAAACCTCTGTGAAGGACATACTCTATTACTCTGGGATGAACTTTGCTCAGTGGCTTGAATAGTTCAGGGAAGAAATGGAAAGGAAGACCAGTTTCTTGCAAACTCCTTCATCTTTGGCTGGAACTCAATGTCCCATATTCCTCTAGTCTGTATTAAGCTATGTAACTTCACAATAGGGACTGCTTAGGACTCCTTCTACAGAGTCTTTATTACAGAATCAGACCAGAGGGGTGTTACTGCAAGAGTGTCTTTTAAAAATAACTCAAATGTGGTTCACTTGTGAAGTCTGATTTTTGGAAACCACTTCTAGTAGTAAAAAAAGTGAAGTATCAAGTTCTTCAAGTTGCACATGCTACAACTGTAAAAGAAGTTCTTAAATGTATTCTTAGATTATCAATTCTTCTTAACCTTAAGACAGAATCAATCAATTTCCCTTAATTCCCATAAATTCTTTTCCTTTTAAATTGTTACTTCAATTTTTCAAGTCTTCAGTTCACAAAGGAATAGGAATTAGCTCGACAGACATAACAAATTAGTCATATTGATCCTGCCAAAAGTACTAAATTATTAATAATCAACCCCTCCCTACACAACCAGCTTTAAACTCTCAAAAAGCCGTTATGAAATCTCTGATACAGCCATCTGGGTTATATAAAATCTTTTTTTATTTCCCCAAATCTGTTGCATCTTTTAATCTTCACTGTTTCCTGTTACTTGAAATAAATGGATATACATGGAGGAAAACATAAAAATAGATTTTGCCAGTTTTGCTTTCGTGTTTTGGGAGGTGACTAGCATTCTTAAATGCACTAAAGTTCCACCAAAGGGAAAAAGATAAAAAAGAAGAGGGAAAGTCAATATTCTTTAATGACGTTCCAGCTGTCTTAGTTCTCAGAGTCTTGTTTGCAGACAGCCATGTCAGCACTCCAAGTGAAATAAACTTTATTGGCCTGAAGTGCCAATAGTGAATGACTGTATTACAATTGCTGATATGCATACTCTGGTGCCAGACACTGCTTAGACAGAATGAATATTGTTGTTATAAATTAGTCCTCAGAGTAGAGAGGAAAAAAAAAGGTAAACACTTCTGCTCCATTCTCAGACAAGTGGCTGTACTGAGGTTTATGCCTGTTAGATCTGCACTTTGAATGAGCTGTGCTTTTTCTATAGGGATACCGGAGCACTATTTAGAAATGGTCTTTCGACATTGTGTGCTGTATTTCTCCCACACGAGTTCAATCTCTATTTGTTTCCTCCCCTGTCATCAACACTGTGCCCTTGGGGAGATCACAAGGAGGATTAAAGAGGTTATTCCTATAATGAGAGTCATATTCTATTCCTTTAGTTCAAAGTGAGTTGCCTTTTTCCTCTGTAAATGCCTCATCAGTTTAAAAAGGGTACTCCAAAAGGGCAAAAATTTGATACCTTTGTACTGGGCAGCAATATGTACAGTCAATGAACTCATGACAGAAGTGCAACTGTGAAGCATGCTGGTGGTTTCATTATTATACAGCAAAAAACCATTAAAGACCAGACTAGCCCTTGTGACTCCAGCACCTATTCATGTAATGAGGTGCTGTTAGGAGATAAAAACTAATCTGAATAAATTGCTGAATTCTTTAGTAGAATCTAGACTTTAACCTATAATTTATGGATACTGTATATTCATAAGCATCACATGAGACCCTCTAAATCATGAATATGAAGTAAAAATTTGCAACTTTCTATTTTATGCTTTTGTAAACCATGTTTGCTATTGTAGGTCCAGAAATCTCTTCACAGCTGCACTTTACTCATTGACTAAATTGCATGTGTATGGAAGAAGTTCCCTGGTTCATGTGTTAACAGTCAGAGCAAGATTAGTGTACATTATGAGCCACACTCAGGTAACCAGGATTGGTTCACCAGGATTTTAGCAGGACATTTACAAAGTGCTTCTAAAGAAGCACTATTTCTTGCAATGCATTTCTTCTCTTCCACACAAAATTACCTCCTCTGTTAAAAGCAGCATATGGTTCTGTCAAGGCATAGCCCTGATAATACCAAGGTATCAAAGTCAATGTCTTATTGCCTAGCTACCTCCATCTGTGTCGTAAAAGATGACCAAAATGTATGTTTTCTCATTAGCCCTGTGATCAATCTTGTATGTTTTTAGTCCAAGGTGAAGTTAAAGTGGTATCACAGCAAACAGGCAAACCCAATGTTCAAGTGCAAGTTATAGCCTAATACCAGTTCATATAGACAACCAGAATCAAACAGAATTAATCAGTTGTGAATAGACTGATTACTCTCAATATCACATTGTTATAAATCAGGACGACGCTTCCCTGCTAACCACCAATGTACTTCTAAGTGAAGTTTTAAAATAAGAGACAGATCTTCACTGCATATAAATCAGCATTCTTCCACTGAAATTTGGAACCACTCTCTTGTTATTCATTAAAAATGGTTAACCAAATGGTTGACCAGCTATATGGTTACACTTTCTCTGCTGTTGGAGAAATGTCTCTTAAGATTGTCCTTAGAGCTTCCCAAAAGTTTGGTGCTTCGTTCTGAACTTCTGTATTGGTTTTTTTTTGTTTGTTTCTTGTGCTATTTACAGACACAAACTTATGCAAAGGTTTTAAAACGCCATAAAATTGATAGCTTCTGAACTCAGACATGGAAATGTCAACACAGTTTGGGTTTAGCTCAAACGTAAAAGATCTTTGAAGTTTACATGTGCTTATATTTTGTTCCTAACTTTTGGCCAAGGCCTAGACTACAACAGTAAAAATAGCTTGGCAGCATCATGTAAACCCAAACCATCTACACCCAACTGAAGTAAATTTTCTGCCTTTGCTGATTAGTATTTTTGGGCCATTGCCACTCGCTATGGTTAAACTGGTATAGTCTTGCCAAAAAGATATTTTAAACAGTGCAACCAACATCTGCGTCATTTAAAAAGTACATCTTCTTTTTAAGTCACATAACCTCTACTTATTTTTGAAGCAACTGAAGTACAACACTCAAGGCTCAGATTTTCATTCTGGAGAGCTGTCTGGAAGCTTGAGGAAAGTGTTAGAATTGTAAACCAATAAATTGTATTCAACCTCCTGTGGTTAATATATGAACATGATGTTCTCTTTTTATCTAATTCTGGCATTAACAAATGAAATTGGTAAATATTTTTTTATTTTCCAATTAAAAACATTCCATTAAACAGCCTTATGTCTACTAGAAGGAAGCAAAGAATGTTACAGGTGATATGCGTACTCTATTGATGATGGGTTTTTTTATTATATTTACTGATTATAACTATAATGTGACAATGTCTATAAAACTCAG
Organism: Calidris pugnax; assembly: GCF_001431845.1. NCBI lineage: Eukaryota > Metazoa > Chordata > Aves > Charadriiformes > Scolopacidae > Calidris > Calidris pugnax. The sequence continues at coordinate 38,662,925 of NW_015094506.1, read as the reverse complement.
CCAAAATTATAAACCACTGTGCTAGAATCTGCAGATGCAAGCATTGTGAAAAGTCTGGAGAAGAGAGGAGTCCTGGGCAAGAGCTTGGCCTTTGAGCATGTGGTACTGTGTCTCTGCCCATTGTTAAATTCAAAGCACTTACTATTACTCATCCTTGCTTATAGACTCTATCTGTATAGCCCTCCATGTTGCAGCAACAGTTCAGAGACAAACGTTTAGACATGCTGAAGTCAATGAAAATATACCAAAGCTAAATGTCACTTTTCTGCATCAGAACCTTTTCAGTGAAAAGAAATGGTCGTTGCCTGGTTTACTGAACAGATCACTTTATGGAATACATGTCTTCTCCTCCACATCCTGCCCTCTTTTACCTATCATGTTCCTCCTCTTTTGTCTCAACCATAAGCAGATATCACAATAATAGCTTCATCTTCATTCACAGAAAGGAAAAAAACCCACAAAAATGAACGAATTTGTGTGTCATTTATACATCAACTCTCTTCTCTGGAAGTACTAGCTCCCTTGTGTTACACACTGTAGCAAGGTGAATTTAGCAGCTGAACTTCATGTGTTGAAGTAACAACTATTTCTTGTCCTGTAAGAACAGGAGAAAAGCCATACAGGATCCATCCATCCCATTATTTTGTCCCAAAAAAGGACAAAATCAGATCTGGGCAGATAATTACAAGAACAGATGCTTATGACACCTTTTATTCCACCAGTTACTAAGTGGGGACTTTCTCAGCCAGTTGTAGCTCCTATGTATTTATGAATCCTTGGCATCTTTCTCTTGTAAGGAACCAAAAATATGGGAACTACTCACTGTAGTGCTTTTATTTGGTTCACGTTTATGAAATGGTATTCAGAGGTTAGGAGAATGATACACACTTAAAGGCATAGCCAAACAGAAAATGACACAATAGGAGCTACTCATTTTTGTTGCTGCTGTAGCAAGGAGGATGGCTCATTGCAGTTATTATGAACATGAATTATAATAAAGACATTTTAAAACCTACAGAAAGTATCTCCACTGCATGCTGTAACAGGCATAACAAACCTGCCCAATTTTGACTTTGTATTGCTGTGGGAGAGGTGTTAATGACCTATTGGAATTGAAGCTGATTACAGGTCTCATTAAACAAATGGGTGGAGTAAGCATTCAACTACCCTGAGTAGTAAAAACAGCTGAATATGCAGGAGCCAAAACCCACTGGCACCTGACAAGACCACGTTGTCTAAAGAAATGCATGAAACTGAAAAATGGGTGTTCCCATTGTGTAAGGGATGGCGTAGGCAGCCGTCGGGAGTCCTTGCAGAGGAGCACACTCGTGACAGCTGTTGCTTGAGCCAGGACAGAGAAGCCCAAGACTTTGCAAAACAGCTGTCCAAATGCAAATCAGTCCCACCACTAATATAATATAATATAATATATATAATAATATATAAATATATATATAATATAAATATATATATATATAAAATATACTAATAACTACTCATATACATGAGACATATATGTTATCTCAAAAAATCATCAAGAAAAAACCCCTCATCATTTTCTTTCTCATGGCAAAGTAATTTTTGAAAATCTGAGGTTTTATCTACTAGTCAATAAAATAGTGACTAATATCTATAGTGTAGCTTCTTGACGGATTTTTTTGCTTTATTTGCTTACAATTCTGCAGGACATTAAGATTTACAGTATTTACTTATCCTCCTATATTTAGTCTTCAGAAATATTTCAGTTACTTTATCTGTAAAATGGACACTACAGAGAATTTGTCTGGAAAGAACTAGAGTAACTATCCATGAAAAGTGCTTTATAAATAAAAGGTATTAATTATCCCTAGTCCATCTGCCTACTTTCATAATGAGGAATTAGGAAAAAAATAATATCTAATATCTTCTTTAATTAATCAAGCATATTAAAAAATAATTTAAAAATAACAGCAAAAAAAAATAATCCTTAAGGCAGCAAGAGCAGAAAATAATGGAATTCTACATTTCATATGTTCTTCCCAGCTCCAGCAGATAAAGTTGATAAAGCTCTGGAACATGGAAACATCTCCTGATGGAACGAATGCAGCTGCTATCTCCATGGGACTTCGAAACACTGTTGTATTGTCAAGGGTATACTAGTGCATGTTTTGTAGAACTGGTTTATTAGTAAGTGGGTGTGTATACTCAGTAATAGTGCCACGTGTATGTATCTAATACCACAAAAATGCATTTGAAATTATACCCAATTTTTTTATAATGTTAAATCTTCAGTGCACTTTGGTATCAGGAATCAGGAATTCATTTGTTCTAATAACAGTCCATATGGATGTATGGGAATATCTACCAATATTCCTGTTTTACTACAAGGGAAACTGAGGTGAGGTGGCTTGGTAAAGCAACTGTGAATCGTCAGGACAGCCCGCATGATGGTCTCTCTGCGTGTTTCCAGTTAACTAGCCAGTGCTGCCCCTTTGGGTAGCTTAATTCCTAGGTTGAATGCACTGTGCCTTGTGACACTTTCACACCAAAGGCTCCCTGATTGACACCTGGCCCACAGCTGGTGAGTTGATTCATCGATGCTCTTCACCACCCTGACAAAGTAAAGATAAAGCTGACCCCCAGGGACAGGTAGGAAGTCCTACCCCCCATGCAGCAGGTTTAGTCACCGCTATACAGATCCCATAACGTGATTACAGAACCAGCTTAGAGGGTTTTGCTGCTGACTCCTTCTTAATGACTAAGCTTGCCTTTATAGAGACTTCACTCAGGGCTTCTTACCCTTCAACCAGAAACCCAGAAATGATGCAGGCAGGATTCCTCCTCAATGTCTCCTGAAACAGCATCAGAAGATAAATAACTAAAACATCTTCAAGAAGAAGATATTTTGCATCAGTCACAGTATATGTAGAGACCAGGCCTTGTCATTTGCAACCATTTTTCCTGCAACAAGACAAAAAAAAAGAGAACTTTATTTCACTGTTGCAAGTGGGATGCTGAGCATCCTCCCAGGGACCAGTTCTGCAATCCACAAATAAGACTGTACTTCTACAACTGTTACCAAAGTAGTAGCTCCCGGTGATTCTGTGAGGACTGTCAGTAATAAAACTTGATTTCACACAAAACTCTGACTTGTTTACTACCAGCTTTGACAGTTGAGACACAGTCGCAATTAGGACATTTATGAAGATTTTACTGTATAGAGTACTAATGTCTTGCACCTCAGCCTTTCCACCAAGCATGTCTATTTAGGGAGAGTTCTGGCATATTTAGTCTCCCCTACCCATTTATCTTCATAGCTGGAAGAACTTAATTGTCCTTCAGACCTTTACCTATCAAACTGTATCACTAACTTTATCTTCCTCCTAGATAGGGAGAGACACACACTGCATGGTTACATGCACTTTGTTTCCTTAAGCAAAGAGGTAAAAATACAAATAAATACCTTACTGTTTTCTCTAGTCTGATAAGAGAAGGATGCATTACTTGCTGAGCCTTCCAAAGAAAATTTCTGTCTCTTATTCTGAGAAAGGGTCAAGGTGGTGAGAAGGGCTGTGTGCTTCCCTTTGGAGAAGTGCCACTAAATGGTCAATGCATATTTTTATGGAAGTAGAAAGTTCAGCTCATACACAGCTGGGTTTGATTATCCAGTTTAAAGCAAACATATGCAAAAGCAGTGAATCAAATTCAACAAGTCAAAATAAATTAGAGTACATGCTGTCTATTGGTAACAAACAATTGCATACATGAATGAGTTTTTTCCTGTGATAATCTCTTATGGGAACTCCTTTCATTGACTGCATACACAACAGAGCTGTGAGAATTCTATTAGAATGCAATGACCTGCTATGCAAACACCAGCCTTTGAAGAAGGCTTTTGTTTACCAGTTACTCTTTCACAGAGCTCTTTAAGACGCATCAGACTTTTGAGTAGATAGGTACCATTTAAAAATCTTATCCTGCTTTTCAGTGTATTGATTCAGTAAGGCACTTGCAGAGATACTTAGGAGAGAATGACATACAAACCTGCATGGTTTGTCCTGCTGTTTGATATCTCTGTTTGACACCTGGGAGATGTATTTGTCAGAGCAGGATTCTGCTTAGAACCTTAATGGGATTCACGAACAACTGGTAATGTTGTGGTTCTGCCTTTCTAATAATGAACAAAGTTCACCTCTTTCGGCCATTATTTAGACAGTAAAAAACACTTGGCTCTATCACACATGATGAGTTTCTAAAATTTACATGGGGAAAAGTAAAGCCACAAGTGTAGAATTGCTGAAAAATTAGCAAATTGCTAATTTTATGTGCTCTTCATACACTGCTGTTCCCAAGATGGTGTGACGCAGTTTGACAAAAGGTGCATCTGAAGCACCTCTGACATAACAGCTATTCAGGGTCTCTGACTGCATAAAAGACCTTCAGATAATTTGGCATAATTCTAGAGAAAAACAGACAAACAAGGTGAGAGAAGACAATTTACTTAATTTTTCCAGAAGGAAAAAGATGTGGCATTCTATGATCTTTTTATTATATCATCATTTTTCTCAGGAACACCTCATATTTTTCCATTTTTACCATTTGATCTTAAAAGGTCATTGCTAATGTATTTATTGGAGGCTAAGGAGGAGAATTTTTGTTTTGTTCATTTTATGACTGTCAAGAGAGATTAGAAAGGTTTCTTTAAGTTCTTCAGATCTTAGTTACCCTAAGACTTCAACTCTCTACAATGTAGTCTCTGAAGTAAATTATTCGGAATTTCTTAATGTAGACATATAGAATAAGGTTTTTCACACAATTAGAGATGTAAGCTCTCAGATGGTAGTCAGCTGTTTATAGACATGGTCATACAATCAACAGGGGAAATGACATGGACAACAGGAAGCATGAAACTACAGGACAACTTGTCCAGTCCCCTCTGTGTGCTATTGCAAAGTTTTCTTTGCATAGACTCTTCTTGCAGAAACCACAAGCCCAAAAAGTGTAGAGTGCAGTGGAACCACCAAGAGAGCACCACAGAGGCCTTGTGCAAGCTGAAAGGGAGAGGTGTCCTCAGACCATTGAGAAATGCCACCCTACAGCCTGCTGACAGAGTGGTCCTCATTTGTAGGCAATAAAGGGGTGCACATCCCACAGTCCAGTGGTCAGTTTCTCACAGAGCTGTGTGTCTAGCTTCTTTGTAGCAGGGGAAGACAGGAAAGTGGGGTATTACTTCTGATCCTGATATTGGCTGGAAAAGTGTCCTGGGCATAGCTGGGGTCCTTAGTCCAGCAATATGAAAGTAACATCTTCAAAAACTACTTTTTGAACTACTGACTATAAGGACACATATAAAATAATACTAAGTTATTATTATCCTTGTATGTATGCAATACCTCAGTTTGCAAACTTCACTGAAGCAAAGTGGCTTTGTTAAGTCAAAACATCAATCTCATATCATTCATACAGGATGGGAACTTAAATCCCCTTTGGCAAAGGGATAAGCAGGACCTGATTTCCTATACTCTGTTCTTCTAAGCTGAAGGGAATTTGCCAGCAGCAGCAGCTCTAGCATATTTGCCACAGCTTAATCTGAAAACTTTGCCCCATGAATACCCCCAACATGGAGTTTGGCAGGTAAGACTGGCAAATAAATGCTTCTTTTTGTATCCTGAAACAGTTCCCCAGAATTTTTATTTTAGTCTGCTTGCAGACTCAGGAAGACATCAGTGTTCTGACTAAATTTGTTTTATTCAGTTAGGCTTTTCCTTTTAATAAAAAAGCATTTAACTAGTATTTTTATTCATCAGGATTTTTAAAAAATCGTCACTTATGTGACGATTGGATGCAAAAGGAATGTCTGCAAAAGGAATGTCTGCAAAAGGAATAATAGGTGATGAAACATTTTTTGTAGACTTGAAATCAAAGAACATATTCATTTGTCAGCAAGAATAGAAGAAGGGATGGTAGCTGGTAGAATAGAAGGACAAAAGTGAATAAATGGAGTATTTCTAATTCTGATTTGAGGAATACAGTATTTATTTGTTATGCATAGTCTGGCTAGGAACATTAAACAAACTGCTTAACAAATTCACAAGATTATCTTGTAAAGTTTATCATATTCTTATTTATCAAAAAAGTCATATGCTCTGGATAGGAGGATAAGTTTTATGCAGTTGTATTGCTCTAAACTTGTGAAGATATACTTGGTATGTTTTACTCATACCTCTGCCTCATTTATGATGATGAATAGAAGTATAAAGTAAATATTTGCTTTTTATTCATGACTATTTTCAGTTAATTATAACGTAAGTTTAACGGCAATCAGAAACATAAATATGTGGGAAAGCAAACCCATCTTTAGTCTTAAAAAAATCACTGTTTTAAATTTTTATTCAGCAGTTAAAATAATTCACTGCAAGATAAGAAGATTGCTTTTCTGGTGAAATAATGCTCCAAATAAATAAGTCTTTATAAGTGTCTCATTGCTTATTCAACTCTGCAGACACAGGTGAACAGATGTCTGTTTGAACATGATACTTTAACAAGTGGCCCATGCAGTCCACAAGTGAAAAGATTTTTCTTTTTACTAGCAAGGCTATTAGAACTACGATGCACGTTTGCTAAATAAGAAAATGTTAGATCAGTTTTAAAATATCCATCCTGGCTTCATGATACAAATGATAGTACTGGCCTAAGTTCCCAGAAACTGCCAGTGATATTGCAAACCAGGGCTGAGAGATCATTTTAGAAAGCAGATGCACAGTATTTTCTGCAATTAAAAAAAAAGTCCACTCAGTATATTCAAGGGGGGACCAATAAAGTGAGTCATTTATTTATCAGTAGCCACACTGGAAGTTGAGACTTTGACCTCATAGTAGATAAAATTATATTTTAAAAATGCTTTACCTGAAATAATAAATTGCATGCTAGGTGCCTACACGTGTGTGTGCATGTGTAGCTGAGGCACAGACCGAATTATACACGTTTGCTGGCCTGTGAAAATCAGTCAAAAAGTGCTGGCCCTGCAAAATTGTATTGTATTATACCTAACAGGAATACTTACTAACTGTATTGCTTCTGTGTTTACATTCAAACTCCAGGCTGATGTGTCAGTGTTATTCCTCAGAGATGTCTGGTGGTATGAAGAAAGAACTGGACATGATGGTGCCTTATTAAAGCTCTCATAACACAGTACCTAGGAAAGAGGTTTTCTGTATCAGGAGCATAATCCTGTGTTCTTAAGAAGTCAGAAAAAGAAAACAGTATGAATATACATCTTAGTCTTCAAAAGGGAAATACAAATTAAGGCTGAAATCAACCTATATTTTTCATGTGGGTACAAAATCAGAATGCATATGATGCAAACTTGGCAGCTCCAACAGTCCGACATCTATCTTACAAAATCTGAAAATCCTTCTCTTCTGTCTCTCTGATCTTGCCCTTTAAATTTTGCAAAATGCCTTGAAAGCAGGGACTACTGCATATAAAGATAAAGCTGCCCACTGAGAAGCCTCTCCTGAGTTCTGGAACAGTAGACAGGACTGCAAACAGAAAGGGCCATGAGCTTAAAGTTAACTTCTTCCTCTCCCCTCAAAGTATATTTACCACTTTATTTCATTTTCTTCCTTAAAATACCCTTTATTTCTTATTGTTGCATCACAGCACTTGGAGCAGTGTTAGTCTTATCACATTAAAAGTTTCTTGTTAATATTCTTCTTTTGCAATTTAAGGTAATAAGGGTATCTGAGATGGATAATGGTGTGTTTAGTTCAGTGTTTGTGCACATGAGAAAATGAATACAAACTTATCTAACCTTACGTGATGTTTTCAGAAGTGACAGAGGTGACAGCAGATGTTCCATCTCCTGTTGAAACCTTGTAGCTAGAGACATTATCTTGAGTGGGTAGGGTGGGTTTTAGCATTAGACGAGAAACACTTTGAAAAGGAGCAGCATGACCACGAAAACACATGTAACAAATTATGTAGAAAAGGTAAAACAAAGGACATCACTTGTACTTCAGAATACTTTCAGATTTCCCTTTCACATGTATTTTATGGCTTACAACGTAGTATGGGGGATCTTAAGATTCTCCTTTTCTGCCTACCAAGCATGTGGCAGATGTAGTGACTGTGTATTATATTTTACTGTGTTCATATGGGTGAGAAAGGGAGATGCAGATATGTGCCAATAACCTGGTTTTGGTGTGGAAGAGTAGTAGATGTGAAAGCTTTACAGATAAGTGCTTTTCAATATCACCAAAGCGGACAGGAAACGGTTCAGAATTGAGTTTGTGGGAGCAATGAAAACCAACAAAAAAAGCGAGTTAAAAATTAGTGAGAAAATACCATACTGACCCACATTCTCTTTTTGTGCTTCAGTTGATGCTCCTTTCAAAGCAGTGGTGTGTTGGACATTGGTAATGTTTCAGAAAGTATACTGGAAATGAATTACTCTGAGTGAAACCACAATACCCAGCAGATACATGAATTGTACTGTGAAAACTGGCAGGTACTTGACAACCTTTGCTTGTCTGCGTGATGGTTAGAGGCAATCATTTTGATCTGACTTTGCAAAACAGAAATATAAGCCATGAGCATCAAAACAGATAGTGAATAAACCTTTAAACTGGCCTTTGCATTCTCCTGGGTTAGCTGCATTCTTCAGGGTTAGTGATAACAACTGTGTAGTGTTTGCTGTGAGAACACATGCCAGTAAGATCAGAGGATTCTTCTAATTGACTTCAAATAGAATAATCTGAGCAAGTGCTTTCTGTAAACACCACAGCAGTATTTTTTAGCTCTACACTAATAGCATATCTCTAACCTCACATGAGGTCTTTAGAGGTGCCGAGTCGATTCATTATTTGCCAAAAACGACAGAGATCAGTGCAATCCGGTGGTGCTGCCAACATGGCACCACCCTGTTCTTTTGTTTTATCATTAACTCAGGGAGAGATGTGGGGGTTTTGTTTGTTTTGTATTTGAATGTTATATAGTCCAAAAGGCCGTGCTTATAATAAAAGAGTTATTGTTACTGGCTCCAAATATTAAAGACAGTTAGCTTTAATAAGACTAAAAGACACTGCCTGGGTTTAGAGCCAAGATGTGTCTCTGTGACCATTTACACATAACTGCAGTGAGTTTGATTTTCCCATAGTTCAGCATGGCTAGAAATATGAAATGATCTATGTTCACTATGAAAGTTTGTTGTGAATTTTCGCCTTAATTTTCCTTTCCTACAAAAATACAGACATGTAAATTTTATAATGCCAGGTATTCGTGCCCTAAGGAGAGAATGAAAGCATTTCAGAGATCAAGGTAAGACTGAACGTGGGAAAGAGTTAGATATGGAACCTTTTACTAGGATCCTTTGATTCCAGTTCTAGTATCAAATTAGTCATGATCATGTACAACACAAGCAAAGGTAAATAATCTTTCCATTTCTATTTCTTCATTTTTCACATGGCACTAAGAAAACATAGATCAGTACTAGGAATACACAATATAAACGGTGTTAACACCTTGTCTTTCACAGAGATCATAAACTTAGAAATATACATAGCAAAAACCATGTTGTACCAAAAGAAGTCAATGAGTTTGCAACTGGTTTCAATTAACAGTTTTTACACTAATTATAGCCTTAGTTATCTGCTGCCTAAAGGCACTCAGCAAGCTCTGGAGTTCTCTCCTGCCTTCAAACATGTCAAAGAAACATTATTATCAGCCTCTTCCAATGACTTCAGCAGAAGCAGAGAAAGTTCAGTAGAAACACACTGTTCTGTGACAGAGTCCAGGTAATGTAACTGAAACATGCATGATAAGTTTTTAGATTTTTAAAAGTATTAACTGCTCCTTAAGTTTATGTTTCATACTTTATTTCTACACAGCGTAATGACTGTAAAGACTCATGGGATCACTTTAAAATCAATATTGGAAAAAACATGCTTATTTGAATTCTGGGTGAGGAATACAAACCCTTTTTGACACCAGGGTCCAGCACAATGCAAAAAGATTTTTTGCCCTTGGAAGGTTTTCCAATTCTCAACTGTAAGTTCCACCAACCCAAAAGTCTTCTCTGAAATTGGTCTTTTGGATATGAAAGAGAAAAACTGCCTCCTTAACATAGTTATTTGGAAGCAGGCTTATTGCACAGAGTATACCAAGAAGTGAGTTTTAGTCTACTGAAGCTAATTTCTGTACGTGTCTCATGCAGTCCGTGGAGAAAGATAGGTCCTTCTGGAAACAGTTCCCAAGCTCCTGTTCTGAGTAACTTCACGTAGGAAATTCATATCCTCTATGGACTGTAGAAGAAACCTATGGAGATTAATTTCATTGAGCTCGTTTGATTTTTTAAATCTCCCACTGAATTTCCTGCTCCTCCAGGTGTTTTTCTTTCTCACCTGTTATCTTAACATCTTCTTCAACTTAAAGTCCTGGAGTTGTAGTCAGCTTTTTAAGATAGTCAATGTATTCCCACTTGCTTGGTAAGTCAGTAGCCCCTGACTTCATGGCAACAGAGGAGCTGAAGCTGCTTGTGATTTCCACTCTCCTCGGCAGCTGACAATAGATGTTGTTGGAGAAATTTTGAACACAGTTCTTGCCAGTTCATCTGGAAGGCACCTCTGTTCATGATAGCATTTTTTCCATAACCAGTAATAGCATAGTTGTTGGTGACAATGATGAATATGAGAAAAGCTACAGTAGTCTTACCAGTCAAGACTGTATACAGCATGGGAGGTGTCTGCAACTTTGCTGCCTGCAATAGCAAGTCAATGGAAAACACTTCATATGCTTCCTTTTTTCCTTTTTCTTATGAAAAGACACCGACTTTTACTTATTTTTCACACAACACAGATGAATTAAAATACATTTCCTCACCATTATGGCAACTACAAATTTTAAATGGGGGAAATTGCCTTCAGATAGAAAACACAAGCCAGTACAACACATTTGTACAGATTTGTACTTGAATGGTCCATTGCTATCTTATCTTTCCTATTGGAATTATTTTAGAAAATCAGCTGTGATCTCTGATGTGATAAAGTGGCTATCGTGTTAGACAATCCCTACAATGGGTGACATTTCTTCAATTTTATTCTGACACACAAAACTTACTACAGTCTAAATATGTTTTGAAACTGTACATTTATTTGAAGGAAAGCTTTTCTTCTAAACAGCTGTTTTACTGGTTGTCGAGCTGGGACATTCAGATTCCTTGAGATGTACGTTCTTTAACTAATCACCAGAATTGTAAATCAATAATCAGATTAGGAGCTTCTTACAGAAAGCAAGGGATTTGCTCTCCCTGACTGACAGCAGTCATGTAGTTCATAATTAGGATTAGTCCTTTCAGGAGACTGAAGATTACAATGATATGTACACTATCACATTTTTTTTCTCCTTAGGTATCTCTTCCAGCTCTTTATTCCAATTTGGGCGGTATGGTATAACTTATGTGTCTGTTCCCCAGATCACCGGACAAACCAAAGAGAGCATGATGTTTGCTTTTTAAATTGATAGAATTTGGCATTTTGAAAGAAGCTCCCAGCAGGATGGCCTCCCCTGCTGAAATGTCAGTAGCCATCCCTCCTCATTATCCAAATGGCCTTTTTGATGAATGGCAGCAGCAGTCTTTCCTTGTTAGAGCTAGTTAGCTGAATGCTCATCACTATTGTTTTAGCATAATTATCTTCAGGGTTAGGTGGAGGCCAGACTGTTCCCCATTAATGCTACAATACTGAAGTTGATTTTTGTTCACAACTGTTAGCACCAAGGCATGAAAACAGATTGCAAATAATGAAAAAAATGATGCATCACTAAGTCACACAGTTTTTTTCTTCCTTTTTAGTTGGTATCACTTTAATAATTCTTTGAAGTGTGTAAACCTATAGTAATGTCAAATCAAATGTTATTAATCTGTTGAGTGGGAAGGAATGAATATATTTTCAGGAATGTTTGTATCTCCTTGACTTGATTAAACTAAACATAATCTCCTGATGCTATTGCATGTCTGAGAAGGGAGAGAGAAAAGGAAAGAGGTGGGTACACTTTGCTGGTTAAGAAATATGAAGTGATTGTGTTGCTTGAAGTTATAACAATGGAAAGGTTTTGCTACTTTGAGGCATTAATGCAAATAAAGGTTGTGGGAGGGGGGAGAAACCTCTGTGCTAATCTCTTGATGAGATAACATGCTACATGCCCCAGTGCTGTAAGGCCTCAGTCCCCCATCACAGGCTGCATGGCTGTTACGTAAACTATTTGGATTATGAAACTGCGATCTGATTGCAATTCACTCACAAGGAAAGGAGCCTCACAGGGTCTATTCAAATTTTCAGAAAAAGCACCTGTTTGTGGTGTTCCAGTATCCTATTACGTTTCCCATGTAAGCTTGCCAGATCAGCTGTGGAAGGGAGAGGTCCCCAGGTACTGGATTTCCAGGGGAAGCAGGGAGAAAGCCGGGCAGGGGGAAAGGTGGGTGTCCAAGCAGTTGGATCTACTCATGTATGATACGTAGTGAGGTGGGGTGAAGTGGGTTTTTTTGGTTGTTCTTTTCTTTTAACACAAGGAATTGAGATCTTTTTTTCTAGCTATTGATTTCAGCCTACAGGCTGTGGTGTCTACAGGTGGCTACAGGTAGCTGTCCTAACACGGGGCTGCAGTTTTCTGTACGTGAACAAGAGGAAACACTCCTCAACAGAAGCTTGTTCCTTTCGGTTTCCATTTGCCCTCACACCCCTGTCAGACCCCAGAGATTTGACCTGAACAAATGCAATACTTCTCTCCTTTCTGTACTACTTCCCCTTCTCACATCTGGCCAGCCTAAGGTTTTGGGCTGACTACGTCCAAGTGAAGTGTGTTGTTACTGTTGTTCTCTGCTTCAGTGAGTAAGACAGGCACACAAAGTGCACGTGGGCTGTAAGTAGTGTTGTGAAATACAGTCTCTTTCGTGTGGAAGTGAGCAGGAGACAGAGCCTGCCTGAGCAGAGCAAGTGTCCCCACTCCAGCGAGACTGCAAGCAGCGGGGACCAGAGAGGGCTGAGATGTTCGTGAAGCGCTGCCAGTACTGACCAAAGTATTGGAAACATACAGCAGGGTGAGAAACTCGTTCCAGCAATTTGCAGGACAGCCTCCACCTACTTTAAATGCTTTTTTTTCTTTACATGATTTAAATAAATATTTTTAGATTTAGTAGGAAGTTATGCATTATTCAAATGACAGTTCTGAGGCAATTTATTCAGATGTAAAAAGCACTTTAAATTGATTTTGAAACTAGCAGCAGCAGAGAAGAAAAAAGGTGGGTGGGACCACAAACTGGCTTATAAAATATTTACACAAATAATTGTATATTTCATATCTTGATAGACTTATATTTTGTGATCCCCAAAGTACTAATGGTCATTAGTTATTCTTGACACTGACTTTAATTAAGCAAGGCTACAGTTCATAAACATGGTAACAAGTTGCTCATTGGGAAAAATTTTCATTATCATCATTAAAAACCAAACCAAACCAAACCAAACCATTGTATTAGCTGAAAAAGAAAGAAAGAAAATAAATGAATATTCTGTGTTGTTATTTTTCAAGCTATAATCTAAGAGTATTTAAAGTTGAATTGTAATCCAGTGAGGGTATTGTGTACCTTGCATTACTGATAAATTATGTTGCAGTCATTGTCACTGAGGAAAAACTTTTGTTATTTAGTTCTGTCATGCTGTATGCATTTTTCCCAGCCATTTATATTAGGAACAGATTTTGTGTGCCACATAAGTGAACCTGGCTCTAATCTGCAACTGATTTACTGCTCTTGCCTGCAGGGCCATCATCTGTGTTCTTAGCAGAACTAGTGGACATACCAGCTTTGACATACTGTGCAGGAAGTTTTTTTCACAAAAATCAGGCTTGCCAAACCCTGAGGTCATCAGTCAAACAGAGTCACATTGACCGAGTAAAAGCTGAGTAGTTCTTGAGGTCTGGCCCACTATTTAACATCAGATTACAAGCTTCACTCATTTAATAAAAATTTAAAGGATGGCCTCAAGCTCAGAGAGCCATTGTGTACATGCCTGTCTTTAAGCATGTGTGAAGTCCTGTTGATTTGAATATGAGTACTTCCTGCAGCAGTAGGCAATGGGAAGTTTGGGAAAAGTATGTGTAACATCAAATGTTCTCCTCTTTGGTCTTGATCTCCTTGTGAGATCTGAGTACAGTAGTGTTTTTCTTCTAAGATCTCAAGATCATACAAAGCCACTGTTCCTGTCACAATAAATATACTTAACTGAAAGCAGAGTACTGATTCAAAGGCTAGCATTGCTTGTCACAATTATCTTCTGGGTGCACTGAAATTTTGCTGGATGGAGTCCTGAAATGGTCATGTATGTGAGCACCATAAGCTCACACCAGGAGTCTCAGGCTCTGTGTGTTATAGCTCAGACACCAGGCTTGAACCTCTTGGAAAACTTGACTAATTGCTACCACAAAACCTGTGTGTAAGGGACTGAAAATTAAGCATTCAGAAAAAGGAGGCACTGGACAGGAGAAAAATAGAAAGTAGCTATTTAGGCAAAAAATTCTTTAAGCAAAAATAATTTTCATGTTTATTATAAAGGATATGCAACAAAAATTCCCACCAGTGTTCTTATGCCTCTTCTACCTTACTCTGCTTTTAATGATGTAAAATTCCCACAAGGAATACAAGTAGGAAACTGAGGGAGAAAATAAACAATGATCTTGAGGTTTTGTGTTGTTGCTTTCACTATAGTATCTGAACGCCTCTTATGTAAAATAGGCTTGTTTGGGAATCACAGATTTTCCAGGGTGCTTCATAATTGCTAAAAGGAAATTTGACAAGAACTTAAGTCAAGGTTGGAGGCTTGGGAAGAATGTGTTTTTATTTAGAAATAAAGGAAAGTGACATTCATATTTGTAAAGGATAGAATTGAGAGTTGCAAGTGTTTATGGATGTTTTTTTTTTCCGCCCCACTAATTTCTTAATATTATAGTGCATGGGAGAAGAATTGGTTTTGTCACAATGCCATAAAGGTCATTTGATATTTATTCTTATTTTGAGTATATTATTATGGCCATTTAGATGTGGTAAAATAACTGAATGTCAAGTAACTGCACCCTTCTAAAAGTATTTGCCTGGTGTATATATTCTTTCTAAAGTTTTCTAGTATAATGATGATCTGTACTATTTCAAGAGATTTTCTAAAAATACAGCTCATAGTTGCTTCAATGTGTCTATGATTTCACTCCCAAAGCTGTTAATTCCAACAGATTGCATGTCTATGTAGGCAGTTGCAGTTGTATGCTTTGCCTTTAAAAGAAAAGGAAGCTGAAATCAAGTCTGTGCTGTGTAGCATTTGGTTGTGTATATTTAGATAAAACGACATTGGACCATTTTTGACGCAGTATTTCAGACACTAAATGGTTTAGTCTTTTTCTTTCCTCTCTAGAACAGAATTTGATACCTGGCTTTCTCCCAAAACTAAGAGCATTATAATGTGGGAACTCAACCTGTTAAACTTGGGAGGGAGTGGATAATTGTTGTTGTAGGTGTTCACATACCAAGACATTTATATTTACTCCTGTTTGTTTTCAGCAAGCCTTGCCTCAGCAAATTTGACGTCTCTCCATTTAGCCCACATCTCCATTGTTTACAGACTAATTCTGGAATTCAGCAGTTGTGAGGGTCACCCTGCACATAGAGCCCTACAGTGTGTTTCTCTCAGGAATGTCTCCTTCAAGTAGAATAGGAATTGTTGTTCTTTGCCTGGTATATAATTTCCTGAAGAAGTCCCAGTTGTTTGCCTTCATATGGTATCTCTACAGAGCAGTGAAGCAAGTGTAACACACTGAGGCCAGGCAGCTAAACTCCTGTCAGACCCAGTGTGTGAAGAAGTGGTAGCTGAAAAATCATTCTCTCTTTAGGTTGCTAGCACTTAAAGTGCATCAGGGAGACCCCTGAGACTGAAAAATAAGTCATTCTTTCTTCAGTTCCTGGTTGCTGTGAATCAAGCTTGATTGGGCGTATGTCAGCAATAAAGAGATGTAACAGTTAAATAAAACACTTCTTTTGATAGCACTTTGGATCAGTTTTAAACTGCACACAATGGGCATTTGGGGGTAATGTCATCAGGCATTATTTTTTAGAAAATCTCATATTTAAACTATACGTTTAAACTGCCTGTTTGCAGGCTGTACCCAGAAACTAAAATTCAGCCTGTATGTTTTTAGCTTTCCAATACTTTTTGAAGGATTTATCTATTTTCTTTAAATGTCCTATCCATCTGTAGTGTAAATGGAACCTCAGAAATGAGCACAAAGTGTGACCTCAGAATCCTGTGCAGACCCCTTATACAACCAAATGGCAGACAAGTTTTACTCCTCATGCAATTACACAGAAGAGAGATCCACACTCATGAACTCATTTGCATGATGGCAGACCAGATTTCAATGTAATTGGCTTATTCAAATCATATTAGCAGGAAATACAGACCAAAAAATGCAAAGAATGAAGACAGTTGCAGCCTTATCTAAAATCTCTTACACGTAGGTAGTCTGTTCTCTTTCTGAAAGTCTGTAAATCCTGGGAATCAGAACAAAAGCTAAAGGAAGTGGCATTAAAATAGGACCCCAAAGTTAGACATTGTAAATAGTATTGGATGCTCTTAAAGCTTCCAGTATGTGAAGGACACACACACTTTAATCCCACCTTTATGTATCCTATTTTTAGTAAAAGATAGAGGAATGCCCCCAGGTAAAATTTCCATATACAATATATGTATTTTAAGTAATTTTCACGGAGTTTCCTTTTGCAGGATGATGTCACAAGTACTTGCTTAAGATCTTGTGTATGAGAACGGATTCCCAAATGTCTGTATTTTGAAAGAGTGTTGTATAGCTTAACAAAGAATTACCCAGTACTCTCTAGCTTTGGTGGGGCAAGACAAGCACATTCACATTTAAAAAAGAACCTCCTACACAACTATTTCTACTCAAGACTTGTCATCTTGTACATGTGATATCATTTCATTGCTTTTGAAGCCTATTACTGACTTAATAACATCATGAAAGAGTAAAATTTTACCCAAAATAACTCTCAGTACTCAACAAATATCAACACCAGCGTGAAAGTCTCCAAGAAACTTTGTAAACAGGGTTGGTTTACAAACTGCTCTAAGCTTATCCATGTAAAACAGTTTTATCCAATTTCAACCATTTGAGATCTCACTATAAGCAGTTAATAAAAAGAAAAGTTCAAAGGAGGGAGGGGACATGACAGAAACAAAGAATAAGTTACACTATTTCCGTTCCCCCAAAATAAAATGAACCTACCAGAGTAAAGAAATTTAAAAAACAACAAAAACACAAAACAACAGAAAAAAACAAAACAAAAACAAAACAAAACAAAACAAAACAAACCCCAAACCACCCACCAACAATCAAGAAGCCTATATAAAGCAAAAATCTTGCAGAAAATGTAAGATATGATTTTTGAAGTTTTTGAGTCATTTGTCATTTTTGAGTCATTTGTCATTTTTGAGTTTTTGAAGTTTTGAGTCATAATAAACATGCCCATACAACTATATAAGATTTCTGGTGGACTTAATTCTGTTGGTCTCTAATTCCACAAACTGTCACCCAGCAAGAAGTCTTTACTGTGCACCCCCTCTCTGCTGTGTTAGCTAGGAGACTTGCTGGAGGAGGATATAAAACTACAAATGCTATAGAAGAGGACTCCCTCATGGTAGGTCCCTAGTCCCCTCTGCTCCTGACCTTTTCCTTTCTGTTTCTGCTCTGACTACAGCTTCTGTACATGATTCTGTTTCCTTTCTGATACCTTCATCTGAACTTCCCACATTTTTCTCTTCCTGTTCCCATCACTCAACTTTCTGCACAATGAATTTGACTCACTCATCCCTTCTCCAAGTCAGTCTCCAACACCCGTCCCTGTACCTGAATATCCTTCCCTTTCTTTTGATTGTATTTGAGGTTTCAATATTTGAGTCAAATGCTGCCCCCCTTCCAGATGGGGAAGGCAGAACACTGAAGGGAGAGAAGAAATGAGGTCCCAGAAGAAGCATCAAGAGTTTCCTAAGGCTAATTGCTGGCCGTGTTCTCCGCATTCATTTTAGTCCCTTATTTTCACAAAGACAGACTGTCCTGAGAGTTTTACTAGCAAGAAGCTATTGAGTTTGTATGAACTGAGACTTTCAAGAGATACAAAGTTGGGCACTTCTGAATATATTGCACAGATGTCAAAAGAGCAAAATGTGACTCTCTCAAGTTAAGTGTTTGCTTCTCTGCCTGGAGGTAAACTACTATTGATAGCTCCTTAGCAGGCAATAAATAGGGCAGCAACAAAAACATTATCTAACATTGGCTTCATTCTACCTGAATCCCACAGCTGCCTCTCCTTAGCTAAGCCTCAGATATTGTTTTACTGTCTAGGAGAAACCAGCAGCACTCTCTTTCTTGAATGTTACTGTGAGAAATAACGGGAATATTTTTGGTAAAATTTCCCATCACCAAAATATTCAGGATAAATACTCAAAATTTGGCAAGCTTATAAACAACTAAAAATGGGGCTTCATAACAGAAAGACTCAAGCTTGTCATTTATACAAGATGACAGTTCAATACATGGTATTGTTCTATTGCAGGAACCATAAGATAAATCTTAGCAGCTATTGTTTGAATGAGAAAATGAAGGAGAATGTGAAGGAAGTCCCCCTCTCATATACCTGCTCAGATTGCAGTCAGAATATCAGTGGTTTTATCTTAAGAACTTCAGGTGTAGCAGAATCTATGGTGCAGCCAATGAATTTTTTTCTGTGCCGTTTGGCTGTCCAGGGATCACAATGGGACAAGAACACAAATTAGAATTGGTTCTCTGTTTTTTCTGGCCTGAGCCTTAGGAGACCCCACCTGTCCGATGTTTTAGTGATGACTCAGCTGCAAAATATTTCTGTCTATAAAGAAAAAGATTTTGAAAATTAAAGCCTTTCCAATGAAATGAAAAGAGACATTAGAACCACAGCTTTCATCTTTGCTTGGGCTAAATCTTATTTTATCTGTTTCAAATGACTAACTACAAATTTGCATATTTATAAGCATTTTTTATCCTCCCCTAATTTTCTGTGTTTAAAATACCTGCTTCAAAAATTTCTTTTAAGATTTTGTTATCTTCTTGTGGCCATTATTGGCATGCACATAAATTTGAGTATGAGAACATTGTCACTATATACAGATCACAGAGGTCTTGAGGCTGGTCCCTTAATGGTCTCAGCAAAAAATCCATGGTGTCAAGTGATTCAGGAGACAGGTATGATCAATAATCTGTCAGCACAAAATTGAAGGCTATGGAAGGCTTGTTGAGGCCTAAATTTTAAAAATATAAATAATTTGTGTTGCACCAAAAGTGAGAGCAAGATGAAGAACAGTTTTTGGATGTTGTAGTTATTTAGTTACCTTTAGCAGAAATCAGTACATGAATTCTAGACTAGTACATGAATCTCTAGACTTAGAGAATAATAGGCATTATTCTCAAGAATAATGCCTATTCTTGCACCTGTGGATAAACTACTAAGGGAAGTGTCCTTTTCTTTCAGATGCTTTGTGACATTTAGAAGGCATTGCATTTTTACTGCAAATTTATTCATGGGGCTTCAATGATATTATAAGCCTTCTAATTGGTCATTGACATTTAAAGACTCATCATTACGGTCAATATTAGACATAATGTTTCATAAAATATTCCCTATTTACTATGAAAACAGTATTTAGAATTCTGTAAATATCTAGCCTATGTCTACACATTTTAAAGGTCTACCGTCTATACAATTTTGCCATTGAAATGGTAAAGTTTAGTCTAGATTATGATTATAAGTATGATTATAAGTATGATTAATTCTAGCAGAAAATAAGAACCTTGAAAGTTCAGCCATTGCAAACTTTCAACATGGCAACAAAGTGCCATAACCTCATTACTCTTCAACTGAAGTTGTTGGGTCTTTCAACATATCTTAATATAGGAGGAGCAATTCAGACATCCAAATTCCCTGAGATCAGATATAGACATTCTTGAGAGTG
This sequence comes from Calidris pugnax, assembly GCF_001431845.1. Classification (NCBI taxonomy): domain Eukaryota; kingdom Metazoa; phylum Chordata; class Aves; order Charadriiformes; family Scolopacidae; genus Calidris; species Calidris pugnax. Next base: position 38,642,853 of record NW_015094506.1, on the reverse strand, counting down.
GTATCTTTTCTTTTACTCATGGGATGTTAGCCCTGGGGAGAACTAGGGAGCCACGGAGTGTTTGTCTTCATAGGATGTGAAATCTAAGGCAGGGTGGGGAGTGGGGAAAGGCATGTATGGGAGGACTCAGACATGATACAAGGTGGAAACTAAAAAAGACAAGATGTTTGTGAAAGTAGTTCAGAGGGTTTTTGCCATGTGAGGAAATTCCACTGGTTTGGAGTGGATTACTTAGCAGAGTGAGGAAATATTTTGGAAGGGGACATATAACAAAGTACCTGATTTACCTTTGATCTTGAAAACTACATCTGTCTGTTTTCTCGTTTCTCCATCTATTGTTTGTAGCTCCCACTGGTTTTGTCAGGTCTGCTAATAGACATGTAAGCTCCTAAGGGCCTGGAATGTGTTTGCCTGTGTGTTTCCCAGGGGGCAGCCTGAGCACTACTCATAAATAATACATTTGTGTAGTCTGCACACTGTTGTCTGACCCAACGTTAAGTTCTCTTTTTCAGAAGAGAATCACTAAAGACATGTGCACATACATGCTAAATTCTCTTCCCTGAGAAATATGAGAAGACCCCTTTCATGCGCGGTGGACTCGTAGTCACCTCAGCTGTCGGTAAATAGTCAGAATTCTGGCTGGAGCACCAACCGGCCACGCCAGCATTCCAGCACCCAGCCTGAGCGCCTCCACTTCGAAATTAGGCCTTTGCAATACTGGGCAGCTGCTGCTTTTCAAAAGTATGAACAAAACTTAGTCAACAAGGCAAAAAAGCTATACAAACAATTTAAAAAATGAGTCTGAAAACCAAGTGTGTAATACGCTTTAGCCTAGCCAGGAGTGATGCAGAACCTCACAAAAAGAGACAATAAAAGAAGTAAATGATAATAGAAAATGCTGCTGAAATAGATACAGATACAGATTAAAAATATTGTGTGCAACTTCAAATATATAAAACTGTGTGCCATTTTTTCTGTATGTTAAAATGCAAATAGAAGGAACCCTGGTCTTCCAAAATACATATAATTACCCACATTACAGATGAATTAGAGATTATACGTTCTAGCTTCATTTAAGTGAGAATCACTTGATCCTCTTCTTGAGTCATTTACAAAGATCTAGCTTTGGATGACTCCAGATTCAGTCTGGCACCCTGAACAACACTGAAAGTTTTGCATGATTAGCTCAAATCAGGTAATTTGTCTAGCATACAAATGAGACTTCAGAAACCCATGGGTGTGCCTGAAAACTGGCATACATGAGTCAGGAAGATCCAGATTTTTCAACATGATTCCAAGCGCCGGGTTATGGAGAGGGAAGAGCACTCAGAAAGCAGATTGCTTTAGCTTCATTGTCTTAAAATGTTTTTGCTGCAACATATTATTGGCAGCCAGATTTGTGTTGGTGGAGCACTGTCCTTTTCCTTTTCTTTCATTACAGCACTGTAGGTCAAATCCTTTAAAGGAAGTGGGGAAGAAAAAAAAATTATAAAAAGAATGCTAGGAACTAGCAAAGGAAGAAACGAAATATACAGGGAAGGACCTTTAGTTTCGGTTTCTCCCTATGACCAAACAATTTCTCTTTCTGTGCCCCATAAAGGAACCAGCTTTGAAAATAAAAAGCTCTTCTGTGCTCCGCAAATTTTAATGTAGATTATGAAAACAGATGAGGTGTGCTTTTCCATATGCACAGAGGAGAAGACATCTCTGGACCCTCTGGTTATACATGTACTTCAAATGACTGTGTGGAGTATCAAAAGTGAATGTTTGATCCTTTCATGATCTAATATGCATTATTTTGCAATTTATTAAATAAAGACAAAGCAAAGACCCAAACCCCTTATTATACCAAATGGATACATGGTTGGTGCTTTAAAGACGCAGCAATCTGTATGTTGTCTCCCAGACATCATAGTTAAGAACCACTTCTTCTTGTACCTGCCTTTGAAAAGCCTCCTACGGGAGCTTCATTGGGTGGGAAATCACAGAATTAGGCTTACCCTTTCCAGGTTACTCCTTAAGCACCAGAAGGAAGCTCTGTCTGGAAAGGTATCAGAAGGATGACCTTGAAGGTAACTATGTACACTGTGATCCAGGCTGAGATTCCCCCTTACAGGGGAAGTTCCCTCTACGTCGTAGACTAGTTGACATGACACTGTGATCCAGGCTGAGATTCCCCCTTATAGGGGAAGTTCCCTCTACGTCATAGACCAGTTGACATAAACATATGTTAATTGCTATTTATATAATTCTAGAGAATGGTATATACTAAAAAAAGATAATTTAATTAAAGTAAATAGGTTAATACTGTCAAAGTTACTATCCAGTTTAAATTAATTGAACTTTCATGCCTAAATAGGAATTGTTCAGAGAATTAAAGAAGCGGCAATCCGACTCAGATAGCAGTTATGACCACAAAATGTCAAGGAGGATTAGTGAAGCTGTAAAGGAACAGCGACAGTAAATTTGGTCTTTTAGGCTGGTCAAGTAAACAAGATAAAGGTCATTTAGAGGCATAGTGCAGAGATCATATTTTTGAATAACAAAAACTATCTGTAACTTGGAAAACATACTCAGAAAACTTATAAGAACAGAAGTAATCCTTGATTTTACTCTAGGCAGTACAGGGGCACAGTTCTAGATGTAGCTTTTAGAGAACCATTCTGACATAGTGACTATAAAGTGTAAAATTGATTCTCTACGTTGGATGAAAGGATCGATATAAAAAATGCATATAGTATTGTTTACCATCAAAAAAAGAGAATTATCTTAAAATGAGAGGACTAATAACAAAGACATTATAAGTAGCAGCTAAAAGGATGAAACTAGCTAAACTAGCTAAAAGGACTGCTAGCAGTTGACACATCAGTGGTTAGTGTCCATGTATATCCCTGGCTGAAAAAAACCCACAAACCCACCAAAATGTAAAGAAACAAACACAAAAATTGGCGGACTTTAACAGCTAACTAACACATGCTTCTAAAAAGAGGAACATTGATTAGAAATTATGGATTGTGTCAGTATTAAGAAAGTAATGAACAAAGAAGAAACATTTGCAAATTAGACGTAAAATCTTAGGAGGCCAGGCTGAAATTATTTTGACAAGCAACTTGCTGAACTAAAACTAACCAATGAAAAATTTCCTTATGAATGGAGGACAAATAAACTAGAGTTTTTCAATCTAGTAAAAAGATGGGTGAGGCTAGAAAATGAAAGAATGGGTAGAATCATAGAATTGTTCGGGGTGGAAAAGGCCTTTGAGACCTTTGAGATCATCAGGTCTGACCATTAATCTAGCACTGCCAAGTCCACCACCAAACCATGTCACTAAACACCATGTCTACATGTCTTTTAAATACAAACTCAACCACTTCCCTGGGCAGCTTGTTCCAATGCTTGACAACCCCTTTGGTGAAGGAAATTTTTCCTAATATCTAATTCAAACTTCCTCTGGTGCAACTTGAGGCCATTTCTTCTTGTCCTATCATCTGTTACATGGGAGAAGAGAACAATGCCCACCTCTCTACAACTTCCTTTCAGGCAGTTGTAGAGAGTGATAAGGTCTTCCGTCAGCCTCCTTTTCTCTAGACTGAACAACCCCAGTTCTCTCAGTTGCTTCTCATAAGACTTGTGTTCTAGACCCCTCACCAGCTTTGTTGCCCTTCTCTGGATGTGCTCCAGCACCTCAATGTCTTTCTTGTAGTGAGGGGCACAAAACTGAACACAATATTCAAGGTGGGGCCTCACCAGTGCCAAATACAGGGGGACTATCACTTCCCTACTCCTGCTGGCCACACTATTTCTGATACAAACCAGGATGCTATCAGCCTTCTTGGCCACCTGGACACACTGCTGGCTCATGTTAAGCCTGCTGTTGACCAACATCCCCAAGTCCTTTTCCGCCAAGCAGCCTTCCAGCCATTCTTCCGCAGGTGCAGGACTAGGCACATGACCTTGTTGAACATCATGCCATTGGCCTTGGCCCATCAATCCAGCCTGTCCATATCCATCTCTAGAACCTTTCTACCTTCAAGCAGATCAACACTCCTGCCCAACTTGGTGTTGTCTGCAAACTTACTGTGGGTGCACTTGATCCTCTTATCCAGATCATTGATAAAGATATTAAACAGAACTAGGTCCAGTACTGAAGCCTGGGGAACACCACTTGTGACTGGTTGCCAACTGGATTTAACTCTATTAGGAGTAGGAAACAGGCATTCACCATTTTCCCCTCCATATTAAGTGTATCAAATAATATCATCAAGTTGGAAATTTTAATACAAAGAAAAGGTTTTTTTCATCCAATTCATAATGAAATTATTTATTTTCTTGCCACAAGTTGCTGAGGAATTTGGAAAACAATTTGACAAATTCAACAGGTCCACTGGTGTCGATTGAAAGTGATCTTAACCCATTGCTGGTTGAATTGTAAAAGGAATAGACTCCTTCTGTGTACTTGTTCTGTTTTGCATATGTTTTTCTTTACTATCATTGGCTTACCTTAGATACAGAATCCTGTACTAAACAACTCTGCGGTTTGAGCCAGTACAACTGTTCTTGAGGTCTTATGTTGAAAATATACAGCAAGGAGTAAAATAAAAATATCTTTCTTTCTGAATTGCTGTGATAAATTTTGTTCTTTTTTTTAAACAGAAAAAGATTGAACCCCCCAAATGGAGTTGATATTTATATAGCCAGAAAGAAAAAAGAGCATTGTAATTGTTATTTCCACAGAATATATCCATATTATCATGAGTGTAATGTTTAATCTAAATCATAAATGTTGTTTTCTAACTTTCCTAACATTTTGCATGTGGTGAGACATTGGTCTGCTAGTTGATAATTAACTCTTCTGAAAACTGAGACTACGGAATTTGTTTTGCAAATTTAATTCCTAGGAAGGCTCTTAGATGCTGAAATGTATGCAGTGGTTTTCATTAAAATCCTTCTCATTTGTTTTTACAGTTATTATTCTTACTGCTTACATTGGTGTCATATATTTTAGAACTTGTTTAGGACTGAGAATGTGTTTGGCACTTCATGAACCAGAAATGTCGGTTCTCTGAAAGGAAATTAAAGCTGACATCACTGGCGTAGTGGGAGGAGAGGTCTAAGTATGAAACATTTGAATATACTTTACCTAAATCTTAGAGCACTGTGTTGAAATATTTTTTCTCATTTGGCAAGGGTGCAGATTGAAGCACAAGTTTATACTGCAACAGATCATCCAGCTAAGATATCAGTGACAGGTATGATTTGGTGAATGCTAAACATCCAAACATTAACTCTAACTACAATACGTACTATTTTCTAAGTAATTAGCAAAGCCCAGGGTGTAAAGTAAGCCCAGCAAGCAGTTCAAGACATTCTAGCACATAATTTATTAGTGTCTTTAACTGGTACATTGTTAGTTGCTAGTTGGGCCAGGAAATCTATTTTCTCTGAATTGTCTATCAAACAGGTCAATAAAGCATGATAATAACTATGATAAAAATAATGACAGGTAATTCTATTTATCATAGAGAATAATAACAATAATAACCTGGAAAGAATTATCTTCATTATCTGTCTTTTTGTGAGCTAACTGTAGAAAACCAGCTCTACACAGGTACTATGTCAGTGCAAACTTCTTATAGGTGCTCAAATTTTCCACAAACCATAAGGACTCCAAGTTCAAGCAAGTGCTTCACATCAAACACAGATAATATTTTAACCATGCCATCTGCTGCCTCTCAGAATGAAGGGGCTTGAAGAAATCAAAACCAAAACCAAGCACTTACTGTGGAAGAGACCTCCCCAGTAACCTAGGGACTTTGCCAAAATAATACAAACCAATGTGTGTCCATTAGCAGCCACAGCAGCTTAGAGTGGTTCTTAGTTTATACATGCTTCATTTATGGGTCCTTCCTCATAGAAATGTCAGGGTGTACTTTTTTAAAAACAAAGGTGGTTATCCACTACAATTATTCATGTTGATATGCAACTTCAGTAGAGCAAACTTATTCCTGTTCATGGATCTACCTGGAAGAATCCTGGAGAGATGGTGCTGGAGAGAAGTGGTCTCCAGGAGAGCTGGTCATTTTCAAGGGTCACTTCCTCCAAGCTGAAGAACGGTCCACACCCATGTAGGAAATCAAGCAAAGGTAGATAAAGAAGATCCTGCGTAAACTCAGATTGACCTTCCGCTCAGCACCCATACAGGAGATTCAAGCAAAGGGCTTTGAGCAAATGAGTAATCCTGTTGTTGTTCAGATCAAAGTTAAGTATGTGTGAAATGCGTAGCCTGGGCTGTACAGTGCAGGCTATGCAAAGCACTAATTTCCAGCCCTGAGGGAATGCCCTTTGCAGAGCAATGCTTGAGAGTGCTGAGGACCCAACATGGTCACTGTAAAAACTGATTCAGTCCCCCGAAGTCAAGGGGGAGCTTCAGTTCTTTCCTTAGGGCTTTTGATCATGATGGCATAGAATCATATTAACAATGGATACCTACATTCTAAGTGTTAACTGATCCATCCCCATGCCATATTCAATTGGGTGTAGGTATGTCATGCTTGGTATAGTGTAGTCGTATACTTAATACTGTTTTCCATGCATTTTTAATAACTTAAAAATACTTGAAGAACATTATTTGCTATACAAAGCAAATTAATTTGAGTCTTATGTAATCAAATATATGTCATAGCTGAATATGATATGAACTAGATAAAAAATAAAATAATATAAAATTACGCCGTGTATATCTAAGCTGTGTTTTTTTCTGCCATCTACTTTTTGTACCACAACTATACAGAACTCCTCCAGCTTCTTATGTGAGATCTAGGCAGTGCAAAGGAAGCAGAAAGTATTAGATCCAGATGGCATTAATAAGGGGTATGGCCAATTTAATTTTCTTTGTTCTTCTCTGGCACAGGATCCACCTTCATAAAAACACCTTTATCAGCAAACACATACTGTTTTACAACATCTCATATCTTCTCTAGTTTTAAAGTATGTGAACTGTCTTATATGAAAAAGTATGTCTTCCAGCCTAAGACAAATTCACTTTGGGTCTTTAATAATTAATGTAGGCACAATAGATGGAACTGTGTTCTGACATTCACTTTTGTACTTCTAGTAAAATTTACTGGAGTGGAAAATATATAAAATAAAACCACTGATTGAAAAACAGGTAATCAAAGCAAATTTCTTTTCCTCAGCATGTAATGGATCTTAAATAAGGAAGAGGACACGTGCAGTGCAGTTCAAATAAATAATTCTTCAGGGCATTTAGTCATGTCAAAAGTTGTAGTTAAAGGGAAGACAAACAAACATTTACAGAAATATGTTCTTTAAACATGAGAATGAATGTGCTCCACCTCTTTCTCTATCCTGGTTCCCAAGGATTCTTAAGAAATTGGATTCAGCCACCGTACTACGCTCTGTTCTGCTGGAGAAGCTTCCTTCAGTATGACATTTAGAAGGCAAACATTGTATTATGTGATTTGTAACTTCAGACAGGATTTGCTAAACTATATTTTTTCTCTAAATATTAGTAAATCCAAGCTGTAAATAGGCTTAAAGCTTTTGATACTTAAAGGTGAACAGGAATTTACTTTAGATGATTGGTTTTGATGCATGGATGACTTACACATGCGGTATTACTTTTTTCTCTTAAAATAAATTAGAACAGTTTTAGAGATAACTTTAAAGGTCACCTGCTAATTATCTATGCTGAGCATCTTCAAATGATGAGACATATTTCAGAGTACAGTGGTTGTTGGAATCAGTGAACTTTATAATCAAAAGGATAGCAACTGATACGGGCTTACCTGGAAAAAAAGAGCAGCATTGACTACTTAGGTCAACGATTATCTTCTTTTCTACAAAGTTGACCGCTTTTTTAATGCGTCATATTATTCTCTAACCTTTTTCTTTCTTTATATTTTTCCTTTTTTTTTTTTTGGATATATTTATAAGTAGCTTGAACAATAAAGTCACTCACAGGTCTAAGTCAACTTATGGCGGGTAGGAAGAGCCACTTCATAATGACAGTGTACCCCACATTTGACACGACCATGCATCTAAAACAATGTTTCTTCCTCTGAGACTCTGAATTCAAAGCTCTCAGCTCCTTTTTTTTTTTTTTTTTTTGTGTTGTTTTTCTGAGATAGATTGCTTAGGAAACAAAACACCTTTTTTTTTTTCCCCTTGTGTTTTAAACTACCTGACAGGATTTGAATTAAGCCATTTATAGAAATGGAAGTAGAAATCTAGAAATCCTATAATGACATTTGTTCATCCTGCAACCATAATACACAAGTAGTGTGGATGCATTTTGGCCATCTGTAATTGTTGGTGTACAGCACAAATAGGGGCAACTTTGGGCATTACATGGACTAAAATATATTCAGAATACTCTTTTGCGTACAGTTTTGAAGATACTAAAGATTTTACAAAACCCAATTTAAGATTTGGTAGCTGATCACCAAAAAGAAGGTGTGCAAATTAGCAGCCGTTGCTAAAAATCTAGGCTTTAGTCACCTTAACATATCCAGTTAAATATGCACTTCACTACAAAGACTTTTATGCACTTTCTTTCCCACAGTATCGTTTCAAAATTCCTTATCAAGTGGCTGTTTCTTCTTTATATCATATCCCTTTATCTTCTCCCTCCTACATCAGGACTGAAGTAAAATAACATCTATTTCCTTATAAAATAAGCTGACTTTTGAGTCATCTGAATAATTATATAGAAATTTATAGTGTTTTGAGGCGTATTCATAACAAATACATCTGTATGAATAATTCTGGGGAGAAAAAGTTAGGTCTAAATTACACTACTGAGATCCAACTCTATTTGGGAGACAGTTCAGAGTTTTGATTTTAGGAGCAAGGAATGAGCCAGGAGGCAGACTGTGGACAGCACAGAGTCTCACTCAACTGGGCTGAGTGTCCCTGCAGAGTGGCTGACCACTCTGTGGACTAGAGCATAAAGCTACAGACCTGCACTGTGAGCAGACATACCGGACCACCAAACGTTGGATTCAGAAGGGTAGATGTGTGCAAAAACAGGAGGCTAAAACTTACTTACACACTTACCAACCATGCATATATAGGGATTAAATAGAAGTAGCCAACTTTTCCTATGCAAGTAATCTGCAAAACTGGTACATTTTAAAAGCTATATCGTCTTGTAAATGAACTTCAAGAATTAGCTTCATGATCTGTTTCTTATAGGACTTACAGGAGTAGAACCTGGAAGAGCAGTGTGGTGCTTTAAGACATGTTAAATGACCTAAGATGTCTATAGCTCTATGTCTCTTAGCCTGGAAGTTGAACTCCATCCCTAAAGTTAGACAGTTCTGGTACTATGAAATATATTTTGTTCTATGATTAAAATGTACAGGCCGGATATTATTTTCCTGTAATCATTCATGGAAATGTCAGTAGTTTACCTGAATGTTAGCAAAAAGGAGGTATAAAAATTTGTCCAAAGTGATTTTAACCTAAAAAAGGGAAATATGTTTGGAAGGGTCATTTTTTTCTTTTCATAAAGACTATATATTTGTATAATTAATCTATTTCTGTTTACTTTTCTTCTTAACATCATATTTCAAATTCTGCTTTTGTGTGAGTTGATGCAGCAGTCCCATTCATGTTGTCTGATAGACTCCAAGATAAAGAACCTAGAAATTCAGATTATCAGACATGTTTCTTAGCTTTTGAAGGCAATTCACTGTAACGTAACTTTCTTTGATTCTCTTTAGTCACTAAAGATTTCATTATCCTGAATTTATCAACATCTACAGAAGACATTTTGATGTAAACCAGAAATGTGCCACTTTGTTTGCTGAATGGTATTTATACCATATTTGCACAGGGCAATGTAAGAAGCTCCATAAACCCCTTGGATTAAGTGTGTATGGTATCAAAACTATCAGCCAAAATCAATCTGCTTATTCTGATTGAACAATCTAATTCTGAAATCTAGTGATATAATGATTAACAACTTCTCAGAGGCTAACAGAGACTAAACTCCAATTCTCAGAAACAACAGTAGAAGTAAAATCTGAAAAAGCAGGTGCATTATTGGCATTATTGTAGGTTTAGATTCCTGACATAATAATTTCTCTTTTTTTTTTCCTATATATATTCCAAAGAGGTTTTTGTTTAATACATACGGGAGCAAAGGTTACACTAAAATATCAGAGGTCACCAAGATACCAGACTTGGCCAAATTAAACATCATCATTTCTTGAGATAGGAAAATCAATCAAAATAGCCACGCTTTCATGAATTCAAAAAATGGCATGATTACTCATGTGTGACTAGGGTGCATTTCACAGCTGTCCGTTTTTTTTGTTTGTTTTGTAGTCTCAGTAGTGTGATTACACATGAAAGTTCCATCCTAAATTTGTTTCTGTTGTTCCTGTCTCCTCAGCTTTTCATAGCCTAGCTCTCTATTAAAAGCATGCATAGATGCATGAAGGCAACTCTAAGTACTCCCCTCTTTTTTTTCTGCTAAATTTGTTTAAAGGGGTTTCGTTGTAACCATGAGCTGCCACCTTACAATGCATGGTGTACCTGCAGGACATTGCCTACTCCATTACACAGCTCCTTCAACAGAGTTAGAGGTGGAGCTTCCTGCCCCACCAATTTCTATCCATATAATAAATTGTGCTTATGCAACTGTAGCACAGGTGTGAGTATTTAGCTGTTCAGCTGTAACTAAGGAAGCTGATATTGCTTCCTTTAGTGCATGTGGATGTGGGGAAAGTCAGTGTTTTCCCACATGATCTCAGAATCACCATTATGGCTTGCACTTATAATTTAAATGTACATTTATGCTTTGTATCTATACTCACATATGAAGCACAGAGTTCCAGGCAGCATCTGAGACTGTGAAAGGTTCAGTGCATCCCCTCTAGCCAAGGCCACAAAGTAGATTTCTGTCTGTCAGTCAGTAAAGGACTAATTTCCAAAGAGCCATATGTCAAAGGTGTAATCTCCCTAGCAGAGCTCTGGGTTGGCTATTGGCCCCTTACTTATCAAGCTGAAGGTTTCTTTCCAAGAAGTTCTTTGAGGAAAGGAGAGGCAAAGAGTGCTTTCCCGTTGGGTAAGAGGTAGTTCTCTTTAATCATCATTGGTATAAGTCCCGCTAATTAGATTGTCCCAGCAATAGATGAAAGATAGTATAGTATTATTTCCCTTCCCCTCCCTTCCTCCCCATCCCAGAAAGAAATTTAATTTTATTTATGCTAACAATCAAACCAAAATAAAAATACCTCTATATCTACTTTGCCTACAGTCCCTCCTTCCCTTTTTTTCTAACACATTTCTGCAGATCAGCATGCAAACAATGTGTAATGTTGGGAAAGCCCAAATATCACTTACAACACTCTTGTCTGCAGCAGATTGCTGCGTACAGCCAGCTACTGGTGAAATGCAGGCTACAAGAGTTTGTACTGGTGGGAGTGCACATTATCTGCTACTCGTGAATACCTGCACCCACCTACTTTTAAAGAAATTATATACCTCAAAATTCTAATATAACCTGCTAAGTGCTTTGTGAGGCACTGGGATATTTTTAGTTTCATGTGATGAAGCATGTCCTGAAATAACCTAGCGCAACATCAAATGAGTTAGTAGAGTTGTAGCCCACAGGGACAGATGACTTTGTGAATTTTGAAAATCATGGAAGTTATTCAATCAATTCTGGGCTGCTTACTGAATAAATTGGCTGGAAAATCAGGGTGACCAGTAGGTATCTAATAACCTAATGCTTAGATGCTCTTTGAAGGTGAGAAAACAGGCTGTTCCTATTAAAAAGATCATTTAGGGAGGAGGAGGAGATCTCTGATTTAATCTATTTCTCCTTTTTCATGTAAGTGTTAGCAGTTCTACTACTCATGTGGAGACAGGAGATGAAGCAGGGTTTACTTTCCTTACCCATTTTTTTGCTTCTGAGTCAAATAGGAGGTGTCGTTTAAAATTATCGTGAAGGGAAACCTCCCGGACAGTGGCCAAACATCCTGTCTTCACATTGCTCCAAGTCCTCGCCAGCTGGTTTGGAATTTAAACTCTGATCTCCTGCCCGATGGCACAATGAACTGCCACAAGACCGTCTGGCTGGCTCCAATTAAAATCTTTCAAATCTTTTGCACTTTTTACAGACTGAGAATGTTCTTGAGTCCTTTGCAACTGCTTCACCTCCGCCCCCACCAATCTCGAGGCATTTTGTGTGTCAGGCAGCCCAAGTCCAAATGTGCTGGTTTTGTTTGACCTATATTACAATGCAAAGCTACTTGGTTCTTTAATTCACTGCCAAATAAAGCTGTTGTTATCTCTGGATGGATAAAGGGAACTAGGCCAAATGGTGATAAAGTCTCAGGGATGAAATGAGATTAAACCAATTCTACCTCACCTTGCTATTTGCTAATTATATATGCGCTGGTCAGCAGAGCTCACTGTCTGTCTAATCATATGTCTACAGGTCAATTAAAAGGGGCTAATGTCCGCAAATTAATATCCAGTGAAAAGTATTAATCGGCATAGGGGCTATGGCTGTCCTTTTCTCTCTTTTTTGTGTTTTCAAGACATTTTCAGGGCATGATACATAATGTATAAAATTACAGCGTGCTTCTAAAACACAAGAGGATTTCTCCCTCTTGCTCTTTTTTTTCTTTAAAATTCAAAATGACTTGGCAAACACAATTCTAATGCAGATCTACAACCAGGTCAAAGAACTACCTCTCATTTCTTTTTTAATTAACACTTGGCAAGATTGTTAAGGAAAGCATTACTCAGAGAGCTGGAGTCACGTTAGCACCAGAAACCTCTCCAGGGCATCAAACAATGCTGAGAAGCTTCCATGGAAGCCCTTTTGGAACTGCTTCTCACTTTACATCTTTGCTGTCACTGCATAAACACAGATTCCTCTATGAAATGGTTGGCTTATAAATAAACTCAGTAGGCAAGTTTGTTTGGCTTGTTGAGGGGGAGGAAAGGGGAGAGATGAAGTTTAGTAACCCCTGGCCTGCCCTGTTTGAAAACACAGCCAACAGAAAGTGGCAGATGAGCACAGAGCTGTAATCAGGAAACACACGGCTGTTTTCAGACTGCCCCAGCATATCCCAGCAAACTGAGGGCTACGTCTCCTGGATCCTTTTCCCTCTTGGCCCCAGCTGCTCTTGCACAGACATCAGGGCACTGGGGCAAAATAAGTACAAGTGGCAGGAGGATCAGGCCCTCTCGCTCTCGCATCCGAGCAGCTCCTCCGGGTAGGCAGCATTTGCTGCTCAGCAGGTGAGAGGAGGATTTGCAGCCTCACAGATCCTTGAAACACCCGCCTTGCCAGTCCCCCTTCCCTTTTCAAAAGAGGGAGTAAAGCAAAAATGGTGGGGAGATATCTGGAACACAGAGGTCACCACTAAGGGAAAGAGAGCTGGGAGGGCAGGGAAGAAGGCAGGAAAGTAGGAAGGCAAGAGAGAAAAGCAGTATGGACAGAAGTGCTGTCAGAGAAATACCTCTAGCTGCAGTGTCCTCTAGCTGAAACAGGTGTGAGAGAGGCACAGGGGAAAATGGAATCAAAGCATTAAAATGAGCAAGTTCACGCACAACTGGTCTTTTGAATTTCAAACGGTTCATGGGTCAGGAGCAAGGAGTGGGATACTTAGGTTCAAAATAAACGCATACAGAATATGAAAGATAGAAACCTGAACAAATGCCAGAGTTTCAGGCAGTGTAATTTCTTTGAGACAGTACACATATGGAATAAGTTGTCATCAAAGCAATGAGCATTAGCAGATGTCTAGACATCTTTATGAAAAGAGAGGCACTGTCGGGTATAGCATGACACAGCAGGGAGGTGAGATGGCATTTAAAAGTGGACTGTCTTTTTTCCAGAAGAATAGCTGCCTGCGTCTTTACAGGAGTAGACTGACATTCTTCTGGAAATCTAACTGTTGTAACGTTTATAAATGACTATTTCAAATTAGTCAGAGATTGTTCAGTCAGAACCGCTAATGCAGAACTTTGAGTTCTTCTAGCAGACTCTTTTGCTTTTATTCATATTAGAAGCCACCAACGCATCTTGTTTCAACCCAAATATATTATATCTTCAGTGTCACTCATTTACTTCTGGATACTGCATATTTTGTAGACCGGCATCCACTACCATTAGGTGCTTACATACTGTATGTGGACTATACACCCAGTTGACTGAGCGAGAAAAAGCACATCCAGCCCTTCATAGTCACCGCACCTCTCCTTGTGGGCAAATACCCAAAAAGGAAACTCCACTGTACCTCCAACATGTACCCAAGTTGGCAAGCTCAATTTTGGTAATGGTGTGGCTCCATGGCTCTTAGGTTTCATTTATTTAAGCCAATCTTGGGGCAGTAGCACAAGCTGTCAGCTGATGAAGCAGAAAGCACCCTTAGAGAGATTCTGTGTCACAACACCACAGGCTACAGTAGTGCTGAGAGAGACCTGACAGAGGAAGGAAGCCCATCTACAAGCTTGTCTATGTATAGGAGCTTGTAAAAAAAGAGGTTAAAATATTAGTCCACTTTGATTTTCACTTCTAGTGCTTTACTCTCCACACAATTTATATAGACACACACATAAACCAAACACAAATAATATTCCATTTTTTGCACTTTTCCTTTAAGTGTCAGATAAATTAAGTCTCACCAGAAACCTATAGAATTATCTGAGTAGTTAACAAAATCTTTTAAAACATTTCAGTACAAATGATTAGTCCTATATGTAATAAAAATATTGTTTGGTGAGACTTCATCAAAAACTTCACCTATTTTACATCTAATGTTCTGCCAGAAGCAGTAGAGTTAGCTGTTCACACAGCTATGAGGGCTGCATAAATCAGACAGTGTCACTATAATATGTTAAAGATTGTTCAAAATGTGAAAAAAAAAAAAAAAACATTAACAAAAGACAGTGAAACAGTCTTACTACTAATGATATTTTTCTTAACATGCAGTAGGTGTAAATTTGTTATCAGAATTTTAATATTAAATTTAAAGAGACTCTTAAGAACAATTATCCAGCTGGAATTGAGGGCTGGCAGGCACCAGGGGTAGAACATAGGCTATAACAGTTCACTTGTGTGCTCTTTATTGGATACATCATGTAGTAGATAAGAAACAGGTCTTACAGAACAATGAGAAGCCTATATTCAAAATCAGTATATGGATCAACATCTACTAGAAATTTGTTATAATGTCTAGTTTCTCTTACAGAAAAATTACCCAAACAATTAAAAGCTTCAAAAGGCAAAGGTGTCAACAAAAAGTAGTTTCTATTTATAACAAACATATTTTTCAAAATATTTTTTTTTTAGTTATAAAATATTGCTTTATATCTGTCAGGCAAAAATGTCAGGAGACTTACATGGATGAGCGAGCAAGCTGCTGCTGGCAAAGCTCTAAATGAACAGGATGTGTACAGAAGCTGGGAGCAGGTAACTTGGGAGGAATATAGAGACACTGTCTGAGCATGCAGAGACGTGGTTAGGAAGCCAAAGCCCACCTGGCACTCAATCTGGCAAGGGATGCAATTGGCACCAGGACATGCTGGGACTGACAGCATTGGCAGCAGCTCTGCAGAAAATGACCTGGGTGCCCTGGTGGACATCAAGTTGGACATGTGCCAGCAATGTGCACTTGCAACAGAGATGGCTAACAGGCTACATTAGGAGCAGTGTTGCCAGCAGGTTGAGGGGAGTGATCCTTCACCTTTATTCAGCACGGGTGAGGCTACAACAGGAGTACTGTGTTCAGTTCTGGGCTATCCAGTACAAGAGAGACATGGACATCCTAGACAGAGTCCAGTGAAGGGTTATTAAGATGAAGAAGAGACTGGACTATCTCTCATATGAGAAAAAGATGACAGAGCTGGAATCGTTCAGCCTACAGAAGAAGGTTCCTCTGAGGGGAGGTAAAGAAGATGGACCCAGGCTCTTTTCAGTGGTGTCCAGTGACAGGACAAGAGGCAATGAGCCCAAGTTGAAACATGGGAGATTCTGCCTGAACATAAGGAAACACTTTTTTTACTGTGAGGGTGATCAAGAACTGGTACAGATGGCACAGAGAAGTTTTGGAGTCTCCATCCTTGGAGATACTCAAAATCCATCTGGACATGGTCCTGGGAAACCTGCTCTAGGTGGCCCTACTTGAGCAGGGGTTTGGACACAATGTCCTCCAGAGGTCCCTCCCAATCTCAACTTTCCTGTGATCTTCTATAGCAATCTTTTATACAATTGACCCTATTTACAGGGGACCTCTGAAGTAGAGAAAATGCAATATGTGAAATAGGTTTTGATGCTAGGGAAGTGTTCAGTATTGCATGAGGAAGAAGCAAAAAAGCAAAATTCCTTTACTCTAACTTTAATTCTAAACAACCCGTGTAAAAAAATGTGGATTATAGAAGTGGTTTGAAGATTTGTTAATGAATATTAGTCGTAAATGGCATTGTATTGAATGGCAGGAAGAAAACAATAGTATGGAAAGGAGTCAATGTTAAACACTGTAGTAGTTAACATCTTAGTTAATGATCTGGAAAGGGGATTAATGGCATGTAAATGAAACTAACAAATGAGTATCTGTTGAACTGTTTCAGATATATATAAAAATATATACATATAAAATAGTGGGATGGTATAACATGGAAATGGAAGTTAGAAAAACAAAAAACAGTTAAGGAAATTATGGCCATCAAGGAGAAAAAAAATAAGTGAGTTTGTACATGTACACACATATATATTGTGTATACACTTAAAATGAGAGAGGAATGTGAAGGAGTAATATTGAAAACCAATAAGGGAAAGTAAACTACCTCAGGTTTGAGAAAGCACAGCACAGAAAACCATGGAGTTTTAGGCTTCCTAACTGTCTTGAAGGGTCATAATTGTGCCTCATCCCATAAAACATGGGCATCTCAAAATCTCCAGAACATTCAAACATATGATAGCTCTGCAAGGAAAATATTTTTAAGACTATTATTTAAAGATACTATTAGTTTTATCTTACAGGTAGGAAATCAGATATAGTAAGATTAGAACTAATAGAGGACTTTCCTAGTAGTAACTATACTAGAAGTGAAACTTGACCTGAAGTGATTATAATGAATTAATTCAAGTCATCAGCTCTTCTTCCTACCCTCTTTCTCTTCTTGGTTGGACTAACTTAATGGTAGGAACATTTCCACAATCACCTCTATGTAGACAGAACTTCCAAGCTGAGTGCTTTAACTAGTACTAAAAACTATTCTTTACCACAACTGCCAGAGGGAGTTCAAACTTACTGGCCAAAAATGGACAGAGGAAAAAGGGAACAAAGAAATATTGTGGGTTTGAATATAAGGAATACAATATATAGAATGTATCTGATTCCAGAAACAAACATTCTCCATCACGCTGAGTATTGAACTAAAATATAATTTGAAATAAACTTAACAGCCAGCTATATTTACAATGCTTAACCTCTTTAATAAATAATCCCTATGAAAGGAATCATCTTCCAAAACTGTTAATGCAGCAGCACTGACCTAAAAATGACTAATTTCTCATGATTAGTTTTAAAGTTCCTGAGATCTTGATGACCTCCCCTTCACCTATTAGAACTCTTCCTTTAACTACGCTGTTAATCTGGCTATGAGGGCTCATAGACTTCCAGTTCTTTTGATACGTAATGCAAAAACATTGTTTCAGTGTAGACTCACTTTGCTGCTTCCAACTTGTTCAGAAAAGTCACATTTTTTGTATAAGCAGGTTTTGGGCCAGATCGGAATGTCAGCTGTCTAACACACTGTGCCATTGATGTAACATTGACCTCCTTGAGCTGGCCTAAAAGTATGGACTCTGTAGAGTGTGCTTTTTTTCATTTTCACAGAATTATGGTCTAGTCATTTGGGGTCACATGTTTTGTGATCTAGTAATGTTTGTCCGTTATTGATTATGGAAGCATGGCCTTTTATACTCTTGAAGCTTTTTTGGTATGCATACATTAATGACATCAGTGGCTCTCTCTGGAGACAGATTCTTGGAGATTATGAATCCCTTCCTCTTACTCTCTTCTTCCTTTGAGAAAGAAGTTCACACCTGTGATGGATTTTCCTGGAGAATAGAAATTGTGTGATCTTAAAAGGTCTTTCTCCTTTGTTCCTGTGAAGCTTGTTGCTTCACATTCTTAGCTATTTCCTTATTTCTTTCTATTAGTTACACATACATTTTATAAACTCATGATTTCTACTGACAGTCTTTAGAGATATTCCTAAATGAAAACAACTGTGGTCTGAGGTCCAAAATGTTATAATCTTTGGTACTGATGTGCCTCTTTACTCCAGCACTTATGTTTTGAAGAAAAGTACTAATTCTGCTGCAATTATTGACAGAAAACTGGAGGACAAAAATGAACTGACCTTATAGATGTCTTCAGTACAAGACTGTTCCTGTGCAAGAGCAAAGGTCCCTCCAATCTCAACTATTCTGTGGAGCTCAGTGTTAACCCTCTCATCATCATAGCTGAGTTACAAAGTTCAAAGTCGTAATGCATTTGTCCACCTTTGACAGTGGGAAACCATGATTCAGATCAGATTCAGTGTCAAAGAGAGTTCAGAACTTTGTTGCAGTAGTGAAAAATGAGTTCAGAATATACCTGAGATGCTTATGTACCACACTGTCGTCATTTCTGTTCTTCCGTATGTGACTAGGTCTTGGATTCTGAACTATTCCCATGTCACATAGTTTTACAAACTCCATCGGATTCTTCCACCTATGACTGAATTGAATAGTGTTTCTTTAAGGGACTGGAGGAGGTCTTGGGCTCACATTAAACATTTGCCAAACTGTTGGCTAAGAACCCTTGAAGCCAAGCAATTGCATCCGCTATTCAAGGTTAGTCAGGGTTATTCAATCCTCCTAATTTAGGCATATAATTTACTTGTCTTTCAAAGTTAAATTCCTGCTCTGAATAATCCCCTGGAGGAGCTTGTCTTTTTGCAATAATTATACAGGAAACTTTAGGTGACTGGCCTCATATCTTAGTCATACTTAAATGCCTTAAGTTCAACACTGTTAAGATCCCTTTCTTGTGTTTCTCTTTTCCTGAGTAAGTGGTCTAAATACTTAGCTGTTATTATAAAAGGACATTTCTTTAAAAGAATTGTTGCAGATACCTACAAAAAGAAGTAGAATTCAGGACTGTGGATTCTAGGAAGAATGAGGCAGTATTTCCTGAATTGAACCAGTCCTAGATAGGAACATGATTTCAGATATGTATTATTCCTCATGTTTCCTCTTGAATGACAGCCCACACACTCACCTCCAGCAGGGAATTGTTTATGGTAAATTGCATGCCCAGAGAATAGGGTACCAAGGCCCAAGAGTAGTATTCATTAAGTATCTGAACCTTAATATTAGCAACCTTTTAGACAGGTCATGTTTATGCTATTCACAGCTCTGTGAATAACAGCTCTGGCTGGTGCCAGAAATAAACCTATACCTTTGCGTCTGATTTGAGATCGGATTCCCAACTTAATTTCTGAAACCACATGAACAGTAAGCCATTACATTCACATAGATGCAGTGAGATTGCAGTAGCTCTAAAATACATGAGCAACATGTGCACTGAGTGTGGTTCCGGACCCTCTGAAGAAGAAGCAACCGAGCAAATAGCCACCTTAGCCCAGTGTGGTGTCTGTGCTAACCCACCTGATATAGGTGAATTAGAAATATAAAAACATAGTTAATTAGTCTGAATATAATACTTATCCCGAGCCAGCACCCAAACGTGGAACTCTGCATGCTGCTGTGGAGAGGCATATGTAGCCCCACAGCTGCTCAGTGGCCACTGGCCTGCTCAGCAGTGCACAGCGTGGGTCTGCCTTAAGGACCTTGTTTGCACTTAGCCCTAAAAGATTTGCCTAAAATAACAGAGGATCTCTCTTTTTTTTTTTCCAAAGAAATAAGTCCAAATATTTTTGAGGCCCAGGCTAATATTAGAACCACTGTGCCATCCTTTCCTGACAAACATCTATGATTTAATAATACTTTGATATGTAACTGTTTAGAACACACACCTAAAGCAGTACAATCGGTTCTGGCTCTCCACTGGTGAGGAATATTGACAAATAGGAAGGAACCTGAAAAAAAGCTACACAAGTAATAAATAGCTAGAGGGAACGATACAAAAGGAAAGATTGAAAGAGCTAAATAATATATTTTGCATGTTTAGATCATAGTCAAGATGGAACATGGAAAGGGTTTACTATTATTTAAAGGATGAAAACATCATAACAAAATATAGATTACTTAACATAAAGAAGTCTCATGGTTTGGGCTGGACTAGCCACTAAAATGAACGACAAATGTTCTCTTTAACTTCTTTTCCCTTCAGAGAAGGGAAAGCATCTCCCTTCAGGGAAAGAAGCATGAAAGAGAAAAGAGAATTAGAGTTTAAAAAGAAAGTAAACTACTTTAATGACAATGTTAATTCAATAGTGAAATATATGTAATATATACAAAACTGGAATCGAGCTTCCAGGATGACAATCACATTACCAGCGGGAACTGGGGAAGTCTCGGACTGGACTCAGCGATAGACAGGAATTGAATTTTGGATCTGGTGTCAGGAATGCATGGATTGGGATCAAAGGCAGATAACAGACAGAGCCATCATTAGACATTGGCCATTGAAGAAAGAGGGCTGATCCTTTGATCCCTCAGCTTTTATACTGAGCATGATGCAGATGTGATGGAATAACCCGTTGGTCAGTTTTGGGTCACCTGTCTGGTTTGGTCCTCCCTGTAGGTGTGACCCCTCTACACCCTTCTGTTTCTGACCCTCTTAACAGGGCAAATAACAAAGTTAGCTGACCTTAGGTGTTGTGGCAATAAGTATAAGCAAGAGCCTCTCTGTGTATCATTCCTTGGTATAAACAATCAGGTCTTATCACTCTGGAAGCTGACAGTGTCTGAAAAAATATGCTGTTAATTTCAGAGAGTTCAGTTAGTTAGAAGAGGCTTAGCTGAAAAATAAAATTACTGAACAGAATATTGGTTCTCTTTTGTCTCAAACCAGGTAGGCTTTATAGCAATGAAAAATGGGCCCGAACTAAAGCAAAAATTCTGGAAGGCTACAGTATTAAGCTGAGTGCATATTAGAACTCCTCTGCTTTAAAATGTGTGTTACAAGTCCCTGTTACCTATCAGAGTGTGAAACTGTCTCTTGAGAGAGACGTTGGGGAAGTTCTACCTCTCTCTTACACTTAAATTTTGACTGGACAAATTATTAGAGTATTTAATATACCATACTGGTGAAGACTCAGACTAGGTATGTCTTGTGCTTTTTGAATGTCTGTTATCTGCAGCTGAACAAGAGTTTTCCAGATATCTGTGGCTACTGACTGAATAATTTGTGATTTTGGAACAGAACATAGAAAGTATCAGTTCTTGGGACGTGACTAATGGTGCATCAATGAACTTTCCCCGTCCTATCAAAAGCTTGTTCATCATGTGGGAAGAATTTAATCCCTGTAGGTACTTAATAATGCTGTATATGAAATTGACCAAGAGAAATCCACATCACCTTCCAGAAGGAGCTGTAAACTAGATTCAGCTGTTTCCTATTTCCATATTTTGGTGCTGCCTTCACCAGGCAACGACATTGTTTTTTCTTCTCTATCTGCTTACTAGAAAGAAAATGCATTCCCCTTCCAGATTAAGATTTTAGCCTTTTGCATTTGCTGCTCTGTGTCCATTCTCCTTTCATTAGGGCAGCATATTTGCAGGAAGGCATTCTTCCCTAGAGGAGTCAGAAAAATCTATGGAGCCCTTCCCACATTGACAGCATACCAGAAAACAAAATTTGAGAAGAAAAAGCAGTCAATTAAAAATTGCTGAATGCAAATTCCTGAGATGTGTGGGCTCCCATTTGAATCATAGAATAATGGAATAGAATATCCTGATTTGGAAGAAAGCAAAGAAGATCATCAAGTCTAGCTCCTGATTCCACACAGGGCAACATAAAAGATAAACTATATATCTAAGAGCATTGTACAAACATATCTTAAACACCAACAAGCTTTGGGACATGAACTCTCCCCTGGAGAGATTGTTTCAATGGTTGACCACCCTCTCAGTGAAGAACTTTTTCTTAATATCCAATCTGAACTTTCTGTGATGCAAGTCCTAACAACAGACACCAGAGAGAAAAGACCAGCACCTCCCTCTCTGTTCCTCCTGGTTATGAAGTTGTAGACATCAACGAGATCACCTTTCAGCCTCCTCTTTTCTAAACTGAAAAGAAACTATGTATCCTGAGCCACTCCTCTTAAGTCTTGCCCTCTAGTCCTTTCACCCTCTTTGTTGCCTTCCTTTGGACACATTCTGATATTTCTGTATCCTTCTTGGTGGGACCAAAACTGCACAAAGTACTTCAGTTGAGGCTGCACCAATGCTGTGTACCGTGAGACAATTACTTCTTTCCACTGGTTGGCTATAGTGTACTTAACGCACTCCAGGATATGCTTGGCCCTTTTTGGCTGCCACGTCACATTGTTGATGAATATTGAGTTTACTATCAATCAAAATCCCCATATCCCTTTCTGCAGGGCTGTACGCCATCCTCTTGCCCCCCATTCTATACATACATCCAGGATTACACTGTTCCAGGTGCATAATCTGGCACAGGTCCTTGTTAAATTGCATACAATTGGTGATTGCCCAGTGCTCTAATCTATCAGGATCTCTCCATAAGGCCTCGCTACCCTCAAGGGAATCAACAGCTCCTCCTAATTTATTATTGTCAGCAAACTTACTTAGTGTGCACTCAATTCCTGTTTCCAGGTCACTGATAAAAACACTGAAGAGAGTTAAAGGGCCCTAAAAGTGAGCCCTGTGTAGTCCCACTAGTGACTAGCCATCAGCCAGATGTTACTTCATTTGCTACAAAGACTTTGAGCCTGACCCTTCAGCCAGTTGTTCACTCTTTGTAACATGTACAAGTCTAGCTGTATGCTAGGCGTTTTGTCCGGGAGGATACTGTGAGAGACAGTATCAAAAGCTTTGTAAAATCAGAAAAGAAAGCCACATCCATTGCCTTCCCTCCATCCACAAGGTGGATAACCTCTTTATGAAAGGATACTCAGTTAATAAGGCATGACTTTACCTTCATGAATCCATGTTAGCTTTGACTGGTGACTGCATTTTCTTTCAAGTATTTTTTGATAAATCCCAGAATAGTCTTCTCAATAATTTTACCGGGCACTGAAGTGAGACTGACTGACCTATAGTTACCAGGATCTTCTTTCTTGCCCTTCTTGAAATCTGTCCCGCCCAGTTGACTGAGACTTCTCTAGATTCCCAATACCATTGATAAATAACTGACAGGTGTCTTGCAATAACATCAGCCAACTCTCTCAGTACCCTGGGATGAATCCCATTACATTCTGATATGTCTGTATCCTTATATTGTGAGGCCAAAACTGCATGCAGTACTTCAGTTGTACTTTTAGTAGCCATTAACTTACTTCTTAAATAAATTTGTTGCACTTAAAAATAATTTCTGAAGTTTAGGTTTAGAATATATGTTATAGACTTTCAGAAATATAAAAAAAAAATAAATCTCACAGATTTAGCCTTCATCAGACTGGGATATTTGAAGCCTAAATAATACAGCTTTATTTTTATTTCAAGGTTATACATTGGAGTTCAATGTGTCAACCCAAGCATATTAAAAGATCAGATTGATTATACAGGCAAGTTTCTTGCTATGCTTTTGTTGTTATTGTTGAAGTCTTGGTAATGACAGTGACAAAATTAAAGTTCTTCCTCATCACCACATAAAAGAGTTAAATCACCTGGGAAAATAAGCTGTAGCTTATTACTCATCGTTAGTAATAATTGAAATGCTGCTTTAGTTCCATTCAGGGTGTATAGTGGGAAAGTAAGAATGTTTGTGACAAGTTTAACTGTAGAGTGAAGCAAAAGTATCATGATGTAACCAGTCACATAAACTTATATGTAAGTGATCTTATATGTAAGTGTTAAATTGCCTTTTGTGGGTAAGAAATCCACTAATTGTTTTCAGGAATGCAAGATAAGTGACTTGATAATTATGGCAATTGTTATTTGTTTTGCAATTCTTTTCAGAGGCCTTGCCCACATCAAGTTGCCATGGTCCTGGGTTTTATATTAATCAACATAATACATGTTTCTTTTTTGTATATCTGTCTTGGTATAGATTTAATTTGACTCTCATTCTACTATCTTCAGGGAGCTCCTTCAATGAATATACAGTTTGTTAATGATACATTTTAAAGAATTAATCTTATTTAGTGATCACCAGTGTGTCCAAAGCTACAGAGGTACTACAATGATAAAGAAGCAGATCTTTGGCTACTGCCTTTACCACTCTGCCTTGGGAACCCTTCTATACTAAAAGACAGTTATTTGTCTTGGCAGAGCTTATACTTTGCAGCAGCTTTTTGTGGAGAGCAAAGATCTATGCAGAATAAGGAAAAATGAATTTATCTATCTATCTGTATATCTATCTCTCCATCTCTCCCTTTTGCTTCTGTCCCTTATCACCCACAAAGGCATCAAAGAAAAATGTAAAGAGAAGGTGAAAAACCTGCAATAACAGATAGCAGATTAAGTGACTGGTGATCTTTGATAGATGGTACCTAGTCCTGTATATATTCCTCATGTGTTTAAGATTCACGGGTGGGTTGAGGTTTGGTCTATGTACAAAACTTCTCTCGACTATTCTGCTGTTAAGGTCCAGGAAATCTCCCTTTTTCTCTGACAATGCGCTTGCAGAATTCTCTGTCAATGTCATCTTTTAATCTACAGTTTAATCTTTGTGGAAGCCTCCTGACTATTACTTTAAGAAAGTGAGTGCCTATGTTTTCATATAATACTAGTAACTTAATTTCCATATTTTTAAGCAGTTAATTTTGAAAGTTTATCATGTGTTTATACAAATTTTTTTTTTTGTCTTGTAATTAAGATAAATTAACTTAATAAAT
Source organism: Calidris pugnax (assembly GCF_001431845.1). Classification (NCBI taxonomy): domain Eukaryota; kingdom Metazoa; phylum Chordata; class Aves; order Charadriiformes; family Scolopacidae; genus Calidris; species Calidris pugnax. Next base: position 38,617,827 of record NW_015094506.1, on the reverse strand, counting down.
GGAATATACAATTGGGATATCATTGTCATGTTCAGGTCAAATAAATTATTTTGCAGTAACATTTTAGTTTTGTGTTTTCCCAGAAGATGCAAAAAATTTCCATATTGGTTCCACATGAATTGTTTCTTCATCCAGTTTCCAATTTTAGTCTAACAGAAAACTATATTATTTTTCCATTATTATAAGTCTGTCTTGCCTGTAGTGTTTAGCAATGTTATAAGTATCTGAAGAGAAATTCTACTGTAGCATAAATAAAATCCACCAGTGTGCATTAATAAATATAAGCAGACAATAAAATTGGTGAATTTCCCATTATTTTCAGTGGTGTAGATTAAAGTCCTGAAACAACTGCATGGCACGCAAAGGTATTTACGTGTTGGGTCTCACAACTCAGCAATGCCAAACAACCAAGGATCCATAAGACTCTGGAGAGTCCTTGAACACATTCATAAATCTAAGATGCTTAAAGGCTCTAGATACCCTGAAAATAAGATACAGCCTTTGGGAATTGTTTGGTAGTACTTGGTTTGCTTAACAAGTCTCGGGAACCTTTTAAGATACTGTCAGAGGAGGCTAAGCACAGATTCCTGACTGAAGATTTTCTCAGATCTTTTTTCTGGTTTTATCTAGGGGCACAAGAAGAAAAAAACAACAAAAAACCCTAAAAAACAACACACAAAAACAAACAAACAAACAAACAAAACCCAAACAAAACCCAAAAGGTAGGTGGAGTCTGCTTCATCAAGATGACTGTATGTCACAGACATTTATTATTGTTTATACAGTCCATATCAAGAAATAAAACTGCTAAGGATTATCAAACAACTGCATTGGTGTTGTAGTATCAAAGTAAGTGGGTCTACTACATTAAATTAGACCTGAATTTAATTCAAATTTTATCAAGTTTTCGCCTGCTTCACTACTGATTGGTTTTCTGACTGGCATCAGTTTTCTGTTTTCCCTTGGTTCTGGTGTGAATGCCAGTCTGTAACATCTCTCCTCTGGTGTTACAGGTCCATAATCTTTGAACAACTCAGCTTGAGTTCATACTGTCACGTCTGCTTATGCTTATTTGCCCATACTGATCCATTTGAACTTTTTAAGATAATAACTAGGCATTTCACATGCACCTTAATGTTTAGATGTGACTTGCTGATTACCCAGTTGCTTGTATGTACTGATGTCATGTTCACTACCTTAAAACTATCATGAACATTCAGAGGAGAAGGCATATTATTTAGAAAATTAAGCTATGTCCTAAGTCCTAAGAAGATGCAGCTTATGCAAATATTCTCTGTAAGTAATTCTCTGTCTATTTCTCTCCTCCCCACCACCAAAAAGAGCAAAAATTCAAGCAAAAATAAACCCCTTCAAATGCTAACTGACTTAAATAAATTTGACATAGTGGTGGGAATCTTGAAGACAACTGTGTACTTCCGAATATTGAGAAAATAGCTGAGTAAGACACAGTTTGTAGAGTTCTTCCTACAGAGGGAAAGGGTGAGCTCTCCATTTGTTATATCTGACTGAATATGAGTGTGGCAGAGAGACTCCCACCCATGGGAAAAGATCTCTAATCATATCACTGATGACCATGAGACACAAACTGGTAGGAAACCAGGCCTTATTCATTTTGGTGTACTCAAAATGGCTTATTTCTTTTATAGATTTAGCTTCTCCAGCTGAGCAAATCTCATTTCTTTTTCTCCTCTTTTGAAAGTCTTATGGTTGGATGAGGACTTCGCAGCTGAGATAAAGTCCATGCTATTCAGCTCAGCTACAGCATCATAGTGATAAGTCTCTATTGCTTTTGGATCTTTCTATTCGTAGCACTATCCTGTGCCAGAGAACCATTCTAGGTAATCTGGACCTACCACCTCAAATGTCTCTACATTATGCTACATTGTGTGGTCATTCATGGGTTTATCTGTATCAGTTGCCTCATATCATTATGTTCTCCTTAGAAACTTTCCATTGAGATAGTTACATGTTGAGGCGAGGCAATCCCTTAAGTAGGCCTTCACTGACTTTGGATCGAAGGGGTGACTCAGGAGGACAAACCACTCAGATTGTTTACCAGTCTCATCCTGAAATGGCTGCACTGGAAGCAGAGACAAACTTCTCTTTCTCTCTGGCTTACTAGTAGGTACTTAGGAATTCAGTTAAGAGTTTGAAATAAGTTCCTGTCATGTTGGAAGTTTGAATTAACAAATTAAGCATAGTTCATTAATGATATTTGCAGCCCATGTTGTGCTAATTAAAACCAACTTATTTTTCCATTATTATTTGCATACTGTTGTTCTGCAGCTATGCACTTGGAAGGATAATACTGCCTCGAGATGCCAGTTTTTTGGCATCACTCTGTGCCAATGAATGGAATGAGACAGTATATTCCTAAGCTGTACTGGAGCTTCTTGTTCTTCTGTTTCGAATATTTCACAACTAATCAACTATGAAATAACAACTGCTTCACAGCCTCTGTTAAAGAAACACTTGTTTCTATAGCGACAAACAAAATCTGCTTTGTAAACTCATTCTCATATTAAAAAATATAGTACCTGCAGTCTTTCCTGATCACAAATTAGTTGTGACTGGGAAGAAATACACTGAGGCACACTTAGAGGGGAAAACAAAATAGCAGTAGAAGGCCTAGGGTGGTGAAGGAAGTCCCTCTAAGTCTCTAGGTCAGTGTGATTTTCTATTGTATACTAGGGACAAGATTAAGGCAATTTGGAAATACTACAAGTCACTGCACCTATATAGGCACAGTAAGCCTTGGAGTATCCATACTGATCTGAGTGCCTCAAGATTTAAGACACTATCAGACCAACAAGAGTTCAGAGACGAGAAAACTTCAGACAAATATATTATCAACAGAACTGACTTGTGGGTGCAGCTTTGGAGTCTGATCCTCTTGGTTTTCCAAGTCACAACAGTAGTGAAACATAACTATTAACTTATGTTAACGAAAAATATCTAGCCAGACTTTAAACTTCTTTGTAGACACAAATAGACAGAAGGAAGCTGAAGATTTTCTTGAATAAAGACATATGAGTGAAAAGCAAGTAAATTTGTTGTAAGAAACAAATTTACAAGGCTAGCAGCATATTGCATAGAGCACAGCAATAGCTGGATTTGTAAAGTTAATGATATTAAGGCTATCTTAATCAATAAAGAGCCTTTGAGATAGTAGCTTGACATTCTCTGAGTTGTGTGAGCTTGCTCAGTTGCTGTTGAGCCATCATCTTCCATGCCTCTTAGTTAACTGGGAAATTTATTCGACGTCTGCTTTCTCTATCATTACCCTGTGGCATTAGGACTGATTTATTCAATTTCCCTGCATAAGTAAGTATCTAAGTAGGAGTATTTAGCCAATGGTAAATGCTTTTATCAAAACCTTTTCACCACAAATTCTTTGTGTAGGACAGAATGAAGAGGGTGGCCAAATTAAAAAAGAAAAAAAATAGGCAAACATGTAAAGCATTCTTTAACTGGGCTAGACATTGACATCCGTAATAGCTCATTGAACCTATTGGCATCCATAATTAATTAAAACTACCAGAAGCATGGGAAAAATTGCTAATTAATGTAATTATAAGGTTATTTTTTATTTAAACTGGCCACTAAGGAATTTCCCTGTTGTTACAGTTCATGGGCATTGATACATTGGCAATTCTTAATGTTTTTCAAAAGTGTTGTCCTGGCTCTGTAAAGGTAGTAGCACAGCAACATGTATGCTATCTTTCTCCTGCACATGATTCCTCTAGGCTGGGAAAGTCACTCTGTGGCCTGCTGCAGTGAGTGACACTCACAACAGAGACAAATGTGGTAAAGTACATGACAGAATCCAGGGCTCAATAATGAAAGGTATGGGTCTCAACAAATATCTCAGATTGCTAATTGAGTGGCTTCTAGATTATCCAGAAATGCTAAATTATGCACAGCAGGTGGGAAAACATAATAAAATCCTTAAGAATCATAAATATGATTTATGAACTTGTTATTAAAATTGTGCAAAGAAATCAAAATTGCTACAGTGATTTAGATAAGGCTACAAACCTCCCCAGAGAAACAAACCAGTACTTTCCTGAGAGGAGGGACCACACTAATTATTTGCATTGGACAATAGTATTGAGAGTTTCTGACCTTCTGAAACTCCGTCATATTCCCTTAGGGTAGTTTTCACAATCATCACTTGCATCAGCACTGGGTTTGTGTGGCTTCTCAGTGAGTCAAAGTGGCAGAGAGCTGACTGCAGAAAAATAAATCCCCTGTTTTTCACCTGAGTCAGAGAGTTGATCTGACTTGGTAGCTGTACAAGTGCAAGAGCTCAAGAAGGGAGGAGGAATATTATTAGTGGCAGCAGCCCAGTTTTATAACTAGTTAATCCAATGATGAAACCACACCCTTGCCGTATATTTTCTTTCCTCTCTCCCATCTTCTTGAAATGGCTGTGGCCGCCCATAGGTCGTTTCCAGTTTTAACCTTTCACCCCCTTGTAAGAATAAGACTCTCTCAGATTCCTCTTTCACATCAGTGGTAAACAAAGATTCAAACTCAAAGGTCTATAAATCCTGTCTCTTCTAAAAACAATTGGATGTTATCAACTTTGAGACAAAATCTATAATCAGTTTTCATCGCCAATTAAAGTTAATCATGGTTTTGCATGGGAATCAGATAAAGTTCTACGTGGTTCTATCCACTCATGGAAAAAAGCAACATTATTTTACACAAATGAATTTCAAAAGCATATTTAGTGTAATGGCCAAGAAGATGTATGAAAACCTTCGAAAATAAGTACTGGAGCTCTTCGTTCTGCTCCACCTTACCATTTCCTCCATTGAGAACTGCACTTGCCTGGCACATTAGTAATCTCCGACAAAAGCGCCATCCTTTTCCCTTCCCTAGCATGACTAATTATTTAAGTGGTGTATCCTCAAGGAGGAGTCAGGAAGATGCCTGTGATTAACAGAGGCTGAGATCACATAATGAAGGATATATTTTCATCTCTTTGATCAAAGCAAATGGCATAACGAGGGGATCAGACCTTTTTTCTGACTAAAAGGGAGAATACAGGAGGATGACATTGCTGACACTCATGTTTTAGGGGAAGTGTGATGTGGTGGGGAGTAGAGAAGTTTGTAATTGCTAGTTCAGGGAAGTGTGTTCAAAGGTCTATTACATATAAGGTGTCAGGTCCATACAGTACTGCAAACAGATGCCTGTGATATCCACAGAGATACTCAAGGTACAGTTATATGAAATGTAGGGCAGGTATCTTCATCTATGCTTTCTGCTGTCTACTATTCCTCTTTCTTTATATAGTCTCTAGAGCTCAATGGTGAGTGGATTTGTCAAGAAAACAGTAAAAAAAATAAATCCTTCTTCTTACTCCCTGGAAAAAAACATATCACTGCTGTATTATTGAGAGGAGAGGAAGAGTGGGACCTTTTCTTTTGGTAGTGATTCACTTAGCTGTTTTGTGCAACTTCACCCTTAGGAATTATTTATAGGAAGTGTTTCCTTCCTTGGAAAGGCTATTTTAAGAAATTATTCTACTTTACCACAGAAAACTCTACATAGCTCTATACCAACTTGGATGATGTGGGCTGATTTAATTACGTGGTTTATGGTGTTTCTTTGAAAGGTGTTTTAAAGTCTAGTGTAAGTTAATGATTTTGGCCCATAAGCACCCATAGTGACACAGGTTGTTCTGTGAATGTCAAAAAATTATTCTGTGCAAGTGTCCTGGTGTCAGGGAGAGCAGGGAAGAGCTTGCTAGGGAAGAAATTAGTTGCATAAGTATGCCTCTAAGTACATCTGAGGAACTAAACACTGTCAAATTGTCCTGAATGAACCTACTTACCTCAGTAAGTACTATAATGTCCATTAGTGTGCTAAGATTTTGCAAAAAGACTCCTTTGCTTTAGTGGTGTTCTTTTGCATATTCCTATTTTTTGCATCATTCTTTCACTTTAACAGTATTTCCCTTTGGCAAAAAGGAATATTTTGTGAAGATCTTTGTGGATGTCACTCCTTTATGGACTCAAGTAAGCTCACTATACTGACCAACAATTTCTGTACCACCCAACCCACAGAGGACAATTCGGGAAAGCCTCTTGATATTACTTGGCCAGCAGAATGCAATTTTTGTCTTTTAGACTTGTCTTTCCTCTAAAATAAATGTCCTTCCTTACACACGCAAACAAACAAACAAACAAAAACAAAACTAAAAAACCCCCCATAAGATACTTTTCCTTAAGTTTCAACTGTTTTTAAGGGACTGATCTTACTGATCCTTCTTCCTTTGTCTCACCTGGACAACTGCTATTCTTAACCAGGGTCTTGTGCATACTCTGTTCATTGTTAACCATTTGGGAAAAAAGCAACCATGGGTTGGATTTGTTTGTGGTGTTCATGGGGGGAGTTTGATCCCCTCAACTAAGCAACTCTGATCTAAAATAACACTTCCTTGTAGTGTTTGATAACCTGGGAGAGCAGAGTACAAAGAAGTGAGGGATGAAGCTTACTGTTTCACTGACTCTGGTCTAAGTAGTTATTTCATAAATTCTGTTATTCTGATTGAAAGGTTTACAAAGCCTGTGAAAAGCCACAATAGTGCACCATTTGTGTTGTCAACTGATACAAACTAAAAGTACAAGCTTGAGAAGACCAAATTTCCACTGTCACAGCATAGTATTTCCAAAGATGTTTTCAGAGTCTTTTAGTATGCAATACAGCTAGTAAATGAGCTGTAAAAATGTCTATTTTGCATTTTGGACAAAATTTATTATAACTTTTCAAAATTCCAGGGTATAATTTGTTGGATAATCTGTCACTGGTACACTAGGAGCTAGTTTTCCCAAAAGGTTTATCACCTATCAGCTCCTATTTAAGCACCTGAATAATAGCTACATTTTCTGAAGTGTCCAAATTCCATTTAGGCATCTAAATGAATTGTGAAAATTTCAGAAGTACTTTTTTGCCAGCTATGGGATGCTAAGCATTTTGGAAGAGATGACCACTTTAATAATGACCATGCATGGAAACTGAGTTTTTGTAAAAAAACCCCACAATTATGAATAAAGTGAGAGTTGAAAATATTTTAGTACAATTTTCAAGAACTATCATTTATCTGTGATGTTGCTAAGAGTGTCTCCTAAACGAATAGTCTTTAGTCATAACAATGGTGTTGACATACCAATAAATCATTAATTTTCTCTTAACAAAGACTCCACATGTAACTCCAACAAAATATACTGTTAAAGATTTAATGTCTAGTATCAAAAATTCCATTGCAATGTCCCTATACAAACATTAAAAATAAAGTGGTAGATGTCAGTGTCTGTGGTAAGAAATGCATAATGAAGATGAATTCCAAACTCATACATGAAGTGGCAGGAAGGAAATGAAAGTGTAGATGATATGCATATTGCAACAGCAAATAGCATGTCTGTTCAGGGGAAGACCTGGAAATAAAGTATTTCCCATATCATTTTCTTTCCACAGAAAGGACCCACAAAGCACAGAGCACATCTCAAGAGGTAAATTTTGCAACAGCCAAAGAGACTCAGAATTATGTGCACAGGAATAACTGAGTCTGGAACCCAATAGGTCATCACCACCTTCTCTATAGCTATGTATAAAGGTATTGAATTCCTTGACGGGAATATGACTTTTTGAACTTGCTTCTCTGGCAGATTCTGAAAAATAAATGTCCTGAATAAACATAGGATACTTTGTTTTATCAGGTTGCTTGATTTGGCAGGTAGCTGCTCATGCTGTATGTTTAAGTGAATGATAAAATCAGTGACTTTACATTTATCTCCTGAGATATTATGGGACTTGGTAACTTGTATGTTTCAAAATATGAAATAACTTGAAATAAAGAATTAACATATTAACACAAATAAAGTCTTTAACCTGTTACATATTATCTTTTGCCATTCATGTTAATATTACTAGTTTGAGCATTTTGAAATCTCTTGATGTTTTGTTTTGTTGTTGTGGTTTTTTTGTACAGTTTTCATTAGTTAGCCAAGGCTAAGTCTAAATACAAAAGTGATGATACCATTAGAAACTGGGTCACATTGCATAAGCTTATGGACAGCACCTAGCAGAATTATAAAAATAATTCATATTAACTTCTAATTAAGGCATTCAGAAATAGATAGTTCTTTTTTGTTTGTTTGTTTGTTTGTTTGTTTTTCCCCATTTCTGCCACATGACATGAAAAGAAACAGACTGAAATAGATATGTGAGGTATCCTCCCTTAGGACAGACCTTCCATTTTATTCAATGTTCTGCATGTATGTGTCCGCCATAGGTAAGGGAGATGGTAATGACTCAGGAAAGAGAGAACTTTGCAAATCTGAAAACAATCTGAAAAGCAGTTAATAATTAAAGTTAATAATGCTGTAAATATTTAAAGTTAATAATGCCGTAGTGTGAAAAAAGAGAACTGCATTGTAAGCTCTCTTGCTAGGCAGGAGTTTTTTTGTTTTGTTTTGGGGATTTTGGTTTTAATGACTCAGGAAAGAGAGAACTTTGCAAATCTGAAAACAATCTGAAAAGCAGTTAATAATTAAAGTTAATAATGCTGTAAATATTTAAAGTTAATAATGCCGTAGTGTGAAAAAAGAGAACTGCATTGTAAGCTCTCTTGCTAGGCAGGAGTTTTTTTGTTTTGTTTTGGGGATTTTGGTTTGTTTTTTTTTTTTTTTTTTTTTTTTTTTGACTGGCTATAGGGTCTCTTTAAGTCTTTATCTATGATTTCTCCTTTTATGGCTTTATATGGTAGTTTTCCTGACATGTTTTAATATTTCATGCATGGTGCTAAGACTCTGTGGCATAATGAAAAAAATGCAAATAATTTATTTGAACAAATTCATTGGATTAATTATTCACAATGAATAATTGACCATCTCTGCCAATACTATTCACTCTTTTCACTTTCTTCTGTCCTTGGTCCAAGTCACATTAGATGAAGAAGTAAATAGTTAATAGAAATGCATCAGATGCTGGAGCTTCTGGGATCCTGTTTTGGAAGTTATTATTTTCTAAGCATTCAGACAAGCTTAGAAGGGGAGGAAGGGCAACTGAAAAATACAGCATGTGTGTGGAAAGGTGGGGAGAAAAATATGATAGGAAGAAGGAAAGAAATAAGAGAATATGCACCTACACTTGATGTAATCCTCCCTTAAAGTAAATACTCACTATACCTTTATCAAATAATTTTGTAAACCTGGACTGTATGCAAATCTGCATTACTGCAATTGATATGAATCATCTATCTTAGTAATAAAAGAAAGATATTAATCATTTAATCCCAGTTTTCAGCCTCTAGTGACTGCAAATGTAACTATCTTCAGCTGGAATCCTCAACTAAACACAGATGTTGAAGAGCCAAACATTGCTCAGGAGGTTACTTTCAGCAAGTGATCTGTCATTGCCTCATACATATTCCTTTATAAGAAAGTCTGCTACCAGATGTGTTTGTAAGTATGGCAATGTCTCCCTCCTGATGACTGTACAGATGTTTGCTCTGAGGTAGGTACCTTCAGTTCTCCTTCCTCCCTTTCTTACACTGCTTACAGTAAGAATCCTGTGCCAAATGTAACCTGTTGTGTCACTTATTCCTTTAAACAATCTGAGATTTAGTCTCAATCCCAGAGGCAGAGAACAGAAAAATTATGTATTTACATACAGCAGTTTATAATGCATAGGTCTTAAAACTCAGCCCAATGGAGTTTAACACCTGCATCTCAACTGATATCAAAAGGGAAGAACTTTAACTCTGCCAGCACGCTGCTTGAAACAAAGGTCAGTCTCCCTTTCAAAACAAAACTGATGCATCAGACAGACCAGTTTATGGACCCATCTTGTTTCCCTGGTCTTAATTACATAGCTATGTACCACAGCTGCACAAAATCTTTTACTTCTCTAAGGTTGAAGGGTCAGCAAAAAAAGAAAGGTACAGTGTTGCCTGACACTGTATCACCAAAAGTAACCAAAGTAACCCAAGGCAAGATTATGTTCCAAAAAATGGTCCCCAGAAAAAGCCACCTGAAACACAAAAGGAAACCCAGTTCTTCTTTCCCTGTAATTTTCAAAGTACCCCTTGTGGCCAAGGCAGGAGACAATGGCCTTCCCTATCTGAAGCGATGAACTGTGAAAACAGGGTTATCATTTTATTAATTTTTGTATGAAATAAACAAATAGCTTTTAATATTCCCTCCATCAGATACCTGGGACATCCAGACTAGTGCTAATAAACATTGTGCTAACACACAGGTTTTTCAGCTATATCTTTCAACTTTTAAGATGAATTGCCAACAGAAAGCATGTAATTTCACCACAGTGAAAAGCTAGACTGGTTTTACCTGTTCCAGCAAAGAAGCAACCTTACGCAGTCATAGATTTACTTGTCAGGGAGGAGAACAGTGTTGAAGAAAAGAGGGACAGAGAAACGTAAGCACAAGTAGCTAATGCTTGCATTTCTACATACGGTTTTCTGCACCTTTCTCAGACCACAGCAACACCTGGCTGCATCTGAACATTTATAAGGTAGTTTTTTAGCCTATTCACAATGAGGTAAACCAGGCCTAAAGAGCGATTTTAATGATTGTGCAGATTTACTGTCATTTATTTCATTGCCAACCTGGCAAAGTCAAGGGTAGTTAAAGACCCTTTCCTGGGAACTAGAATGTAAGTGCTTTAACTCCCCAGAATGAACTGAAGTTCTCTCTCCTATATCCTTAAACTATTGTGTAAAAGGGGTCACCTTTTGTTCTCTTGAGTTTTGAATAAAAGTGGAGGCCCTCAAGATATTTGGACTCTGTCCCTGGGGAAATTCATTAAGTATGACCTAAGACAAGGCTCCTCAACATGAATAAGCATGGAAAACATTGACTGTGGATCCTAGATGTGAAATATATACAAAGCTGTTTAGAACTGATAGAAGTGAATTAGTTCTGGACAAATGTAGAAGAAGGAGGTTAGTTGCTTAGGGAATGTACTGATGAAAGCCAGGATATTTATGGACTTTCACCATCTAGAGGTCTTGAGAGAGAATTTGAGGACAGCACTGATAAACTTAAATGCCTAAATTATATGAACCTGTCCCTTGGTCCCTTCAAGGAAATTCCTTAAGTCCTTTTCAATCTGACCCAGAAACAGCTTTTTATATATGTTGGAATATGACTGTTTAGGGTTGTTTTTTCAATTCAGTTGTGCAAGCACTATTTGATGAACAATGTATTTGCCTGATTTTGCCCATATTTGTCAAATAAATTATTCAACAAATCATTTTCGCTTTATTTGATGAGCTATAACAGCCTTTCTGACTCTTCTGCAGTCAAGATACCTTTTAAATAAATAAGTATGCTTGCCTCCAGAGACTTCAGGAGTCGAACAGCTGGTTTCCATCACCATGGTAAAAGCCTTAAGGGCGATTCTGGATGAATACCATTATTCTTTCTTGGTATAAGGACAATCTGAGAAACTTTTTGTAATTTAGGTACACAAGAATATTAGGAAAAATGAGTTTAAATTGGCCATTGTTGGAAAATTGGCAAGATCCCGAACCTTGTTTTAGTATGAAGCAGGTAGGTACCATCAAGTTGTCTCGTTACTCAAAATGAAAGAAGTGTGGGGTGGTGGGTGGACCTATAAAGTCAAGCATCTGAAACTGAGTCTGCAGGGCAGTCAGCTCCTCAACATAGTTCGTACCAGTCTCTGAAGGGAGGAATTAAACTATTTAAGGTATACCCATGATTTAATTTTAAACATAAAACGTAAAACACTGTTAAAAAACCTTGAAAACCCTTTTTTAATGAAGCATCTTCAGTTGTAACAATTTGCTTCCCTATTCTTTTACTGGATAAATGACAGAAATATGCAGCTGTGATTCCTCAACATTGATGTTCAGAATTATTTAAGCTCAGTATGGCATCTACAGACTTCTCTTGTTTCTTCACCTGCATAAAGAAGCAAATTTTCTATCACAGCAATCTCAGGGAAGCACCTGGCTCCAAATGAGAGTATCATCATTATCTTCAAGTCCTGAAGGAGACATTGTTGAAATAAAAAAAAAAAAGGCTTACAATTGTTTTACTTAACTTGCAATTAAAATAACTCTTTTATGAATACAAAATTTGAATTAGCAGGTAAATCTGTTGCAGGATTCATACTTGATCCTTCATGGTTACCATCAGCCTCAGGGTTGTACTTTACACTAAAGGTAAATTTATACATAATTTATTTAGGGTTCATTAATTATTGATAAATGTTTCAAATGTGTTACAGGTGTATATGGTATGTGCCATGGATGATTATGAACACCCTAGTAAAATGTATTATATCTACTTGGTGTCTATGGCCACAAATGATAAAGTTACCTGTCAAATTCTGCAGCCAACTGTTTAACATAGTCATTTATTAACACATAAGAAGCACATATTAGATATTCATCAGTTATTTAGAAATTTATCTTTAAAATAAAGTTTATGCTCAGTTAGCAGGTGGAACAATGTCGTGTGAGAATGCATGGTATTACTATATTTTACTGTTTCTTGCATAGAAAAGTGGAATTATGTAGGATCAACATATCATGCTATCATCTCTTGAAGTATATGTGCTTCATTTTGCTGTAAAATTTGTAGTATAAAGTAGGACACTAGTAGGTAGAAGAACTGGGAGTGGTTATTTTCTCCTTAAGTGCTTCTTTAGGCACTGCTAAACTAATTGCAAAACTTATTCTAAGCACTGTGAAGTAAAGGAATGAGTATGTACCTGTTAACTGAAACAGCATAAGTTGCAATCTGACTGAATCCTCTTGGATAAAGCAAAGACAGTTAGATTGATGAGAAAAGCATGTTTTCCCACATTGAATAATGAAAAGAAGACAGTCTTCTGAAGGAATTAGTTTCTAGATAGGTTTTTTTCTCCCCAAAATATGGTTTGATAATAGGTTTGGAGCGTATGAGCCTGCATGCATATAGATGCAAAGTGCTATGTGATTGCAGCTGACAGTTCTTCAGCTCAAAAGCAAGAGTATGCTATTGATGACATAAAGCTGGGAGCAGCTTAAAAACCAGATGAACTTTAGGACTAGAAAAGTAGTATTGAGATCACAGTTAACAATGGCTTTCAGTAATATTTTTATGATCATTTTCTTTCCTATCAGCTGGAAATGATGAAAAAGAGAGACCCCCGTCATGACAGTAGGTGATAGAAAGATTCGGTTAGATGAAAGATATTGTAGGCAGATGTGACTTTTTGATGCATGAGGTGAGGTATTTCCTTCTGAGATCAAGATCGCTCCGCTACCAGAAGACTGTGTTCTTGTGTTCTTCACAGTCATGAAGAAATGAAGAACATAAGGAACAGCCCTGACCAACTTAAACTGCATGCAAACTGTTCAATATTCTTTTTTTCTTTTTCCATCAGAAAGATTCAGATTTATTAAGAGTTTCTGTGGGATTTATAATACCACATGTAGGAGTCTTCAATGTCTACACCTGAACCTGAGGTCATCACCTTAGACCACTTTTATAGCCAGTAGAGAAAAATAGCCACTTTGAGCAGGAAATTGATTTGCCTTTTTTTAGATTTATATTTAGAATGAGTTGAACCCCACGGAGAGATCTTGACCACCGGTTTGGTAACCTACCTAGAACATGTCTCTCCCAGTCCTAATACACTTTTCACCTGACTGAGGCAGACATCACTTTGGCTCAGCTGCATCCCGAATTAGTGTTCTGAACATCCTGCTAATGCTTCTTTTAGGGGAATCCTTTTTTGTCTCCCTGACCAGGACTACTGTCACCCTGTTGCAAAGCAGGCATAGATGAGGGTAGCTGCTTCTTACTGAGGGTTTTCCTGGCTTCTGAGAGGAGAGTCCCATAGACTGGTCTGTACATATGACTCAGTGGAACATACAGTAAATTCCCAGCTACATTTTAAACACATTTTTATAGTGTCTGTCTTATAACCTTCTTCTTCCTGTTCATCTGCAATGAACATTAGCTTCAAATGGAGTAAGCATCCTTTAAAGAATTAGACATCCAAGGGCTCTTTGTCATATGGTTCATTCATGACCTTCTAATGTGATTAAACCTCAAAGGTAAAACTGCCACTGAAGTTGGTATGAATTTGAATTATAATAGGAATATTAGCTTTGGCTTTCAGTTGAACTCCCCTTGTGGCTCCAACTTGATTATTGTGTGGTAGCTCCATTCTTTCTTTGTTATAGGATATTATCATTGCATAAATGTGCAAAAAATTAAGATTAAATGATCCCCAAACATTTTTATTGACTCTGAAGCTAACTGAAAAGACATTTCAGTGAAATATAACATCTGTTAACAACCTATTGTAAAACAGTTGTCCTGGAGAAGTTTTTGTGTGTATTGAATTCAGTACTTTATCTTGTAGTAGAATTCAGTGTTTATTTATAGTATCTAAAGTTTCAAATTTAATATGTACCTAGGTTCTGTGTGATTAAGAGGAAGCAGGGAAAGCACCTGTGGAAATTCTAGAGAGAGAAAAGTCAATATTTTGTTTTCAATTTAGTGTGCAAATGACGCAAAATTTTACTCAGACTTTAAAGCAATGGAAAAAAAACATGTGTGAGTGTCATGCTCATTGTGATTTTTAGATAAAGTAATCCTAAAGCATTTCTCAAACGTATAGATTAAATGCTCATTACGTAAATGTACTTCCTCATCAATCTGTTCTTTGTTCATTTAGATAAAGTGGTACACTGTTTCCATGTCAAACAACTGCTGATTACAAATAAATAATTCAGCACTGAGATACAGTTGTCCACAGCTCATGAAAAAGGGAAATAAATTGGAAAGGAATGTCAATAAATTGACAATATTAAAATTCAATCAACTTACTCTGATTGCATAATTAAAGCTTGCAGTTTGTATAAGAGCAGAAAGGGAAGGGAAACGTGAACAGTTCCAAACTGTGTTAACATTTGACTTGCTACAATCACACGTAAAACCTTCAAAATTAACCAAAAAAATGCCCCAGAATGACAGAAAATAAAATACTACCTCTACGACATCATAATATCAGTATTATTGTTGGTTTGAATGATAAGCAATGGAGGCAATTAGCTTGATTATTTATGAAGCATTTACGTTGGACCACTACAATGAAAAGAAATATTATTGTCTGTTAGATACATTTTGTTTGGAATCATGTTTCAGGGTTGATACCAGCACCTTTTGAAAAAAAGAACCCCTGAAATAGATACCTGACCAAAGGGCAACTTTTTATCCAATTTTTGCTCCCATAGTAGTTAAACTCCTTAATTGGGGAAAAAAAGAAAAAGAAAAAAAAGTATATCTCTTCTGTTTATTTAATTTGGAAGTATTTTGGTTATTCAAACACATTCCTTTATCTTTCGACTATGATATTTAAAAGGTAGAAATCTCTTCACATTGTTACTACAAGATATTTTTCTTATTCTGAAACCATGCGCAACCTTTGAGAAAATGGATAAGTGTGTTTTTCGTTTTACACTGCTGGCTCTTCCACAGAAGCTGCTACTGACAAAAAGTAATTTTTTCCCTTGGCTTCCTATCTTTCAAAGAAGTATTTCCCAGAAACCAGATACTGATGTTTCAGCAGAGATTTTTGGAAAAGAAAAGGAAAAGATTGCATGATGTTTGTGACTTCTTTGTTCAAAGACTGCTTGATTAGATTTACAGGATAAATTCGGGATTATTTTTCTGGGGCTACAGATTAAAAGCTGAAATTCAACTGTATTCTTTACCATGTTTCCATAACACAGAAAATAGTACTGGTTGATGATAAATTAAACAATAGAACTTAAAAAAAAAAAAAAAAAAAGAAGCCACAAATAAACACCACCAGTAAAAAACGCATAGTAGAAATAATAATGGAACAAACTAATCTTTGGTTACCAAACCCTGAAGGTACTCCTTAGTTGATATTTAGATATTTACAGTAAGAATATATATTTGCGCATATGGTTTGTGTTTTTTTAACATTATCTTATTAGTGTCATTATGAATACAATTGGATTAGGAAGCACATTTAGCTGGGTAGCACTAAACATTCTGTGTTTCACTTAAGCATTTATTAGGCTACTGCTAATTAGACTGGAGGTTTTCAACTATAACTGCACATGTTTCACTTTATTATACAATTAGGGATGCAATATGAATATTTAATGTTTTCATTAGCTTTTCTGTATAGAGAAAAGATTACATCTCCTACAAACAACAAAAGCAGCCACCCAGATTCCCAATGGTCCAACAGGGAAAAATCAAGCCTACATCTGTATTAATGTACATTGAAGATAGGTTGAAGAAAATGCTGGGAACGAAATGCCAATGTTTCCACATGTGGAATACAAATAAACATGAAAAAGGGGAGAAATCAGAAGGAAAATGAAGAAAAACAAGCAATGCAGATCTGAGTTATGGAGAAGGAAAATGGGGAATATTCATTTTCCATTTCATTTTGCTAGCAACAAAGATTCATTTCTCTGGATTGTTTGGTGTCATCAGGGCCATAGATAAGGCAGATTTTAAGACAGTACATTTCAAGAGGGTAGAAAGCTATAGCCCTGGCCTCTGCTGATGTCCCAAGTCAAATTTCCTGGTAGCTCAGGGAGGCAGTAGCAGGTTGCTATCAAGCAAGGAAACACCAGATTAAATTTACATGGCACATGGCTCTTTGCCACTAAGTACTGCAACAAAATTCACCAGGCATGGAAGAAAAGATGTTAGAGAAAATTGTGAAACAATGTAAAAAGTAATTCTGTTCACCTTTTAGGTTTCATTTCCAAAACAAAAGAATAAAGGAAATGTTGGCAAATATTTATTATCTGTAAAATAATCTGGGCTGTAAAATATACCTGTGGTCTAAAACTATCACAGGTCTGGAATTAACATACCCAGGATGCAGTGAAACATACTATAGGAATCACCTTATAGGCATGTTTCCATGGGAGAGCTGAACTATTCAAACACTTAGCAGACGCTCTCCTTCCACATTCTCCTTCCATTTCTCCTGCCCTCATCCTCCACTGCATTTCCTCTCTACTGCCACTGCTTCCAGCCACATATGCGGCCTGTCCTTCCTTCATGCCACCTCGGACTCTCACATGGTTGCACATGAGCCAGTTCATGTCCCTGCCCTGCCTGCTGCTCAACTGTAGTTGAACTAGCTTATAGTGTGATCAGATGAGCTTAGTGTAAGCAGCAGAAGCTTGAAGAGGGGGAGGAATGGGAGGAGGCCCTCCCTTTTTCCTTAGTAATGAACTTTGTATGTGATGACAGCTTCCTCCTGAACACTTACCCTTGGTGATACACTGTTCTGAAAAGGTTTGAAATTGAAGCTTTACCCAGGTCCCTGTGCTCTTATTAGTTAGGTACTTGTTGATTGTATCTCAGTGCTCTTTTGTCTGGTTCCTCAAAATAGGTTTCATAGCTTGCCTAGGGAACGTACAAATTGCTTGCTGACAGTGACCCCAAGGCAACCCTAAAAGCCAAACTGGTAGGACGTAGAGAGCAGTTAGGATGCCATGAGTCACTCCCTAGGAGGTTGCCAGCAGGCAGTCTGCAGCGTCTCGACCAGCAAGCCTAAGTATGCAAGATACAGTGCTCAGCATATTTGCTTGGTTTGGAGACTGAGCTTTCCGAGCAATACAGTTCTATGCAAATAGTCTGAGTTTGGGGCAAAGCTGCATTTCATTTCACACTCATCTGCAAAGAAAACAGAAAGCATTTACAGTTATCAAGAGAAAGTGGGAAGAACTTCCATCCTGCAAAGTTTTTCTTCTTACGACAACACCTTGTAGTACTTGCATTAGATCTGTTGTCTTTTATGCGTTAAAAATGATCCAAAATTTAAGTGCGAAGGAAGTGTTTAAATTCTTTCCCAAATGGAGGCCCAAGACAAAGATTGTGAGGGACAAGGAGGTAAGAAATTTGAGGACCCAAGAGTTTCAAGATAAGTTTTTTCCTGAGTTTTAAAGAAGAGGGTCCTGGCATTTCAAAGTAAACATTACCCTACCCTACTTGGGTTTGGAGTGCTATATTATTTTATCTAGTTTATTTATTGAGGGCTATTGTGCTTTGTGTTAAACAACAAGAATGGTTTTGGTTATTTCCTGCAGTAACTGCATTAAGAAGGAAAGAAAATACTCACCTGTTAAACCGTCTTCAAGTCTTTATCCTGTTTTGACACTTATCTCTAAATATTGAGATGCTACTAGAAAAGAGTGTGACTTGATAGTAAAATAAGCAAATCCTAAGAAATTACCCTATTAATTATTTGTAACAAGGGAAAGGGGGGTCGATGCAGATCCTTCAAAGACTAGCACATTTCTGTATTGCCAGGAGTAATTCATCCCTTATGCTCACTTTCTGTTAGAATAGATAAGCAAACAATTTTTTATATATGGGCTTATCTAAAATCTTGTCTTCCAATTTTTTAGTAGCAGCAGTCTGAAGCAGATATAATCAGTCTCTTATCAGTCACATAAGATGTCCCCGTTCTGTCGTATTAAATCATCTCATTAATATATCGTCTTCAGAAAAGGTACTTTCACATGTTTGGAGTTGTTGTGAGCTGCTCGCCAGTACTACTTTCTTCTGACAGAAAAAAATACTGGTGGGATAAAATCTATCATCCTACCAAATATATGTAACATCCTACAGAAAGATAAAGCAGTTAAATAGAGGCATCTATGTAGAAAGGCATTTTCTTCCTTTCTTTTTGTTAATTTTGCTCAGGGATATGGTTTTCCAGACTAGAATAAACAGTTTCATGATTAACAGAAACTCACCTAAGATTAATAAAGCAACATTTCAAAAAATACATTATAAGTAACACGGTTTATTATGTTCTACCAGCAGCAGAAACACCAAATTTGTATGACTCGATTTGGCAAAAAATGAATGTGTTTGGGCTGCTCATGAAATCCAGCCTGACTTAAGCACACAGCAGAGGTAACCTGTCCTGTGCCTTTACTGATGCTCCTTCTGCTATGTACCAGCATAACCAGCGTGGCAGTGGCATACCATGTTCCCCAATTCTCATTCTAGAGACTAGGCTTCCATGCACATAAAGTAGCTGAGATTATTACACTATCTTTTCCTTTTGCTGTCCAGCAGTGTTGTCTCAGGAATATCTGCTTCAAGTTGCTTGTAAAGGGAGAAGTTAAAAGTATTCTAGCATTTTCAAATTACTGAGTCCTTCCCAATGTCATGCAGTGGTTTCATCTTTTTCTTGACTTGACAGCTACTTCCTCACTGGAGTTCCAAGTGGAACTGATCAGCTGGTGAAAAAAATAAAAAAGAAGTAGCCATGCATCTAAAACATGATTCTTACAGTTGCCTTGATCTTCTGAAGTGAGTTCTTGTTCACAATCATCAAGAATCAGCCAGATGTTCATCAGACCTGTAAACAACATGGTTTGCAGGAGACATCTCTTCAGTCTGTGCCCTTTACTAGAGCATCCAAAACACGTTTCTAGTTTTCTGGCTGCATTTATCCTGCATTTTAAGATTTGAGGTTCAGCTGACTGGGTATATATCTAATGTCAGGGGAAGAAAATTTGGTCTTACTTTGCCCCTTATTCTACTTCTACTACCAGACTACTACCAGAAGTAGACTACTTCTACTCCCAGAAGTAGACTACCCAGTCTACTTATGCTTGATTTGTAGACAGGACAGAGATAGGTAAGGTATGGCAGACATTTACTTTCATTTGCTTATCATTTGCTACCTCAGCCCTGTGGAGACTTCATGGATGGTCTATGCGAGCTTTGAGTACGTTCCCTAGCACCCAGAAGGGTCTTGGTCCGGGTGCTAGGACAGTGGGATGGCCACTCCACTCCCAGCCTGGTTTGGACCTCATGCAGGTATGGGACAGTTTCAGCTAGTGTTCATTTACATAGTTTGTGGTCTTTTATGCAGTCTAGACAACCATGTTGTGAGAGAAAATGAAACTCCCTAGAATTCAAGTAGTCTAGTAAAAAGATACATTTTAGGAGGAACTCAGTATACAGAAAAGCAAACAAACCCAGAAAAGAGCTATGAATTATATCCAAACCTGCTCTTTTTTATATGTAAGTTTTAGAGGAGTCCATAAAGAGACAAGTAATTGCTCTCTTTTTGGACAAATACAAGGCTTTTGATCACTTAATTTTTTCTTTCCCTTCCTCTAGTAGTCTTGTTTCTTGTGATGTGTGACTGTTTCCCTTTATAAAGTTAAAAAGGTGGTAGAGTTAGTTCATTATTGTACCACAAAGCCATGAAGAAGTTGTTTTCCAGACTATCTTATCCTGTTAACTTTATGGGGAATATATAGCAACATCTTAACCTCACATAGTCCTAGTTTTCCCTGACACCTTTTAGCATTCAATTCTGTGCTGCTGTGGAAGACCAGCACTACAGGGACTTTACAGACTCTGTTCTCCATATCCTCAGACTTCTTTGAGTGAATTAATCCTTGAGTGAATATTATTTTTTATTAATCCTTTAAGTGAATATTATTTTTTATTGTATGTCCATGGCAAAGCTTTGGTAGTGAGGAGCTGAAGGGGTAGCCTCTATAAGAAGAGGCCAGGGCTGCACCATGCTGGACAAGGACAGTTCCAGCCTCTGCACAGCAGGGAGAAGTAAGGAAAGAAAAGTGTGAGAAAGAGCCCTGAGACGTTCAAAGAAGAAGGTGGAAGAGGTGCTCCAGGTGCCGGAGCAGAGGTTCCCGTGTGTGGAGAGGCTGTGGAGAGACCATCATGTAGTAACTACTTCCCTGCAGCCCATGGAGAATACCATAATGGAGCAGGTATCCACACTGCAGCCTATGGAGGAATCCAGGTCAGAGCAGGTAGATATTCCCTGTAGGAACTGCAGCCCATAGAGAGGACACATGCTGGAGCAGGAGAAAACTGTGAGAAGAAAAGAGCAGCAGAGAGGAACTGCTGTGTATTGACCGCTGTCCTGGTTTCAGCTGAAACAGAGTTGATTTTCTTTCTAGTGGTGGCTCTGTTTCACATTTGGTATGAAAGCAATGTTGATAATATTTTAGTTGTTGCTAAATCATGTTTATACTAATCAAGGACTTTTGTCAGCTCCCCACAGAAGCTGAGAGAAGCATAGACAGAACAACAGAATGGCCAATGACTGTTGAGTACCACAGACATGCTCAGTGTATAAATGGGGGTTGTCCAGTGGGGTCGAATCTGTGATCTCTGCTCAGGTTGGGCTGGACAACCAATTCACTGGGCACTGAGAGTGACTTGTGTCTTGTATATTCTTTTGCGATTATTATTATTATTAATATTATTATTAATATTAATATTGTTATTTTCCTTTTCTGTTATCGTTCTATTAAACTTTCTTTATATCAACCCATGAGTTCTTTTTTCCTTTTCTCTCCTTTTCTCCCTCTTCTCCCTACCCTTCTGGGGGAGAAAGAGAGGGTGAGCCAGCATCTGCATAGTACTAGTTCCTGGCTGGGGTTAAACCATGACAAGCACAAATCACCATTCCTCACCTGCTCTGCACCACTTGACAGAGGGGAAGTAGAGGAGTTGGGAATGAAAGAGTGAAGTTGATCTTGGGACAAAGGGGGATGGTGGGGGGAAAGTGGTTTAGATTTTGTCTCTGTTTTCTCACGATCCAACTCTGTTGTTAACAGTCAATATATTAAACTTATTTTCCCCAAGTCTAGTCTGTCTTGCCCATCATGGTAGTTGATGAGTCATATTCCTGCCATCATCTCAACCCACCAGCTTTTTCATCCTGTTTTCTCCTCCAGTCCTGCTGAGGAGGGGGAGTGAGTGATTGGCTGGGTTGGTGCTTGCTGGCTGGCTAAGGTTAAGTCACTCCATATTTTTCAGAACAAAATATTTTAGATAGGCTATATATTTTGTTCAGACTGAAAGTTCAAGATAGGCCACAACCTGTTTGCCAACTATTTATACCTACATATGCTATATTCACTCAAATTTAGCTGACTATTAAGCATATATTTATGTCTTAAACCAGTATTTCTCATTCATATCAAATATGTCTTATTAATGGGTTTAACATGTTGCACATACGATAGTTGACAAACATGTGAGCTGAAAATAATTTCTGAATACCAAAATGTTGAAATGTATTCAAACAACATATTTGTCAAACAATGAAAAACAACAGCAACACACTACATTTCTGAATCTGTGCATGAAGAATATTCCAATGGAAAAATGGGAGAAATGTGCCTGATGAAATGTAAAATCACTCTAGAGACTTTTAAAATGGATAGTTATTTTTCCCCCTCATACATTCTGGAAAATACTGTATAAAAAGAACTTACATCATGCAAATTAATATGCCTATCTAGTCCGGGGGTTACTAAAATTCTGTGGGGCTAAAAAATACCTGAAAAGCAAAGGAAACTCCCAAAGAAAATCATAACTTGAAATGAGGCATTAGGAGGCGTTGGGCACCAGTCCTCTTCATCACCTATCTGAATGCAAAAAACCCAATGTAATTTGTGTTTCATTATCAGTATCCAGCTGAAAATTCAGTATTCCATTCTAGTGTAGATGTGCATTTCCCGTCTTTTAACACCATATGATTTCCCTGCAAACCTCATCAATCAGTATTCACTTCATATTACGGTAGGAGTCACTGAGTGATTGAGAAAAAGCTTGGGAACTTGCTACTTTAAAAGTTTGTATCAAGGATCAGGGAAGCCCTGAATTTCCTAGTTTAGGGCCCTGCAAACTTAGTTAGAGGTTCTCTGTCAAAGTAGAAGCAATCTTGGATCTCACATAATCAGACCGGCTCTTTTCTACTGCCAGTCTATTCTCAGTTAAATTATTGACTATTATATAAGGGCGTTTAGTTCAGTATTCTGATAATGATGCTGCCATTAAACTGTAAATCAATGTTCATTGCTGCCTAGCTGTCTAGTGTTTTATTGTAAGGGTTTAATATAAACTTTGGATTTAATAGGCTATCCTTCACTTGAGACTGTTGATTTTAAAGTGACAGTTTTCAGGGGCAAACTAAGATTGATTTCTAAATTGCTTGTCATATACTTTATGGGTCCAGCCCTGAGGTCCTGTCATAGTTAAATCTCCTATTGACTTAATTTAAATGGAAGTCTGCAGTGCCACAACTGAAGATACGATTCCGGTTGTCACTTCATCTCCCAAATACAAAGTGAGACAAGATTCACCACTGAATATACTTCAAGAAGGTGTTTTTCAAATTACTAAACCCAGGGGAAAACTGTTATAGACAAGGCAAACAGATGTGCCTGGCGTGATGAAGCACTGCTGAGGACTCCAGAGCTACCTCTGAATTTTGGAAATCTCAACTCACCCGCAAGACAGAATCCTGCTTGAACCAGTGTGTATAGACATACTGCGCATGAGGCAGTGAAGTTTCTAACACAGGCACACGCATTACCATACATCACATCAGTATTGTATTTGCCAGGGGTAGTTAGCTGCTGGCTATGCTGTTTCTAGGATGATTTTAGCCAGGCCAGAACAGCAAGGATATGGACCTGACGTGGATCTGGACACAGCTCTGTCATGGTGCTTGAAGATCTCTGCACTGGGCTCTCTGCACAGCTGACCCACTGGAACAGAGATCCTAGCTCAGGTGCAGTCAGTGGGAGCTCTTCTGGAAGGGACAGAGAGATGCACTGAACTCTTTCTGTTGAACTTGGTGTCCATTAAGTAAAAGACCATGTTTTGATCACTAATGAATATCAGGGAATGTCCTGGGAACTTCTGTTCTGGATTGTTTCCTTACTATCAGTGAAGTAATTTGTGTTTAACTGTGTTTGTTTAGTGAAATTTCAAAACATAAAAACAGCATTAGAAATTGCCTCTTTGATCCGTTTTTGGTACAGATGGGAAGGAAGGGTTCCACATTGCCGTAGCCACCACTTAGATAAACTGAAGTCCTGTAGATTCTGATGGGTTGATGTGACAAATAGATGCTTGTTAGACTAGGTTTTCAATGTAGAAGTCTTTTGCCAGCCTCATGAAAACTGCACTTGGGAAAAATACTCCATACAGTTATTATCACATATTTTCTGATTGTTATGCTCAATGTTAGCTACAATTAAACAGAAAGAAATAATTAACAAGAGCATTGTTGCATTGCAGTCTCTCAACAGATAGTCATTCCAGTGGGAGAGGACAGTAAGACCTTTAAACAGCTGCAAGGAAGGAACAGCTGACAACCTTTGTTGGGTGTAAATGTGAAATGTATATTCAGTGTACTTGTTTTATCTTTTGTTCTAACATCTGTGACTTAGTCTATATGCCACCAGCAATTACTTGTAGAATTCTGGTAAAGAAAATAAAATATGATTACAAGTAGGAAAGCAAATATGATGAGTTATCATGGCCATTATAGAATGAGAATACTGATCTGGCACTCTTCAAATTGCTTAACTGCACTGCAAATGCAATCAATCAGCTTTATTTGTGTAATATATTAACTCCTTTTAAATAATTTTTTAAATCTTCTAACAAAATATGTCCTTTATTATATCAATTCTCATTGTATACTCCTCTCTTTTGGTCTCTGTGGTTCTCACTCTCTCTCAAAGCCTTGTTTCTAGGAGAGCTCTCATATCAAAAATGTTGCCCCAAGCTGTTACCACTTCATGGTTCATCTGGCAGGAAATGGAACTTCAATTGGAAGGGAGAATATAGGTTTTCATGAATGCCTCTCACAACTGAGTATCAAAATTCTTTATTCTGTACCCATTTTCAGGATAATTAAACTGGGTCAAAGAGTGAGAAGTATTTGGGTGGCTATTTTCAAAATGCATTAGCCTCTGCATTGTTGCAAGGATGTCTTATAATAGTGCATCTACTTTGTGTTTAGTAATATGTGCAATAACCTTTTTTCCTGTAATTACTCTCACTCTTTAATTGCCTCTCTCTACTGCTCCAAGTGTCAGATTTCCAATGGAAGATGTTCTCTTTAAAGGAGCAATGACAATAATAAGTAAGAGGGATTTTCCGTGATAATTTGTGATGTACTAAAAAAAGGTAGGACAAAGACTGAGTTCCAGATGAGTGAACAATTGCTCTGAGCAAAGAATGTTTGCAGTTGCCTGAAGTGTGGATTTTTCAATTTAAAAAAGTTTGTAATATGTTAGTAATATTATAGTTCCTACATGAACAGCATTTTAATTTTTATTTACTTTTTCATTATTTGGGTTCACTATCAAGATCAGTAAAACTGTCCTCTCTACAAAAATTTTCTGCAACACATTGTTTCTCTCCCTGCTTTACTTGTGTAACTCAGAGATTGACTTATGGTTATGTTTTGTTGCAAAAGCCCCTTGCTGAGTGGAGTTAGCTTTGATACATAAAGAATAAACATGAGATAATAAACTTTTTAATCATATGAGAGGTTATGTTTCCCTTTACACTGTTGGTGTCTGTCACTTCTGTGAGCTAACATTGCCAAATCTGAAGTAAAAGGAAGAGAGCTGCTTGATACTATAGGTTCATTGCTCTTCATTAGACTTTAATTTTGTTGTTGAATATATACCAAAAAATTAGCCCTTTGTAATCTTTTTCTTACCATGATTAAAACCATAAAAATGTAATTTACATCAGCCATAAGAATTCAGGATGCAGCTCTTCTTTTGTGCTTGTGCAGGTGTGGTCCTTTTGATCTCATTGGTGTGGTAGCAGATTAAAAGACAAATCTATGTAACATCTGGCACCATCAGAGGTCTCTGACATAAATGTTCCACCAACAATGGCCTGATTCACTGAACATATTACTAAATTCAATAGGTAATCCCAATGACATGGAGAAAAACCAGAAAAAAAAAAAAAAAAAGAAAAAAAAAAACAGTTTCCTCTTTTCTTAAATGTCCACAAAGCTAGAAGAAGAAAATGAACACTCCAATTCCAGCTTTCTTGCTAGTGTCAGGTCAGGGTGTTTCACCAAAAGGACGCCATCCCACGGGCTGACTGTGGGCTCCATCTCCAACGCCTATGTCCTTGGTTAACTTCTACATCTCTTGCAGTTTTCACAGGTACTCAAAAGCCTGAACTGATGAGAACTGGGATGGTGTCAACACTGTTCAAGCTAAATAGAAAGATTGATACCTGACAGTTTCAAATATGAGTTAGCACTGTGGGGATCTGAAACAGCTGCAAGCAGTAAAGACAGTGGGGGTTTAATATTTTTCCTAGAACTTTTTTTTTTTTTTTTTTTTTTTTTTTTTTTTTTTTTTTAAAAATGGAAAAAAAAAAAAAAAAAAAAAAAAAAAAGAAAAAAAAAACCTCCAGAAAAAAACAACAATGAACATGAGAAGTCACAATTCCACTGTACTCACTTTCAGATAATTAGGGAATTAATAATTCCTTTGCACCCAGATATAGTGCAAATATTAACAAGATGAAATTTTTTACATATTGTAGTGAAAGGTATGACAACTGGTATGATGGCTTGGTTTCTGACAATCAAAAGATGCAGTTGTGGTGTGAGGCCAGTGACAGTTTGTTTTCTTCAGGTTGCAAATTGTGTTGCCCTGAGAAAGTGCTGAGAATAATTTGGAGCTCCCAGAGAGCAGAAAAATGTTAAGAAAAACTTTTGTGTTGTGTTTGGAAAAAAAAGTAGAACATTTTACATCAGTTAGAAAAAAAAAGTTTAATTTATAAAATGATGAGATAAAACTGGTACAGAAAATACAGGAAGAATACTTCTGATATGATTGAACATTGGTCAGCCAGGAGGGTAGGAGAATGGATTATAATGAGCATCCTATTACACTGAGCCTCAAACAGAATTGTGTGAGAGAAATTTCAGTGAAAGACAACTGCAGGAAGAGTTTGATATCTAAATTTCCCCAGGGGACATACAGACTGACAGAATGTGTTCATATTGCAGCTGAGGTTTTCAGTGAATTGATACTAGATCTAGCACTGAATCTCAAGATGTCAGCAAGTCCAAACCCCTGCACTAAGGCACCCCTTAATCTGCAGCTATATCTACACCAACCCAACAGCTTTTTCCTGCCCTCTAAAAACCACAAATGAGTTAGAGGTTGTAGTCTCCAGAAAGCTCTAAACATTATTTATGTCCCTTTATGTGCAGGACAAACAGTGCCTGTTGCAGGTGATGGATATAGTGGGTGCATCTACATTAACTGCTCAGTCCTTAGGAGGGGTTCCTCTTTTTGGTACATATTTCCTTTATGTCTATACATCAAGTCTTGAGATATGTCCCTGAGGATGCCGCTGTCATGCTCAAAGTACTTTCCTCCGTTTTGGATCCAAAATTTCAGACACAGAGTGGGGTAGGACTTAGAGCAAGTACTACTGTTGCTATGGATGCAAGGTCTCTTTGCAATTTGTGTTCTTTGCATAGAAGGTGAGGACCTAGTACCAGCGTCTGTGGGAACTGCAGTGCCAGCAAAGACATGAAGTGTACATATGCTCCTAGAATCACCAGAGATTGCAGTGAACCAACCCTACTTCTTCCCTGTTTGTACTACATGACTTGGTAATGTAGATATACCTTGTCAGTCAGATGCTGGTTAAATTATGGTTTCAAATTTTATTTTAGATTTTCCACATTTTTATTCATTTGTCTTAAATCATTCATGTTGCAGTAGCAGTTATCAGACATTAAACAGGTAGCTGTTAAGGCAAATATTACCTGTGTCACAGTGCCTTCCCCTTACAACTCCACAGAAGGAACTATTTAGAGTAGGCTGTCATTTCCGGTGTCTACTGCATAAAGCCCTCTTGGTGTGGAACTGAAAAATAGTCTGGACAACAACCTATCCACAGGAACATGCAGACACTCCTGGTTTAGTAGTTTAAACTCAGTATCTACTTACAACTGCTCTGCATTTCACTTTCCTCTTCATGTTCTCTCCATTTTAGGTAGGAAAAAACAATGACAGTGACATCAACTGATGTTCTCTGGATACAATCTCTGCATGCTCTAGAGACTGTTGTACTACTACTGCTAGAAAGCTGTAGTAGCTGCTGAAAAATGTTAGCAGCTTAGTTGCTTTTCTAGGTCTCTATTAATGCATGATTTTTTTCTTCAGACTACAGCTTTCCTAAGCCTGCCAGATGTTTATA
Source organism: Calidris pugnax (assembly GCF_001431845.1). Classification (NCBI taxonomy): domain Eukaryota; kingdom Metazoa; phylum Chordata; class Aves; order Charadriiformes; family Scolopacidae; genus Calidris; species Calidris pugnax. The sequence goes on along the minus strand of NW_015094506.1, from coordinate 38,589,694 downwards.
GCATTTATGATTTAATTTTATATCTAGCTTTAATGTAAGTAGATATATAAACTGAAAAAATCAAAAATATGTGCCTGTTTCTCTCCCACCATGTTTTTTCACTCAATAGCTCTAGCCATAGAAGCTAAAGTAGAATTCATGAGAATTTATTGCATATTTCGTCCAAACAAAAACCACATGTATAGGTTTTTCAGTTCATTCTTAGTCTTGCCTTTGATTTGATCTAAATCTGAAATGTGGGCAAGTACAGAAGTAGAATTTAGAATAGATATGTTTTTAATTCTGGAAATGTTTAGAATAATAACTTCATAAGAAAAGTACATTAATTTCCAGGCAATTATAATTATTTTAAAATAGGCAAGTCTAGATAAAAGGAGGTCCTGTCAGAACAACCTGTCAGAATATACAAGATGAAATTTATTTCTATTAGGACATGTAGCATAGCAATCATTTACTAAAGGATCTGACCGACCTATAGAATTTGACTTCTTGACTAAGAGGATAAAAGAGGATCTAGCACTTCTCCACATGTGTGCCTCTGTAGTTTAGTTGCCTAACAAAATTAAAGCTGGATAGTTTCAAGTCCTTAGAAACTTCTTCCAGGCTGCCAGCTCTGAAAATCATTCTGTCAGTAGCAAACTTAATAAAGGAGGTGGGAAAGAAAGAGTGATCAGGAAATAGAGAGCAAGAAACAAGAATAATATTAAAACATATTAGCAGAAACAAGTTGAAGAGAAACCTGAAGATATAGGTCCAGGTCCAATACAAGGAAAATAAGCTAAAAGCTTCAAGGGTAGAATGGTGAAATAGGCTCTCAGATTCAAAATGCCAGACCTGCAGTTCCTACCTAGTTTGCCAGTTCACCACAGATACCTAGGTTCCATGGATATCTTACTTTTTTTAAAAAGCACAGTGCCAAGCTATTATGATGATGGTACCGGCAAGGACAAAACAAAGTTTAGCTCCTGCTTTGCAACAAAATCCAGCAGTATTTCCCTGGTAAAGAGTTCAGGCCAAGTGGAGCCAGATCAGACACATCTATCGCTAGAGTGGTAACACCTCAACAGTCAAAGAAACACTGAACATGCATCTGGATTCTCTTAGTAGATGGCTAGAAGAGGCGGTGGGGTGACATCCTGGAAGTCCCATTTCTTTAGACTAGCTGTGTAATGAGAGTCTTTGCCTATGATACAGAGGATTACATATTCCTGTTTCTCTAGATTTTGTTCCTTTCTGTATTTAGTCTTTCCTTTTTTTTTTCCTACAGACTTACAAAATTCTCCCTTGTTACTCATCTGTGTCTAAACATATAGTCAAAGCCTTTGTCTTACTGTGTATAAACACAGCAGAAAGTCAATGCCCTCCATTCTCTGTTGGACCCTCGAGATGTTGCAATGCAAAATGTAAGTTTAAGTAATAAAATACCAGAGTTAGAAACATTTCACTCCTTACAGAACCCATCTTTCAAATGCATTCCTTTACTTATGTTTAAGTTAAATTAGATCTGGTATGAAGTATGGTACAGAACAGGACGTTTGGGAAGACATGCTCCTCTCAGGTTCATCCTTTCTTCCTGTTTTCTCTGCTACAATGGCTTTTACTGGTTAGATACAGGTTTCTATACTGCAGGGTGATGTTGCAGCAAAAGATTGGTTAGGGAGGAAAATTCAAAAATCAAAGCCTACAGAATATATGGGGTCCTGAATATAGCTGTTACTTTTGCTTATCACTGTCACTTTTGGCCTAAATGTAGGAACAGAATCACAACATATCTGTGTGCTACTGAGCTAAATCAGCTGAGACATTTCAGACTTAAAAGATGCTTTTGAAGAGTTTTCTTTCACTGTAGAGTTCTAACTGACTTTATCTCCTTACTTCCAGAAATCCCACTGTGACATGGATCATCCACCGTGTCTGCAGTCTGGGAATCTGCATGCCTCAGAAAGAATAAGTGTATGAGAGATACTTGAGCTACTTTAAAGTAGCTGCCATGTCTTTATGACACAGTACAGCTCTCTGCAGAGGGTCCTGGGAGCAATATAGCTATGCTGGTACAGTGCTGTGCTGCATGAATTTTCTTAAATTGGCTAAGTAGCTGGGGAGATTATTTTAGGCTTAGTGCTTCCTCAACATAGCTATATTATTTCCAGTCATGGGTTAAACTCATTCTAAGCGTGGTGCATCACAAATCCTGCCTGAAATACAACTGTAGTCAATGTCTTCTGTTGGCACATCGATGAGGTCTTTCATCCAACAAACCTGGAGCCTTAGTTAGTTGTTAACCATAGTTAGGTGTTCCATGCATGATCCCTACTGGAGTATCATTAGTGCCTTGATTGAGTCTACTGACCCCAAATTAGAACTGCCTAACTGACAGTAGTCTTCAGGGCCCCAAATGGCTGTTATACAGTAAGCAGGAACACTAAGGTTCTGTGAAGATTAAGGTATGTGTCCCTTATCATCAGTAATTTTCTCATGCCAGCAACGGGAACGGGGCAGATACGAGCTATTGCACAAGAGTTCTGTGGCAGAGCAGGGTGAGTGTCTTTTGCCTGGCTGTTCCCATGAAAATGTGTTTTTGACAGTTCTTTTTCGTTGCTGTTTGTTTGTTGGAGAGGATCCTCTCAAATGTTCAGTAGGAGAGTTCCAGTAGAGAATGGCAAGAGCATTGATTGCTGAAAACCAGCAGTTGTAAAATACATGGTGTGGATAATACATGGACTATGAGGAGAGTGAGACATTTAAAAGATTTAAATGCAAGAGGGAAGCAGGTGAAGTGGCTTAGCAAACTAATGCTTTTATCCATAAGACCCTTCAGGCAATGTGATGCTGCCAGTTCTTCATAGGATGAAAGAGAAGAAAATCTTAAATCCTAAAAAAGTAGTGACTCTACAATATAAAGTTTAAGTAGTAGAACACAAGCATTCAAATAAATCAGAAAAGCTATTTCAAAAGCTTCTCTCATTACAGAGGAAAAGAAAGCAACAATTTGCCCTAGAGTCTTAACAAGCTCAATGTGTATAAGTGGAGCAGCTATCGTTTACTCTCCATCTTCATTTGCCGTATAGGCACAAAGGATGTCATGCTATTGTATGTGACTTTGTTGATAAACAATAGTGAATGCTTTGGACACACCCAGGCTTTCAATCTGCCATTGAACTTTTGACATCTGTACTGCCTCCGATTTGTTCAGTCTGGTGTTAACAAACATGGTTGGGATGACAACATACTGTAGGCAAATCACAAGCTTCGGATCACATGCAAATGTTTTGTTTGCAAATAAACACACAGGCCTTCCATTGAATAAAGGCCTGCGTCATCGAGTTTCCCTCCAGGAAGCTGGCAAGGCATTGACAGGGATATGGGAGCAAAGTCTCATTTGTAAACACTTGTATCTGTTGCTATTTACATTAGAGTAAAATAACCATAATGGGTTTAAGAATAGAACACTCCTAAGCAGTGTATAGTATTTGTACAAGAATTGCAATCTCTGTGTCCTGATATAGGACTCCGAGTTCTATCTGAAAACTCACCTAAAACAACAGTGAAAAAGTTACGTGATTTTCTGTATGGTTTGGGTTGGGCTATCCGTAATTCAGTGCTCCTGTTACAACATATGTAAAATGGATGACAACTGAAACCAAATACAATTTCAAAGTCCACAGACTATCTAGCAGTTTCTACACAGAGGGGATTCTTGTGCTGATGGCTTCCCAGAAGTGATTTAGGATTTGGGATGATGCTATCTCCAGCCATTGGAGAGATTAATGGAACTTCTTTTGATTTTGTTCCCCACCCTAGTAGGTATTTAACAGCATTTATTATTTTTCTTGAGCCAGACTGTAAATGCATACATTCCTTTCACCAAGCTATTTCATAGACCAATAAATTGAACTCCTCTTTCCATGACTTGACCAACTCCAGGCAATGACATGAATAATAGTGACTGTTTATTAAGACTTCATATTGTGGCTCTGGAACAATGTTTCAGTATCACAGGAGAAAGGAGATAAATCCGTTTTCTCTTAGAGACTTTTAGTGGTGAGATAATTACAGGGTGAAGGGCAAAGTTTCTAAGGAACAAGAAGGAAAACGTAATTCAAAGAGGAATGTTTTAAGAACTCCACTTTTGGAACAGATTTCAGTTCTAAGCTGATGTCAGGTTTTGCAGAAAAATCCGCATCTTATTACGCTGATGATGTTTACTGGATAGGAATCCAGCCACTCACAATTTTGGCCACTGTCCATCTTTTTCTTTCATGTAGCACACAATTACTAAATGCTAGAAATGAATATTTAAGGAATAGATGTAGCATTCTGATCAGATTTATAATCACAGAGGCATTTGACAAAAGTTTTGCAGACCTGATTTGAATTAGTATTCAAATGAACTCACCCAGAGTCATGAAAATCATGCTGGAGACCTCATGCAAACAATATTTCCTATGAATCTTCTGGTATTTTCTGGCTTAAGTCTATGCTAGAAATACTACAAACATAGGGGGTGGGGAGTTATTTTTTTTTCTAATTTTCTTTCTTTTTCTTTTCTTGTGGACTTACATTTCTTCTTCCATTTCCAGCTGAATATGGTAAGGTTAACAGAATAGGGTGAGCCAAAGGAATCTTCACGCTGACACTCATTGTAGTAAGGTAATAAGTCACCATGTTTGGAATTTGGTTTCACCATGAAGAAGCATAATTCAAAAGACTGTGACTGTACTGAAAACTTACTCAACAGGCTTTTTCCCACAGTATTTGTTCCAGAAGCTAACTTCCTCTTCCCTATGGTTGCTTTCATATCCCTTATATGCAGGGTGGATCTCACCTGTTCCAGCAAGTCAGCAACCTTCAACACTCCCCTAATAGGCTGCAACTAGCTATCACAGGTTGAAATATGCAGCCAAACATTCTTGTGGTTTTTCACTTATCAAGCAAAGATTGGGCCTCACTGGAGGCCCAAATTAGGGCAGAATTCTGTGTGAATTTTTTACTTTATCAAGTCCTAACTCAGCAGTGTATAGAGTTACACAAATTCTGAATGATTACTTTTTCCAGGTGAATCTAGCAGATGTTCTCTATTTTGCCACAAGCCCCAGGTCAGTGGGATTATTCCGTGCCTCAGGTTCTGTGGGACAGCAGCACTTGGTTGTCTGGCATGTGCTGGAGCAACTGCCATCATAAAAAGGAAATATCAACTCCCCAAACATCCCCAGCTACAAGACTGACCTAAACACAGATCAACAGTGCATCTCTTCCAGATGTCCAGGGCTGGGTACCAGCCCCTGTAAAGTAGTGGTGTCATTCAGGGCTGAGATATGGGTATCCCCCATCCTACTGCATGCCTCAGTCTTATTTAGAGATTTGGGAGTGTGGTCAGGAAGAAAAGTCTAGTGCTTTCCAGTGGGTTTCCCAGCCCATTACTGCAGGGAACCAAGCTACAGTTTAGACACAAACACAGAGCCCAAAACCATAGCCTGCGTCAAAAGTTGCAGAGCACTAGCTAAGTCATAAGATCCTTTTTTCTAAGAAAAGTCCTCTCCATGACACCATTTTACCACCCCAGCATCACATTATTACTGACTAAAACCAGTCCTTGCTTCTAACTGGATGCAGTCAGCATAAAAGTACTTGGAATAGGTTCAGGTACATGCTGGAAACAAACAGCATCTCTTAGAGTTACTGCTGCAGCAATATCATTTAATCACCTGTCTTTTCCATTGTCACCTAATAAATTTTTATACTTTCTCTAGTTCTTTGTGGAAATACCCACAGACACAATTCTTCTGTTTACAATTCATTATTCACTTAACTGAAGGGGCCAACCTCCCCAAAAGCAGAACTGACTTGTAGAATATGTGCCTGCATCCTTCATTGCAGCATTGCCTGGGGGCTGTGGTTTCCCGGCCAAACAAAATAAGCAGGGGTTACAATCCTCTCTGCCTTAACTCCTGAGAAGCCATAGAAATAGAGGGGACTTTTGCTCTCTGTTTCACACACAGCTCTCCTGTGCTTTTTGTCAGTTTGTCTCTTTAACATGGGAGCCTGACTCTCATCTGGGTACAGAGTCAGGGAGAGAGAACAATATGATCAGTATTTATAGAAATGCAGAAAGCCTTATCGTCATGATTGATGCTTCATGAGCCTGAAGCACAGGAACTCAGCAGACAGTTACTGACAACCTTATTGCATTCCCTTTCCAATGGTCAAGGCTTATTGGGGAGTTTACAGTGAATACAAAGTCAGAAACCCTTTCTCCTCACCTCTTCTCTTTTTTTTTTCTTTTTTTAAATCCATTTATTTTTCATCACAATCTATACAGGTTGAAAGACTTTATCTGAGTCCAGGAAAGCAAATGGGAGCCTTTTGGCTGATTTTCATGAGCTATACTGTGGTTTGCTGGAGATGTACAGGAACCATCCAACACTGTAGGGTTTTTTTCTTAAAGTGAATTCTTGAGGGTTTGGGGTTTTTTAGCAGCCCACTAACATTGCTCATTAGAGCTCTGTTTTCAAAATATAAAGTGATCTTTTCAGATCAGCCTGTTGGGTTTGGTTTTTCTGGCATTTCTGGTATTTTTTCTGCAATGCAACATCTTTTGAGGGAGAAAAAAAGAGTCTGTAGAGATACATTCAACTGAATACTTAGCCAAAGAGAAGTTTACTCTGTGTTGTTATTTAGCTACTCAGCAGAGAATGTTACATTATATTGTTTCCTTGGGCTTAGATCTTTCAAAGATTTTTCTAGACTCTTGAAGTTATGCCACAATACTCTGCAAATATTCAGCTAAGGTTTAGGAGAAGATATTATGAAAGAAATTATATTTCCATGCTTTGCTTTTTAACCAAATGTATTCAATTTTCATATTGCTGAATATCTTTAACTAATTTGAATACAACCTAAACCAAAAGAGCAGTGAGGAGATTTTGACGTAGTCAAAAGGTCTCAAAAACTATAACATCAAAACTGTATCTATAATAATAATTTTTGCTAATAATGAATTTGCCAAGATTCTTCCCATTTTGATTTTGAATTGATCATGAACAGCACATTCCTCAGTTGTATATGTCTTGTACAATATTTATTAGATAGTTTCAAAGAATAATTCTTAGACTTTAAATTGTGACAAACTGCCTTTTTAGAAAAAAAAAAAGTGCTATTTTTATCTGAAGAGGTGCTCAGGTATTTTTCACTGCCCAGGTAAAGTACATAGTATGCTCTTCTGGCCCACATTAGCAGAGAAGATTTTACACTGGGGGACCAGATTCTGTTCCTTCTCTACATCTTAAATGGCAATCGGCAGCTAAATTAATGTTGGAAGGAGTCACTGTGGGTTTTTTCTAAGCACTTTTGCTATATTATCAGTGGGTGGTATCATGCCATAGTTTATTATTATTAACTTCATTGGTATTAGCCGGTGTTTTCCTTCTGCCACAGAGAAAGGTGGTTTGCTGCTTTCCCTATGCATAATTTTGGTTTAGGTGAAATCCTCCTCTAATCTAGAAGATACAACCCTGCATTTGCTTTATGAGATGGTACACACATTTGGTTTGCAATCTTATGGAACTTTGGTGAACTGCTCTCGCATTCACCTCCTCCAGGCCTGTAGCTGGTATTACAGCACCTGTGGAGTTTAGCATGTTTTTTGGGGAAAAGAAACCCTTTACCCAAATGAACAGCATTGGAGAAAGCCCTCGGGAGAATCACAATTATTTCTGCTAAGGACGTTCCTGTAGGAATGAATAAATCAGGTCATGGTTAACCACCAAACTTCTGAACTGCTCTGCATGCGCTTGCAAATGCCCACATTATGTTTCCACTTCAATAAACATTATGGCAGATAAGTGCCCCTTTTTACCCAGATTGCACCAAACAAATGCAGCTCTTAATAAATGAACAAGATTTATTTTTAACACATAACATTTTAATTTAACACCGTCCCTGTTTAGGATGGAAATAAAGGACAGGAAGTTATGACAAAAGCTGCATTATTATTGGAGCTGGTAAATCATAGGAGAGAAAGGGAAAGAAATAAAAATTCTTCTTAGCTGAAAAGGTATTACATGAGGATTAACACACATTTTAGTTATTCACAGAGTAATTATCATTAACTTAAAATAATAAGGGAAATTTAAAAAATACATTTAAAAAATTCTTCCAGAATTCATAATTTGGCCAAATCTACTAGATCCAGGAGCTTGGCTAACACTATTCTGAAGTCAATGGACATTTTTTGCTATAATTTCTGACTGAAGACCTGCCACAGGAGGATGAAATATATTCAAAGAGGTTTTGTATATACATTTTCTGTTTTGATCTTTATTACTTGTACACTCTATTTTTTAGTGGAAAATGTGAAAAAAAAAAGTAAACCGAGAATGAAATAAATTATGCTAAATTTTCAATTGGATTGATAATAAACTTTATTGCAAAATTATTCCCCTATTCAATTCTATTTTATATAGACAAGTGTATAGAATTAGTGATATATGTTAGCTCTACCCAATGACAGCTCTCAATAACCTGCTCTTACCAGGATCACAGGCACTCTGATGTGATCACTGTTTTCATTGTTTTCCAAACAACTCTTCAGCAAATGTTTTTTTTAGAATTAAAGAACACCTCCAGGAGTAAGATTTAACTGATAAGGTCAGGCACAAGTCATATGCACCACTTAAATTCAAGTGCTCTTTAGAGGAATGCATGTTCATGCTGACCTTCTGTGTAAGCATGAGACAATTTTTGCAAACTGTTGCTTGGTTTACTCTAAGTCTCAAAATAGCTGGTGTAAAGGAGCAGCCCAATGCCTGCAGAAAGCTCACCTCTATAATAATACATGTCAACAAGAAAGCACATGTGTGTATGCACACACATACACACAAGGGGTCTCAATTTCAGCTTGTCCGGGATATTTTCATACTCTGTAATAAAAGTTACAGTTTCAAAGGACTTCTGTGCTTTTTTGTTCTAACGGCAGATGGTTTGAGTGGAGCAGTCTATAAATGAATTGGTGGTGACCAACATAGGGCACCATTTATTTACTTTCTGTTTATAAACCTTAATGTTTGTTTTCCATGCATTCTGCTTCATGAAGATGATCACTAAGTACAAGAGTTCCTTTAAATCAGCAGTGACTGTGGTTTGGCTCTTCTTAACAATGTAAATTTATAGCTTGGTTGAAGACATTCCAGACTCCACTGTCTAGTTCGTTTCTCTCTTTTTGTTTTGTGTGTGTGTATATATCTTTGTAGAGCTGATGTTGATTTTGAGCGTCTGACTTCAAAAGCAGGACACAGTAAAAGAAAAAAGAAAAGAAAAATCAGGGTTTATGTGGCTTCTTAACTTCACCACACAAAAAATGAGCAAAAGGCCAAGTCACACTATAAAGGAAGATGCTGCAATCATTTTATTTGAGGCTCACCTTCTGGTCTCTATATTATAGATTTCAACAGCTATGTCTACAAAATGATAAAGGCAAAAAAACATGGCATTCACTCGGCCCATCAAATTTCAATTCCAGCCTCACTTGCTGACAGCATACTCTGACCTCTAAGACACCCATCCTCTGTCTGTCTGAAATCAACCCTAAATCATCTTTGTCAGAGCAATGGGTGACCTAACAGTAAAGTAATGGTCTGTGGGACGGCTGTACATGTTCTAGCATAATTCTCAACAGCAGGAAGTAATGCTGCATCTTTGTAGTTGGTGTTTATAGCTTTGATGATGAAGAGCAGACAATGTGAATACTGATGGAAGACAACCTAACCCCTGCCTAGGAAGACAGCGACTCAGAGATGTTCAGTGAAGGAGTCAATAGTGTTTGTGAAGATCAGGGTGACCAATTCACCATTCTATCCCAATCTCACTAAACATGAACCCCATACTTTCTATCCTGCATGTGCTCTGCTTCTCACAAGGCAGACACAAGCAGAAACAAATTGAACCCATTTTGTCATTCAGCTGGGTGGTGATTTTTCTACTTCGATTTCGTAATTTAAAGTGGAGGAAAAATATCTTGGTTTTAAAGTACCCTCTTTCTGTGAAAGGATAAACTGAGTCGTTATTTTATGGACAACTGTAGCCCATGGAAACCTACATCAAGTTTAGCTGCAGCTCTGAATGTTTTCTGGGATGATATCTTTGAGTTCAGATCAGACTGAAGGCTTCATATACTTAATATATAGACTTCATATACTTAAAAAGCAGTTAGCTAGTGTATGCTCGCCCAGTAGCAAAAGCATGGGCTTGTGTTAGTCTTTAGCTTTTGGGGCTCTTGTCTCATCTGTCATTTTTTGCAAATGCCTCCAGCACCAAAACGACCAGTGATACTGGGCAGCAAAACATTGTAACCACAGTTGTCTAATTTGAATACCTCTGCAAACATACAGACATACAAGTAAGTAAACATAAGGTAACAAGCGTTATCAGCTGACTTGCAGTCACTGTTTACACCTACGCTCTTAGCCTCTGGCAAATGCAAGGTAGTACAAATGATGTCGGCTCATTTCTCTCAGTACTTTAAATGAAGTCCCAAGATCTGCCTTCTCTTAGAAGAAATCTGTGTGAGTGCCATCTGAAAGCTCTAGAGTGCACCTTGTTCTGCTGTTGGTACTCATACCATGTTTTGGGTGCTTAGTATTTTGTGGCATCCCCAGTGCTGAATCAAGTACTTCAGCTGTTTATATCATGTGTGTGGTTAATTAATTACTTTAAAAAGGGAACTATAAAATTCAGGACACCACTATAGCTGCCCAACCTATGGTGAAGAGAGCATTTTAATCCTCTAGCCACAAAGATGTCTCTAAGCCTGAGGTGCAGGGAAATGCTTCTCTCTGCTCAACGTTCACACATTTGTATTTTTTTTCCCCCCTGAGTTAGGAACCAAAGCTAGCTTGTTCCCACCATACTCGGTCAGACAAAGAAGAGGTTCACTCAGACTATGTCAACATGAGCAACTCATGCAGTGCAGTGGATCTGGATGGGCAAACAGCTGTTGCTGAAGCCCTCACAACTATGTTAAACATGTTTCAGGGGTTTACTTTGGCCTGGCTATTGCCTGGCCCTGAGTGCTGAATGCTCATTAGTGGGAGCAACATGATGGGTATCCTCCTGGGGCCCTGCATACAGTCTAGTTTAATCTGAAATAATTCAGATGTTATACTTTGAGAGAGTTTCATGATGTGCACAAAAATACGGTGAGAATGATTGAGAGGTTCACTTCAAGAGCATGCCCCTGACCTCAACTACAAAGCTAAGACAGGTGTAACCTCAATATCAAGGGATTAAAGCAGTTGGGTTTCAGGTGGTTTAGGTGAATATTTTAAAAAGCCATACCATCCAGAATCCATTTGCTAGCTTGTTAAGTCATTGGAATTCAATTTACAGATGCAGATTTTCCAGTTTCTTCCCAGTGCACCAGAATTACTTTTCCCCAAGTGTTTCAATGTAACTGGCATTTGGTTAACAAATGGGCCTTTGACCCCCATAAATGTACGATTCCCTTTTAATAAAAAAGGATAAGCGACTCTGAAGTTCAGCCGATGTCCAAGACTGTCCTTCTCAATAGTTATGTCTTGGAATTATGTGAATATAGCTTTTGCACAGAGAACTTTTCTTTTTCATGTTACTTTGGTTTTCATTGCATAAAACTGTGCCAGAGATTGCTACCTTGTGCACATTCCCTAAGTTAGAACAAAATTACTGTTTACAGCTGCACAGAGTCTTTCATAAAACAGCCAGTGTATTTGTGAACACTAACTTTTCTCTTTCTGGTGGGGTTCATAGAGACTGTGTTTCTGAACTGTGTTACAAGCAGCAGAGAACCTCTGTAAGGATGCCCATGCTAAACCATCTCTTGTTTTCATAGCAGAACCCTTTTTTGCTCACACAAGAATCAGTGGCAGCTCAAAGGCACTTCAGCAGTTATTGTATTGGTGCTCCTAAAAGATAAATTGTAAATTACAGTCCCCTACAAACTAAAACCCTCATCATTTGGCCTCTTTCTCCTCTTCTTTCTTTCTCCCAAGCCTTTAAGGGGTCTCTTGCAGGAGCAGATAGACAGAACCAAAGTCTGGAAACGCTCTTGGCTGAATAGAAGTATGAAAACAACATTAGTCACCAAATTCACCTCTACCATCACCTACAAGAAAAGCTAGCCAAACCAGCAAGGTAGAAATGTAACCTGGAAGTACTTTATATAAATCTGGAGGTTTTTGGGGTTTTTTTTCCTCCCCGAAAAGGTTATCACTTTCAAACATCCCCAAACATCGGTTTTCTGTAAAGAAAATGCCACAAAATCTTTTTCCAACAGTTTGCAGCACCAGTTTTACCAGCTTTGTAATTCTCATTTACTTGAAAAGTCAGACACATTTTTAGTCCACCAGCCATTTATTTTCATTTATTTTTCTGAGGGTTTGTTTTTTTTTTAAAGGAGGGAACAAACAGAAGGGTGGGTACAAAGAATAAGTTTTAGTGAAATGAATGTTCAATACTGCAGTATCTGCACATTATTTTTTTTTAAAGTTTGCAATGTATTTTCCACTGTACTAATAAACTAGCATTACAATAAAGTTGATAGGATTAAGTGTGAAAACATTTATGTAACAACATTTATGATTCTACTTGAGAAGATTTCCTCTGTATTTATTGTTGTGGAACCTCTCTGTCAGGAAATTAGTAGCAAGGCCTGTCCCTATGAATGCATGATCACAGGCACAAAGACTGAAATGCCGTGATTTGGTGGCGTATGGAAATATGAAATTTTAACTGAAACATTTAATTATCTGAGATGCTGGTCTTGTTTTTCTAGAGGGCTGGTTCGAATGGAGTTCTTCACTTATATGTGCATGGGAGTTGCATGTATACATATGTAACTAAGGGAGGAGGTTTTGGCAATTTAGCACTCATCATGCTGTTTTACAGACTAACACTAGATATGCTAGACATAAGCATATGTTAAAAAATGTCAGTATAGAGTCCAAAGTGAAAATATGCAGCTCTTAATTTCTTGACAAATCTCTGCACAGTATAGAAAAGAAAGTCAAACTCTAACCATGATCCTGATATTCTGTGAATAAGAACATGTTAATTTATGTAAAGGGTAAAAAATGCACTCTTTGTGGATTGTTGTTGCAGCCAGACACATGGAGGAATATGTTCAGAACTTGCCAATAGATCAGATAGCAAGAGTGTGTCAATGGTGTTTTCTAGGAAAAGGACAGGTCTCAGCTTCAATCCTGAGGCCTGCCTGCTGCAAAGGGGGTATATGACATTTAGTCTAAAATCTTTGCAGTTTATTTTTCCCAGTCTGTTGGTTGAGATCCATCATTTGTCATGCGGAGAAAATGTACATCATTTTTTTCCCAGTATTGGCTCCATTCTGTCCCCTCCTTTTCACTGGCACGATCGAGGCTGTGCACAGACTGTCTGTGATACCCGGCCTCCTGTAATGTTAGTAGTTGGCACACTCACTGCATTGTGGTGTGATGTCTTAAAAAGGTGTAAGTCTTTGTGTGCTCAATGAAATTAAGAAGTATTATAAACGGAGTCATTATTTTACTCACTATATAATTAACACATGAAGTCTGTGATAGGTTCCCGTGAAGGCTAATATTTTCCCTCTGAGACTTCAATTCTTATTCAGAAAAAAATGCATTTAAATTTATCACAATGAGATATGGAGAAATAGCTGCTGAAGTGGCAGTGTTACAGGTACTACTTATCTAGGTGTTCCAGGGCACAGCTTGAACAAGTGGAATCAGGAGGGAATTTTCCCCCTATGTATACAAGCATTCCAGTAAATACATTTCAGAGATCACATCTTTCCTCGAAGCATCTGGGATTTAATATTAGGAGGATACAGGATTAGAGAGTGTCCAGACACAACATGTGGTGACTGGCAGTTAGAGTTTTCCATCAGATGTTCGTACAGTATTGTAATATAGCTGGATACATTCTATTAAAATTCATAAAGTATGAATGCCCTGCAAAACAAACATGGAAGAATAGGGAGATGGGCTTTCCACCAGGAAGAACTTTAAATACAAATCAGTTATAAACATTTCTGTTTGCTTCCCTCCTGTGTTTGGCCAGACACAGTGACATGTCTTTCTTTCTATCCCTGACAGGTTTTATTGCAATAAGTGCCAATAACAATTATGCTGAGTTTGGCTGAATGCAAGCCGTGACTTTTTTCCCTCAGCTCTTCAGACTTTAACAACACTATCAGTTCATAACAGACCACCTGTTTGTTTTGTAGTGCCTGCCAAAACACATAAGTGTTAATGAGGAAAGGAGATGCTACTTAATATGTGTGTATATTTATATAATATGCATAAATGCATACACATTTAATGTACACATTTCTTTCCACTGAGGCAGATAGAAGATAAACAACTTGATTGCAAGGTGAGGCGTTGTTTTTTTTTTTCCCTTTAGTCACCTTGCTGAGTTTATTTAGCTTCAAGATGCAGCGTGGAGAGGGAGAAGTGCTATAAACCCTTTCATGCAAAAATTGCAAAGCATTTTTGCAAAGCCCTGATTTCAAACTCACAGTACCATGATGTAGACAGTAGACATCATGGAGTGATCCACAGATTGTATATCCTGAAGTCAGAAGAGTTGTATTAATTACAGCAGCTGTGTTATTTTCACCATGTACCAATTATATGCAAACAAGCATGCACATGGCTTCTTCATGAAAAAGTAGAGAACGGTTTCCTTTTCTCTCAAAATATTGCAAACAGGACTAAAATTTTCAGTCTTTCCAAACATCCAAAGATGGTGTGCACTGAGTGAGCCACATCTCTTTCAACCATTAAATATTCCTCTTTTGTCTAGCTTTGGCATATTGCATCACTCCTGCTAAAGATCTAGATATATATCTGTTTCATATCTGACTTAAACAGCAGGCAAAAAGAACGAAGACCAAAATTTCCAAGAGCTTTTTTCCCAACACAAGGTAACAAGTGCTGGATTTTCAGAAGTTCTGAGCAACTCCATCTCCCATCTGAATTCTTATTGGAATTTAAAATTAAGAAGAGTGTTGATTGGAAGAAGTAAACGGAAAGGAAACGGAGAGGAAAATAATATGAAAAAGAATAGGACAGAGCATAGCAGCAAAGAGAAGGTAATTTATTCTGTAACATTAGTTAAAACTGACCGGCACATCCCAGCTCACTTCTTACATTTGAAGTACAGTCCCTCAACTGTTTAAAAATACCTTTCTAGAGCTTAACAGTAAACATTAAAATTGTAAATTTTGGAAATTAGTTCCGGTTTTCAAAGTCACGTTTAAATTGCTGTGTCAAAGGTCATCTGTAAGTCTCAGGCAACACTGAGAGTCCAATTCGAATTCTTACAGTAATGATGTTTCTTCTGCAATAGAATCCCACATATTGTATTATGGAAAATCTCTGTAATTGAATGGATATATTTTAATTGGATTTGGAAGAAACAACTGAGACATATGTATGGAAAGTGGCAAAATTCTGAAACGACTGAGTGTCCTTGTCCAGGTCATCAGAGGGTAGGAAGAGAACATCTGATCGTCACAGCATCCAATAGCTATTCTAGTTTGTTCAATAAATTCTGTCATAGAGGAGAAACAGTTTTTCACTTCTTTAACTCAAGACTTCCATGTGTCCTGAAGCTTCGCTCTACATAATATTTTTACCCAGAAATTTGAAATTCTATTATAGGCAGAACTATGTATAGCCATGAGCTGTCAGCATTTACTAGCCTTCAGACCCTACATGATGACCATTTCATGCATTAAGAGCCTTTAAAGTACACCTTTAAAGTATGTGGAGTAAGTATAGCTTAAGGGGAGGTGAGATATCACGTCTTTCAGGATTTAAAGATACTTTTCTTCCTGTATTAAAATGTATTTATTTTATTGCTTGCTATTCTGCATCACTTTAAGGAATTACATGCACATGTAAAATAAGATGGATTATAAACCTAATTTTAACAGTTTTTGAAGTAAATTAACTTCTTTTGCACCAGAACAGATCCGAAACAGGATTGTTAAGGAGTAGTTTTTCTGCACCAGCTATTTCTGAATAATTCCATATTAAACTGAATCTAAAAATAAGTTTGCAAAAAAGCCTAGAGATACCCAAAATACCTCATCTAAATACCTAAAACAATACAGATAAAGCCAGAGGCAAATAGTGCAGAATGTTTATCCTGCAGAGAATAGTAGGACTACCCTAAGTATTTCCGTTCTGTACTGCAGTATGTAGTGCAGAAAGATTCCCATGACAGCCTTTGACTAATTTTTTATTGTATGTCAGTGTCTCATCTTTAGAAACAGGACTATTGTGATGATAAGGTTCATTAGTGAGTGAGAGGTGCTCAGATGGTATCGTGATGAGGTAATAGAATATGGATTATGCCTATGTGGATGCATTCATTCATGCAAAAGAAGGAATTAAGAATGATTTCATCTATATCAGACGAGCCAGACAGAGAACAAGGTATTCTTAAAGAGAAGCTGCATTCTGACACAGGTCAAATTTAGTAAAACTGCACAGATTAATGTGGTACTCCTGACTGTATTTTGAAAGCTAACTTTATTGAATCTCTATGTACTGCCAATCTGATACAGATTAAGGAGGGGAGCAAGGAGGAAACACCTAACACCAGCTCACTGAAAGGGTTGTTAAAAAAATTAAATATTTTCTGCTATAAATGCAATGGCATCACCAGCCTCTGGTCTCAGGGAAATGAACTGAGGGTAACTCAGGGTGATTAATCATAGAAACTCATCTCCTAATACATATGATTGTAAAGGATAAGCAGTCCTCTGTAATGACTGAGTTTTCAAAGAAACACTAAAATAAAAGTGTGTGCCAAAACAGATACTGTGTTAAAAATTATATGGACAATCCCAATTTTGATTAAAATACACTAGGTAAAGAAAATGTTGAACTTGAAGAACTGTGTTGCTTTGTGTTGCTGGCAAGTAAGAAAATAGAATCAAAATCTAATGTTAATCATGATAGAAAAAGTAAAGTACTAGTGGTAACATTTCTTAAAAAAATATTGTGGTTGTTTCTACAAAAGTGAAGCAAATAATTGCTAAAATATGGCAATGGAAATTAGCCCACCCTAGAAAACGCCTTTCAGGAGCCGTGCTTTACCCTTGGAACTGCATAACATGACTATTAACAAAAGTGACTGAATTTCTGTAGAGTATAGGTGCTTTGGCAAACATCATTATATAAGTGAGATGTTTTGAAGAAACATTTGTTTAGTCCCCTAAACTATAATGATTTTGGCTGGAACACAGGGTGAGTGTCACAAGATACAAATACTGATGTTACTCCTTTCTGGAAAGAAGTAATGATCTATAAGTTTTAAAACAGCTTTTATAATTGCCAAGAGTCTCAAAAATACATCCTTGGCTCTTAAGAAAGTGGGTTTAGACATCTGAGATCAACTGACATGGTAGCTTCCATGCCAATTTACTAAGTACATATAATAGTTCTCAAAAGATTGTTAACACATCCATGTGCAGAAAATCAACATGATGCGTCTTCTATGACAACTGGAGATGTTTCCTGGAGGTACGGTTACTGCTGGTGCAAGACTTGCCTTTTTCTTGTACATGTAAGTACCTGGTAACACAACCTGTGTAAAGTTTCACATTGCATTATATTTTCAGTCTGACTTCTGAAAAGCTACTGATTAATCTCTACTGGTGTCTGTATCGTGACTTTTTCCTATGAACTAGCAATGTGTTTTTGGTATACAGGTCCATGGTTTAATTAGAATTTGGTTGA
This sequence comes from Calidris pugnax, assembly GCF_001431845.1. Taxonomy (NCBI): domain Eukaryota; kingdom Metazoa; phylum Chordata; class Aves; order Charadriiformes; family Scolopacidae; genus Calidris; species Calidris pugnax. The sequence goes on along the minus strand of NW_015094506.1, from coordinate 38,571,911 downwards.
CAGATATCTGTAAACTATAGCTGACTGAAGTGTCTAAAATGTGAATAATCTTAAAAATATCAAGTTAAAATTGTTGGTAAATTTTCTATAGGAATAATTATTAGGAAAGGAATAAAAAGGAGAAAGACTTGGAAAGTAATAACCCACCACATTTTGTTTAAAACTGAATGTTGGTTTTAGATTTCTGACAAGACATATATATATATTTATTTTTCTCAGAATCATGGTAACAGATTTTAAAATGTCACATACTACACAGTCTACGTGTTACAGTAATACTGTTAACAGCAGCTGAGGTATGTCACTGGCAATTTATTGGACAAATTACAAGGCCATTAATTAATATTCACAAGGAGCCACAAAGAGAGGACAAGGGACAACAGGTACAAGTAGCACTGGGAAAGGTTTCATCTTGATTTAGGAGAGGCATTTTTTACGGTGAGAACAATTAATCACTGGAACAACCTCCCCAGGGGTGTTCTGGAGTCCCTATCACTAGAAGTTTTCAAGGTGTAATTGGACAGGGTGTTAATCTCATCTAGCCTTCCTTTCCCATGAAAGGTTGGACCAGATGATCTTTGAAGGCCTCTTGCAGCTTGAGCTATTCTATGATTCTACAATTTACTGTCTTAAATGAAATGGCTTGGAAACTGTTGAAGAATGCACACACAGTGCCTGAGACCTACTGCATCCAACTAAATGCATAGAGATAGAGAAGCCCTGCTGGAACAACAAATCAGGCAGCCATAGCCCCAAAGACCTGTGCTTGGCATCCAGCCGGCAATGATGTGGCAGATATTCACATCCAGAGGGAGAGACAAAGAAAAAGAAAAAGAGAACAGGAAGAAAAGAATTGGCCTTTCTGAAGTGAGAGCACACAAACATTCATTCTTACTCTTCTGTTGATTAAAATGAGGGGTCAATAAAGTTAGTCAACAGACTTTACTTATCAAAAATTATGCAAACAATGGGTCAAACTATATTAAAATACTGGAACCTTTTGCTTGTTTAAGAAAAAACAAAGAAAACAAAGTTTAGTTCCTCTTCCCATAGGTCTGTATTTTGATGAACTAAAACACTTTATGAGCAAAATTTTACAGGTTAAAGCAAATTAGATGTGCTTATTATTTATTTGTAAGTAAGGTGGGGGAATCAATAAGGTGGATAAAAAGGCTGTTAAAATAAAACAGATTCTGCCAAAAATTAGTTAACGCCAGCTATTCTGATCAAGAGTACTTCCCCTGTGATACTTGACGGTTTCAAGCTGACTCTTCTTTCTCATGGGCAAAGCCCAAGCAAACCACTAGAAACAGTGAGGTTTGACATTACAGGGGAACAGAATTTGTGTCAAAATGCTTTTGGAGGGGTTTTCTGAAAATAAAGTTAGTCCATATTTTCCTTTATTTTGATACCTTTTTGATGACCTCAGTCAGGTTTTTTCACAGCTGTACAAAGTTTGGAGGCAGCTTAAGGACCAGGACACTAAGTTGCTAGGCCCCCTGCTTGTTAGTGGTTCATGCTTGTTCACAACACTTCCTAGACACAGTGGCAGATTTTGCACAGGCCAGGGACCGTTCACAACAGTTTGGAAGGTAACCAAGATTAGACTGTATCACCATGAACTGTGCTTTTGCCCCTCGTTGCAGGTCTAGAGAACAGATTCTGATCCATAGTATTTACTAATCCAGAAATAGTTCAAGTTCCATCAGTGTTAAAGGATTATGTGTTTTCTTTATTCATCAATCATCAGGAAAGGATCTCAATACTTAATGATTCCAGCCTCATGTTGAGTAGGATGAGGGTTGATTGTTGCACACACTGTTTAATTTCCAGCTAATGTCTGCAGCAGGGAGACAGGGGACAAGACTGTTTCCCCTACAGGTCTCTTCAGACTTCATAACCTTGTGCTGTTCTTCCTTGCAACTTTATTGTGCAAGACACGTCATCACATTTTACTGACACATTCCTGTGGCTTAATAGGCATCAAGGTCAAAATCATGCAGGAAGCCTGTGGCAGAGCCAGGTGTCCTGTTCTCTTAAGTTCTAGTCCAATGGTTTGGCTGTCCTTCCTTTCAGCTCATCTACTAAAAGCCTGCTAGTCTTCCTCCTTGTTGCAAATTGACAGGGAGAGAGTTAGCGGAGGTATGTTAAAGCACCATTTTTGCTGGCGATTGATGTTTTCCAGAAATGTGTGTATCATTCCTACATATCATTAAAATATATCAAAAATAAATCCTCTATGTACAGATGATGTTTAGTTGCCTGCCAGTCCATCTGTGGTCTACACATGGAGGCAAGAGTGCTAAACAGAACAGATGTCATTGGAAATATAAGTCTCTAAACATACATATGTTACACGGGCTTTCATTAGAAGGCTGAGTTTTAAAATCTGTGTCTTTTCTAGTATCACTATATTGTGTGTTTCAGCCCGGATCATGATGTCCTTGATTGCCTTTGTTCATAGCAAGAACTTTACAAGTTTCATCTGCCTGCTTAGTGGAATAAAGTTATCCAAGAAATCTTACTTGCATTTTTTAGCCTATGCCCTATGAGGACAATAGCTCTCAGTCCTTTTACATCCAAACCTGCAAGGACCACAGAGGAGGCAACATATCCCTGCTCTTCATCTTTTTGCAGTGATCATTAGGGCTAAATATGCAATAAAGAGTAATAAGTAAGGGGTTATATACTGCATTTTTGGTAGATTATGGGACGTAAAGATGGCACCTTATTTTAGGTAGCTACATTAGGAGGTTAGCATGCCTAGGCTTCCTTACTCACTGAGTAAGATCTACCCTGCCTAAGATCTCTCAGCAGGAATGTCTCCTTTTCTGCTGACCACTTGAGGAGATTTAAGCAACTAAATGCCTAAATTTAGGCTTCTATCTCACTAAAGAAAAGATTAAGCTTGTATCCATATGTCACATTGTGTGGAGCTTGGTACAGAGACCTGTGCACCAACCTTGATTTTACTGTTGCATGTGAGTGGTTCATCACAGGTCTTGTCAGAACTCACGGCTCCTGCAGTGCTGTGTTGCAATTTATAAGAACTGTCTCTTTGTGGAGACAACTTGCTGAGCGGTACAATCATTCTGATTTCAAGAAGTTTCAGAATAGTTTGGATATCTACAATTAACATAAACATGATTTGAGAATTTGAGAAAAATCACATTCTGGGGCCACAAGGTTTTGGTTCTGATGCCACAAGGCAAAAGAAATGAAGGTCAACTAATATTATACTAGTCTATATCTTGCTGTATATGTATTTTTATTTTTTATTTCTGCCCACTTATGAGGTAATATTGAAACAAAGAACAAAAAGAAAACCTCTTCCCCACAGAATTTAGTCTCAGTAAAAGCATTAAGGGGCAGAAGGAGACAACACAATGTGAGGGTGTGGCGCAATGTAAACGCAAATAAAATTCTATTTTCCTTTATGATCTTAGGATATAAGCCCAGTCCAAGCTTTTATATTTCATATGTTGTAATTCAGGTATCTAAAAATCAATAATCTTCTACCTAAAGAGAATCTTCAGCCAGCAATTTATGCCTTATAGCTGGTAAGACAACACTTCTCTTATTAAAAATAAACTGCCAATAGAATAAATAATCCAAGGCTTCAGTAATATGTTTTATATCTAAAATAACTTTCAATATGTTCAGCCACACAGTGCCATGTGAAAATGGATGAACAGACACAATGTGCATAGAAGAATGTCAGGCCCATATAGGGACATTTTAAGTAATGACTAATGAATTCTGTCATAGTGAGCACAGGGAATTTTGATTAGAAAATGGTTTGTAATCACATCTACGCAGAGAAGCATGTTGGTCCAGCTCCAAAACATGGTCATGAGAGCATAGGCTCTGACTCTGAAAACACACTGATGGATGGGACCTGATAAGACCCATTAAGTCTATGGGAGCATTTCCAGTTTTTTGAACAGGATGAGACCATTTAGCAGTTCCATTAATTTCAGTAGGGATACCCACATGCATGAAATCACATGCCTATGTGTTTCCAATATCATCTTTGTCTTAGAATGTACTTTTAAAATTTGCTTTCATATTTGAAATTTTCGTTGATGTAACTTTCAGAGGAATCTTGTGTATAAAAGCACATCTATATCAGTCAGATAATGGTTTGGGGTTTTTTTTAGCTTATTCAGTAACTTTAATAGCATTGGACTAATATGTTATTCGACCGTAATAGCTTAACTCTGCCATTTCTGGCAATCTAACTGGAATATAATATGCTACTATATTAGGTAGTGGATAGGACTTAGATTTGGTTTTGAGAGAATTAGGTCTGCCACAAACTCCTAAAATCCTTGAACAAGTAATTTTTCCATGTTGTACTTAAGTTTGCCTACCTGACAGAGAGAGAAATCAGAACAAAACTCTGTAAAGCATGAGACCTATGATACAAAGTGTTATGTACTTTAAAAAAACCCAAACTTTTAATTATTGTTCTTGACACACACACTTTCCGACAGACAGTACTCTGTAGGCTACCCTGTACAGGCATTTTTTATAAAATCTTTAAAAAGCCTTTTTTTACCTTCTGAAGATCACAAGGAGAAGGAAGAGTCATTTTATTTGTTTGCTTTTAAGTTATCTAAGTCAGACAAGTAATTTGAATATTGATGCCATTTTCAAAGTAACTGTCCCTTGAAGTGCTGGACTTTTTAACAGAATATTTCTTTTAGTAAAATTCACTTCAATGACTGAACATGTCTTCAAAAAAGGAGTTATTGTGTCAAAAGAATGTGTGGCTTTATTCTAAGCTGCATACTATTCTTTACACTCTAAGGTAGAAGAAATACCAATTTAGGACATCTATAGCTTCTTACAATGTCCTTTAAATTGACATTTGTCAAATTAAGTTAAAACCATAATGATTTAAACCGTTAGATAATTATTAAAATCTCTATTATATCAGTTAATTCTACTGGGCAAAACAGCCACTGAAAGATGCATCCAAAACTAGAATTAGAATTTAAGGGTTTTTTTGGCATCCTGGAAGTTTCAGTCCGTCTTTTTCCTATTGATTACATACTACTTGATTTGATTGTATTAAATTTGTTCATTAAAATGCTTCTGACTCCTCAGTAATACCAAAGTATGAGGACAGTCCCAAGTAAATGTTTCTGATATAGTTTAGAGGGTGAGGAAGGGAGCTACCTCATCTGACTTCAGACAGCCAGGGTTTGATTAATTTACCCACAGAAACAGCAGTGGCCCTTGAGATGTCCCAGGAATTCCAGCAAGTTCACTTGAGGCTTCCGGATAAGACATGGGACATACAGGGCACTCAAACCCTTCTGGAGACAACAGTATGGGATTCAGCTCACAGATTAATGTACTTAATATGTCTACTTGATAGATATTATAGGTCATCATAGTCTTGAATTTCTTTAAAGCCAATAGAAATGTATGAAATTGATAGTTAAAATTGATACCCAGAGAACTATTCAGTTAATTTAAACATCAGTTGACCAAATGTATGTTTACTACAGAGTACTTTGAATATCTCTATGGATGCCACTGTATCAACTAAACTCTATTGGCTATAGATGAGTTTAGATACCATTAACAAGACAGGACTGTCTAGTTCTCCTGAGATTCTCTAGGGTACCCTGCCCAGCCTATGGCTGCCCCTACAGAAGACCATGAGTCAACTGTAGGTTCTTTATCATAATTATTAACACACAAATGCCTTTGGGCATCTCAGCGTACACTTCAGAGCCTACATTTATACAATGGAAGCAAATCCCAGCTTGCCTACAGTCTCTGGCATCACAGGCACATAATAGTGGCTTTCTGAACATCCTTTCCTGAGAGTTTATAGAATTCCTCTGAGCCCGGGCTGAAAAAAGGTAGGTGCTTAGCAGGGAATGGACAGTCAAAATTAATAGTAATTATTTAAACTATCTACACATACACCCCCCATCTACATTTCTGCCCTCAGGGAAAAAAGGTTTAGCATTTAGTAGGTCACTAACATTAGATGTCATGGGTGATAGAATAATACATGTGGTTCAATTAGCACTGTTATATATGTATAAATTTTTAACATATTGTCTTTTTTTAACAGATATAATTATTGCAATATTAGTGTCCGGTAATAACTGCATAATTGCACTACTCCATTCCTTGCATTGAGGCATAGTAGAAAGTAGTCTAGATTTACTAAGGCCAAACTAGCTTAGCATTACTATGATACAGAGGATAATCTTATAGGCAGAATTTATGTGACTATATGAAGAAGCGATGCTTTGGGGACAGCAGACACAAAATCTCTCAATTCCACGTAATCCCACTTTTCCTTACTCACTTCTAATCCTTTTCACAGCAATAAACTACACACAAAAGTACATAATGTGTCTAAATCTCCCTCTCTCCTTAGGTATAATCAAAGCATGGGGGTTTTATCCTGCATGAGTTTATCTTTTAAATAAATGAGACAGAAAGAGCTTCTCGATATGAGGGAGAAATTCTTGTTTTCCATTTGCCTGATCAACAACTGGAGAAACTAAAGAAGTATAGATGTGTTCAGAAAATTCTTGATGAAGAATCCTATTTGATTCTTTAGTTACAGTTCACATGATTGTATTACCTTTATGTCAGCAAAAATGTAAATTAATTCATCAAAATAAAATATGTTAGTTGAGCATTGGATAGTAGAGTATGTGCTGCGAAATTGCAGTATATAGTCTACTATTTATGCCATTAATTTATTGATGTCAAGCTGGACAAGACTGTATGTTTTCTAGAAAATGTGTTTCCTTTTGCTAATGTTTCATATTTGCTCTTATGAGTAACCAGTTCAACCATCCAAAAAAAAAAAAAAATATTCCCCATGTTTTCCCAGTACAGATGTATGCAAATGATTTCTGCTGAATGAATGTTCAGCCTTATTTTCTACAGTGTTTCACCTCAGTGCCAGTCAGCATGCAAATTCTGTTCTCAATGGGATTACTTAGAACTATGCTGGTGAAAGCTGTATTTGCTCATTAATTTAGGGCTCATTAGCCAAGACTAACTGGACAAGGATAAGAACAGATTATGGTCACTGTCCAATGAAGCTTAATAGTTTGTTTGTTATGGAAATATAATTGTATACTGATGTAATTTGATATTGTGCTTCTGATATAGCCTAAAATTCAAAGTATCCAGTAGAAACATAATATAAAATTGACCCAGAAATAACTTAGCCTTGAATGTGGTGTTCTTCTCTATTTTTGACAATAGTAATGCATAACACATAACGTGCATAGTATGTAATATATGTAAATTCCAGTCTGTATTTTGAAATAAGGTAATTGTGCACCCTTAATTGGAATATATCTGTTTTGTTAATAGGAACATACTTCAAAAGTTTTTCGTCACTGAAAAAAATATATCAACCAGTGTTCTATGAGCATGTTATGAAATTCTTAACATAGTCTTTAGGTATTTTCAGAAAATAACTGGACTGTTAATGATCAGTGCACAGGTGGTACATGGTCTTTAAAATCTACTCCTTCGAGTCTATTGATTATTTACTTGGGTCGTTTTATGTCATTTTGCTTACCCAAGCGCATAGTTTACCTGACTAAGCAGTGCAACAAGAAATAGCAAATGTAAGCATTTAAAAGAAAATACAGGGCACAGCATTTGCTGTAATGAATTTCCAAGCATTATAAGGTATAGACTGATGCTTAGTCTCCATGAGCCATTTCTGAACTCAGGATAAATTTTGTGAAAAGCTAAATCAACCTTAACTTTCAAATGTAAATGACTACCGATTCAACTCCTTCTGTGTCCCACAGTTTCCTCAGTCACGGATGCTGACATTATTTTTAAAAATGGGGCAGAGATTTTATTCACGCACTCAACTAACTTGAGCTGACCTCAAGCATATAATTACAAAAATAATTGGGATGAGGTTTGTTATTGAGCAACAATATCTTCTTAAGGTACTCCTAAAGATTTCCCTCCCTGTCCTTCCCCACCTTCTGTTGGTAGGTACCTGTTCCTGCTCGTGTATCAAAGCTTGTCACTCCCTGGGCTTTGTCAGCTCGGTTACTGGGGAAAAAGGAAGGTGGAGACATTGCAAAAGGTGCTAAAAGGTTGCCCTTGAAAAGTAAGCACCATTAAGAGTAAAACAACCAGTGAGGGCGGGCAGCAATATATAGAGGAAAAAGCGGGATAAAATTTACAGATCACAGGGAGAAATTTGTAGAGATTAAAGGCCTGATCAAAAACTTTCAGAAATCATTTGGAAAATTTGTGTTGTTTCTTCTATTTTCTGGAAGAGCTCTGAGGAAGAGGAGTCCTGCTTTCTGTATGATAGTGATTTAACACTGAAGAGTTTACCTTGATGTTCCCTCACACCTGTATGCCTGAGAGACATGTAGGAAATGTTTTAACCAAGGCCTTCCACAAGCTCATTTTAAGTTCAAGCATCTGATAACCTTTCTTAGAACATGAAAATTTGATCATTTGTTGTCTTACTTAAACAAAACACTTCCTCAGAACCACCAAGAGGGGGTGAGGAAATATCTCTTGGCAAACATTTGTGTATTAGTTCTTTGTGGGAAACATTTCTTCATTTGCTCTTAATAAATAAATGAATTACTCCTTTCCTGCAAAGGCAGCTGTCTCTGACTCATGTCTGTGCAGTTGCATGAATTCAGTGGAAGCAGTCTGAGCAATGTTAAGTCTGTACACAGGGATTCCTTCCAGCAGTAGGTACCTTAGCATTTTTAAGTTGTTTCCTGTGTGTGCCAAAAACACTGTGAGTGGGACAGGAGTGCAGAATGTGATCTGAGACATTCTGGAAACAACAGAAATAAAAGATCTGCATACATACATCTGGTTTACAGAGTGTTTGGTAATATGAGTTCTTGGGGGAAAAAAAAAACATTCAAACTTTCCCTTCTGGAGTATTCCCAAGTGTGAGGAATTATAATACTACTTTTCTTTTTAAACACACTCATAGGTACACGCCTCATATAACTTATGATGACTAATAACCATCATACTTTTTTGCGTGTGATTGTTCTTTTGCAGTATACTGAAAAATCTGAAGCTAGTGCAGAGTTTGAATGCTGAAAGCTGTGAAGTGTTTGAGTGGTAATGTGAAAGTAGCCTCAGTGGGTTTTTAACAATTCTGCAGAATTGTCTGAATGCAAAAGCAGAACCTGTTTCCTTTAAGGGCCTCAAGTGCCCCCTGGCAACCTCCTGGCTATCAGTAGTTTAATGGTGTTGAGATATCTCTGACTGACATCAATATCATTCAAATAGCATTGAGTTAATGTTGAATTGCACAGAATTCTTTTGAAAGCTATTAAAATAAAACAACATAGTTTTGCTCTCTAAGTTATGTAACAAACTATTATTACTATTCATGATTTTTCACACACATCGCATACATCAGCCTTTTTATGTGACGTAAACTGGAGGAGAAGCCAAACATGGCTTCTTGAATTTACAGATTTTTTTGTTTCCTCTGAACATGAAGTTTTGAACTGAAAATGAATGGATATTGGCAACAAGTGGGGGAAATAGTACTTTGACTATTACTGATACTGTGGTAACACCTACAATGTGAATGCTGAGCACGCCACAAACATATTGCTGTATACTTTTCTGTTTTGACAGTACTTAAAGTTTCATTTGGAATACAACTTTATTATCAGAGGAATAAGCAGATAACATTAGGAAAGGGTACCTGGCTGATATTAGGGCAGGTTGTCTGAAGAGTCTGTCAGTGTTGAGTATAAACTGCTAGCTGCCACTGCCTGGTCTGTCTTACATCATGCAACCACCATTAGAGATAAGCAAAGATGTTCAAAATTAAGCAAGAACCTTCTTGTCAAAGCTTTCTCCATTTCCAGAGGATGACACTGTTCAATCTTGGTTTGTTTTGTCATGGGTGGATTTTAATTGCTGCTGTAGTCACTTTTCTCAATATATAACTAATCACAATGCCTCCAATGCTTTTATGATAGTCATCATAATTACTGGAGATATCTTCACAAGAAGTTATTCACATTCCTCTGAGCTGGAAGCATTCCAGAGTTTGCATTGTTTTGCTATGAGAATAGCTATAAAACGTGTTATCTGCTGGAAACATTTCCTTCTCTGTTTGAACTTTAAAATTGTTATCTGATTAGCTTGCTGTAAATTGCAAAGGTAAATGCGATGTAATGTGCATAGCACTCTGATCTTCAGTGGTCATTAGAATTACAAATGCACATGTTGTTGGCTCCTGACCCTACTGCGCATCCGAGAAATGGCTACTTGCTATTCTGCTTTGCTGATATCCTACACCGGTATGAAACCTGGCTGATATATATGAGGAGAGGCTTACATTGGTCAGGCCTGCAGTTCAAAACCAGCTCTCTTCACAAGAAAATTTAGTACCGTTAAAAATAAATGGGGCAGTTTGCATGTTGAATTTGCCTCACCGGTAGCAATCTTATCAGTTGATATTGCCTCTTACTAAGCTTGTAAATATCTCTTAAAGGGTTTAGAAAGAGTGAATGATCTGGCTAAGGGATATGTAACTGGCTTAGCTACATATTTTGTGACCCAATTCTCAGTCTGGCCCTGACCTTTCGCAGGAAGATTTAAATGCCCTTCACATTCCAGCTGTTTCAGCTTACTAATTATTGCAAAGTGCTGACTTTTATTTTTCACTTACTTTTAATGCTTGCACACATGGAATCCATGTTGTGTCATTGGTTTGAAGAGGGCTCACACAATGGCTGTCCATGGCTTCCTTACTTATCCCTATTCAAGAGGAATTTTCCAGATGGGGTCACCAAACACTTTACTGGCAAAGCTCTGCAAAATATCAGACAGTTTTGAACCACATATTAACTTTTGGATAACAGTCCATGAGCTTCCAAGAACCTGGTTTTCCTTCAGGTAGCAAGGAAGGACTGAAAAGAATAAAACCCTATAGACCCTGGCCAAACAGCTGGAAGCAACTGCTTCATAAGTGCCTGTCATGTCCTTATTGCATTAAGACAGCAGCCATGCATCCAGCCTTTTCCTCTGCGTAGAAAAACTCCAGTGGCTAATTAATTAATACTCCTGTAGCTCATCTCATTCTTTCTCCTTTACTACCCCCAGCTTGTGTAAACTAAAAAGCCATAATCCTCTAAAGACTTTGCAGTCTTATGCAATGTGAGTGATTTGGATGTCACAAACAGAAGATTACAATAATCTGAGAGTGAACAAGCAGGAAAACATATTGACAAGTCATCTTGACATAGCTATTTATGTCAATACAAGTTGTGACACTGGGAACAGAAAAATGTTTAACAAGGGCAGAATTTGCATTTAAAAGTGGCTCTGGGAAAATTTATTTGACCAAAATGCAAAATTATACTTAAAAAGAGCTAAAAAGGAAAAATACTATTAAGAGAGAAGCATTCAAGTGTTGAGAAAAGTGGAGGATTAAGATTGAAATCTTAATGCATTTCCTGGTACATTAAAGAACTGTTTTTAACAGTTTTCAATTACATGATTATATAAATTTTTCCCCTCATGGGTACTCTGCCTCAATAAGCACAAAGAATAGATTGTTTTTTTTTAAATGAGAAACTATTTCATATTTTGTTTTATTGTTCAGTGGGTGGCCCAATATCCTATTTCATGCACATTATTCAAACATTTCTCCAAATGCAGAATATTCATTTTCTCAAGAGTTTTTAATCATATTTATCACTGTCACATATGAATACTTCACAAACTGAGGAATTAATTTTGAAATTGTTTCAACAAAGAGTGGCATGATATTATTTCTGTTGAATAGATTCTTTGGTCTGCATGTCACAAGGTTAAATAAGGGTCAGACATTTTCACTAATTTAGGGTGCCTCATTGAATAGTCAAGGGCTTGTTTTTTTCAGATAAATTAGCATTTTTATACACTTAAAATGTCAACATACAGTTCAATGTAACTCAGGAGGGGGGTCTTAATGTTCAGCATTTCTACAAATCTGGTACAGGAGTATAATGGTCGGTACCTGAAAAATGGAAAGTATCAAATTAGTCAATGTCTATTAGAGGCCCGTACAATATCAGATTTGTTGGAGGATTGGAGTGCTCAGGATTCTCTTAATTTAGTTGAAGACAGTCCCAGATCTTCCACTCATATTTTGTTTTATTTAGCGAATAGTGAAAAAAGCAGTTTCTTCAGTAAACAAAGTTGCAGGTCCTTTCACTGCTGATTCTTCAACCCTGATTCACCTCCATAGCCATCCTGAACACTGAATGAGGCCGAAAAAGAATGAATGTGATATAATTAAAGACTGTCAACATGTGCATGCACACAAAAAAGATTAATTCACATTGCTCAGAAAAACATAATTTTGGTGTTTCTTAATCTTAGTTTACAATCTTTTGAAATAGGGTAATTATACTTGGCTATGTTTTGAAATAGCTGTCTAATATTGCAGGTTAGAAAAAAACACAGACAAGTTAATCCCCAAAGCAGTTTCTATGCAACAAAAAATCTACTTGGTGACAAAATATTGATAGTCACTTTCATCCTTTGTATGGATGAAATAATTAAATTTGCAAATCTGACTGCCAGCATACGAACTAATCTCTGTTAGTAATAATAAGTGGTCATCCTCTGCAAGAATGTTTGCTGGAAACAGAAAGTTCAGCAGAAACTATCCTCTTGGCTTCCATTCCTTGACTCAGCCATTTTGAGTTTGACAATTCTGTCCTGTTCTTTCCAGTCTATTCTATTCTGAGATCCAGTTTTCCTCTTTTTCTTCAGTCTTACTATCCTTTCCAGTAATAGAAACTCATTGAGTGTGATCTTGATGAGGAAAAATACTAGGAGTTCTAAAATTCCAATTAGGCTACTAACATGTTAATTCAGAAAAACTGTATTTGATATGCTTTCTTTGTTCCCTTTTATCATGTCGTACCAGTCATATGCATTGGTATCTTTATTCACCTTGCCTGCAAAAGGACTTTGTAAAACTTTGAACATACCTTAGATTTCTTTTGTTTTCTCTACAGTTTATGTTCCTCCCCTCATCCTGTTGCTGTAATATATAAAACATTTACACTGCCTGCATGAGAAATCAGATTCCAGTTCTCATTGCATTTTTCTAGGCTTATTAATTGCATACATGTGTTGAAGCATTCAATATCAGCTTTTATCCACTCCAGTTTACAAACTTCCTGCAAAGCATTAGAGAACAGAAACATGAATATTGCCCATATAATTCCAGACCTTGTCCTAGCTCTAATGGATACATCACGTAGAGTCCACTAACCTTAGTATATGATTTTTCAATAATTATAGTGGAAATAACGCTAATTTGAAGCAATGGGTTTGAAAGCACAAGAATGACTTAAGGTCACGTTATGTTTCTGGCCTCACTGAAGTGCATAGTTTAAACAAGATCAGGTGATCTACACATGACAAAAGCTCCGTGGCCATTCAGATTCCACATTGGCACATTCTTTAGAAGAACTATATTTTTATTAATCAGAAAAGATGTCTTCGAAGGCAAAAGAAATTCTCCAAACAACATGGGCATATTGTTAAACTGATGTATATAATGTCCCCCTGCTTATGCTTCCATCCCTTTTACTCACTGGAGAGCACACACTTGTTCTATCTTGCCAGGTGAGACTATTGAAAGAAGACTATAAAGTTCAACTTCTAAGCCCAGAATGGGACATCTGTTTTGTTTCTCATCTCTTAACTTCTTCCTCTGATCTTTCATTATTTGTGAAGAAAACACAAGCAAGATCTGACACGTCAGAAAAAAAGGAAGATGTGACTCAAGACCTTGCCAATGCTGACCGAGCCCAATTTTGAACTTCCAGGAAGCCCAGAAAATTCCTGGAGCTTTATATGAGGGAGTTCCCCTGATTTTCAAAGGCTGTTCTTCCTTCTTATAAACAGCATCAGAAGTGAAAAGTTATGAAACTACTCTGGATAGTGTCTCAATATTTTCAGTCACATCAGAAGCAGGAAATTCCTCCAGATATCTCATCAAAGAGGAACAGATAAATATCAAGGCTCACTGGATCATTTGAAGTCCATCCAATACTACTTTAAATTAAAGATTTTCTTCTATTACTTCCTAAAGCCAAGCGATATCTGTAGAGAGGACAGGAATCAACTGCCTGAAGTCTAATCTCATCTCTGTCATGTACTGTTGAGAAAGTTTTTCTGCAGGATAAAGGCAATATGTGCATCACAGAAGTATTGTTATCTAAAGGTGAATGCCTACAGCTGTCCTTCAGTTTCCCTGTCTTTTGTACCCACATTGGAAAACAAAGTATGTTAAGATCTTTTGCTGCTTTAGTATATAATTTAATGTTATTTCTGAAGCAGCAAATGCCGTCTCATTCTGCTGCTTTTCTCCAGGATCAGATCTGCAAAGATTAACTATGACACTGTGATTTATTTGATTTCCTGTATATTTTGATCCAGGAAATTCTGAACAGGATTAAGGGTATACTAGTCTTGAAGAACCCACAATGCATCGGACCAGTAATATGTGTTTATAAACACAAACACTGATAGACTCTACAGACCAACTCAAATGAGACCGTTGAATATATGAGGTATCAGATCCTCTACTCCCGTACACTGGAGATCAAATGCACAATAGCTGCTAAGTTGATGTGTGTGTGCAGCACCCATTTATTGCAGATTTTCTCCTGGAAAGACTTCTGCCTGACCAAAACCCTAGAAAATATTTACACTTCCCACACAAACACAATTTTGAGTTGGAGAAAGAAAACACATTTGGGGAAAAAATGGACTAAAGAAGTCCTACCTGTGAGAACCTCCCCTGCAATCCTGCTATCATCACTGTTGCAAGTTAGGAGAATGACAGCAATTTATATAGGAAACTTTTCAGTTTAAACTACTTGCAGTCTTATTTTGGTATGTACAGTGGCATAAAACAGCATCTTAATATATGGAAAGACAGATACCTCTGTTTTGTATCAAACCTAGAGGAAGAGACAGGAAAATTTGAGGGGAATTTGGAGCCTTAAGAGAACATGGAAAATAGTGGCTGATGAAAGAAAGAAGTTTCACTGCGTGGTGTAGCTTTAAAATCATAAATGTGTTTCATGTAGAGAAGAATGCAATGTATACATAGTGCCTGAATTCATCTTGATCTTCTGAATTAATTTAGGCCATTTACAGAGAAGCAGACAGGCTCCTACAAAAGGGTGGTGATGTGGGACCGGGAATAGTTGCTGCATAACTGTGACTGCGGTGTTTTAACATCAATGCCATGAACTCTGAGCCAGATGTATTCAAGGCCTTGCCTGTGGTTTGATGACACATAGCCTTTTCACAACAATCGGTGGATTTGTGGTAACAGTCAAAAGGCATTTAAAATGCTTGGAATGTGGTTTAGAAACCCGCCTTGGCATCCCGCTTTTCATGTCTTAGCATAAATGCCTCAACTGTTTTTATTGTTCTGCAACTGCTCGTTTATTTTGAAAGAAAGAGCTTGGCCTGCAGTATTTGCATTCAACAATACTTGAAACAAGACGTTAAAGTCTTTTTTGTTTATGCCGGTGAAATATTTCATATGAATAATGCCAACAGCTGGGTCAGACCTTTTGGTTTTGAGTAAGAGTTTATTTCAGGCTTGCTATCTGAGAGGTTCTTTTTTTAGAGAGAGAGTTTCTGATAAATTGCCAGCTTGGAAATATACCACAGAACAGGAATGTCTTGTCAATTTATGTTGCAGTTGTACCACATTCTTTATGTATTTCTGATTTTTTGCCCTTATGACTGTATTTTAACAGTTTACATAATGAATTACCCCACAACTGATGAAATGGCACAGAGCTACTTTCAATAAAATCAGTAAAAGAACAATATTAATGTGAAACACATTTAGGAAAAAAACATTTTGGTGGGACAAGAGAGAAACATGCTTATAGACTTATGGATAAACAAGGTATTATTCAGTATGCTTAAAACATAGTTCAATTGATTCATTGATTGATA
The DNA here is from genome assembly GCF_001431845.1 of Calidris pugnax. Lineage (NCBI taxonomy): Eukaryota > Metazoa > Chordata > Aves > Charadriiformes > Scolopacidae > Calidris > Calidris pugnax. The sequence goes on along the minus strand of NW_015094506.1, from coordinate 38,555,900 downwards.
AATCAATGGGCAGAAGGATGGAGAATCCTTCTGTTACTGAGTAGTTTGCCTAATTTTAAAATTCAAGTATTACATTTTTTAGCAATGAAGAAGCAGGGAATAAGCTTTCTTTCCTCTGGGCTACACTTTACTTGACACTTAGCGATTAAGAATTATTTTCTGGATCTTAGTAAGACAGAAATCAATATAAAGATTGGTGAACCCTACCAAGACAAATGACTAGCTTGCTTAACATCAGAGGGAAGAGAATTTTTGTTAAGAAGCTAAACTTTATAAAAAAAATTAGTGGATAATTTCTCCTCTACCAAAAAAGAACCAGTTTTCATGGCTGAATATTTGAATTCTCATATATAGAGTGGGATCATCAGCTTTTATGAAGTTATTAGCCAACGAAACTCATTTTCTTTTAAATCCAAGGACCAGTCTTGGGAGAACCACCATTACTATTGTTAATCACTCTGCAATACTGAGATGCAGAGGCAGCCTGCTTGGCTTTTGAGTAATGGAGAGAGTCAGCCTGGGGACAACTGTAGAAGTTCCTGCCACCTAGTGCCAACTTTGCCTCTCTTGCAGGGGAAAGTCTTCCTGCTCATGTAACAGCTATTTAACCTGGCGTAATAAGGATAATCAGAACAAATACTAATTCAGGTTAGTATACCAGGCTTCGAAATAAAAAGTTCAGCTCTTGCGCTATGTTCAGTTAGTCTCTGTAGTAAAGGTGAGAGCTTCTGAACAGAAGGTAAACAGCTGTGAGTGGGTCCAATTGCAGCTGTTCCAGGAATCCTGTTTGTGGCTTAGGTAACACTCAGCTCTCCCCAAATCTTCAGTGATTTTATTTCTTTAGTTGTTGTGATCAGAATAAGCCAGGGTAAAGGTTGGTTTTGGTTCCTCCATAAAAACCCATGCCAGAATTATTATTATTACCATTAGTATTACTAATCTGAGAGTGTCTTTTGTTATACTAGCAGGACTTCCGCACTGACTGCATCTCTTCCAAAACCTGTAAGGCGGTTGGAACCAAACCAAAACACATCTTTTGGTTCCCTCTACAACATTATACTTTCTAGGCCATACTATTTTCAGAAAAGACTATGTAGCATGAGAACCTTCAGATTACCTACCTCAAGGATTTTCTTTACTTTTTAGTGGGTGTTGCAGATAATTTCTGTCAACTTATTTGAGACTGCGATACCTTAGAGATGCATCAGACTTGCTTTCTCATGGTGTAGCAAGAAGTGGGAGACAACAAAATTTCTCCTTTTCCTTCTAATCAGCTGATAAACACTGACAAAAGCATTAATTTCAAGGATAACAACCGATAATTTGTTGATGAAGAATTGGGATGCTTGGTCTTGGAAATTAAAATCTTTCTTTGAGAATATTTTGACTCTCTCATAATCAGTTCAAATCTGACTCTTCCACAGCACAGAAATGAACGTAATTTGAATGTCTCTTATTTCTCTGCCATTTTGATTGTACTTTCTGTGGTATCTTCAGAGCACCAGCTCTAATGTATCCCTGTGATTTCTACCAGACCAAAAGAATCACATACCTAAGCTGCCTACAAACTAGAATAATCTTTCTGTAGTTTCTGACACTGGGCTTTTCCAGGGAAATCACCAGTGTTGGTGTCTGTTTAGTAACTGTGCTTGTGCCAAAGCTTTGCTGTTTTCCTGTTCTCAGGCCAGCTTGGAATATTTTATTATAAATACAGTGGAAAACAGTAGTTATCAATAATTTATCTTCCTCATATGTTGTTCAATATTTGCTTGATGCCCAATAATACCTTATTTTTTAAAATAAACATTACATTCATTTTAACAGAAATGAATATCACTCAGGATAACAAGATCATGAAACTTGTTTATCAATGCAGTTTTTCTCCAACTCTAATTAAAACAAACCATTACTTCAGCAAAACAGTCCAGGAAGCTTGATCCAGTCACTACACCAGTTCATAGGAGTTGGAACAAGGTCGCCTCCTCTGAAAATCGTATCCTTAATTTGTTTTTAATTTATAGGTCATATCTCTTCATTTAATTTAAAATGTTAATTTACATAAGTTTTCCTTGAAAATATAGAACTCCTCTGTGGAGGACTAGAGAACTCATGAGAATGGCTCTTATTAAAGCTTGAAGTAGCACTGTCCTGGCAATGGCTTTATAGAGAATGACAGTTCAAAGTCTGTTGCACCATCATAACAGAGCTAGATCCTCTTGGTATTTCTCTCCAAATGCTGAAAAAATAGAAGAAAATCTAATATTCCAGGAAGCAGTGAGAAATTGCACTTTGACTTGATATTAGACAGGGAAGTACAACAGTACACTTGATATAAAATCCTTGTTAGTTTTATACTGTGATTAATAGCAACCTACATAACAGTCAATGTGGCTCCCTTTCCTGCCTCATCTTTGTTAAGCACAGACATGCTGTCTACTCCTACCGGAAATGACTCATTTAACAAGATCACTCTTGTTTACTGTTCCTTGCCAAGGATCTGCTTAGGTTTCAGCTAATTACTTACGCTAATTTTATGTAGGTATTCTGGAATCATATCTTCATCACACAGTGACTAAAATTCGAAGTCAGTCAAGTTACCGGACTAAGTTCAGATGTGGAGAGACTTATTCCAACATTTAATTCTGAATGGATTTCATTTCCCAAAAACGTTTTCTGTTTCTAGAATCAGCTGTCATGGTATCAATTCATAATACTCTTCAAAGTTACAAATATGCTTACAAGTTTTGAATATTAGAATAAGAAGACAGATATGATGTACTTGCTGATTAAAAGACTAAAAATTATGCACAGAAAATTTCACCTGACATTTCAATTGCTGCTGAAATAAATGTGACAAGATTACAGACCCTGAAACATGTATTTAAATGTTAACGGTAAAAAGCTTAGCATCTTGCTTAGAAGATTTTTAAAAGAAACCTACTAAACCCTATCTCTCTTATAAGGAGATCAATGAATGATTAATGAACTTCTATGGTTTTCAATACAAAATCAACTGAATGTTCATTCTAAACACTGTTAAACCCAACAATGCAAATACTGTCATGCGTAATATTCTGTAGGGTATTTCCCACTCCCAGTATCTCCATGCGAACTATCAAAACAAGAGTACTTGCAGTAAAAGGATATGAAAGATTAAGATTTATTTAGGTGTGTGGGCACAATGTGATGGCCACATACTACTGTATACTGACTATTCTGTGAAAAATGTAGTATCATACCCTTGTGTAGTTCAAGCAGAAAGACACTGCAACAAGTTTGTCACGCTAACATGACAGGGCAACACCTTAAGCAACCTTGCATTATTGTCTTTGCTGACTCATGAGCATTCACTTACTATTTTCCAATGTCTGGTATGTCCTACTACCATTTGATTCACAATGAGGACATGAGGTTTGCATGCTTTCTGCAGTCCCTGTAACTCCTAGTAAAAATATTTGAGTGCCGTAAAACCATCTAAAAGCCTCAGGTTTAGCCAGAAGGGAACTTACAAAGTCAAAAAACAGGGGATGGAGGATGTCAGTGTTTCCAAACCAGAATATGGAGCTCAGGCTCCTTGGTTTTCAACTGAAAAGACTGGACTGAGATATGAATTAACCAACTAAATTTCAGCTGGTGCTATTCTGGGCCACCAACAAGCCCAGCGAGGCTAGGAGAACACCGCCAGCCTTTGTGAGATTCCCTCCCCCTGACCTGAGAGTACAGTACGATGTGCTCCAAGTACAGTACAAAAAACTCACTTGAAGGTTCTTTCTTTGACTTTAGGGAAACAGGTTTCAGTGGACTAGCATGGTAATCGCATGTTTTAAAAGCTGCTTGATTTGGTGCTAGTCTTTTATAATTTTGCCTTTGACTGCAAAAAGCTGGAGAATGACAGTATTGTGGTGAGCCTATTCTTGCTGACCAGATCATTCTTTAAAAGTAGAAAATAAGTTCTTATATGACTAGCTACTAGTTTCTCAGCCAAAAAATGTTATCTCATAGGAAAGAGGTTATAGTTTCTTATAATGCCTCTTATCTGTGGATTATTCTGTGCAAACCAGTGGTAGTGGTGGATTCATGGAAGCACAGCTACTTCAGATCCAGCTTCCAACATGTGCTATATGAAAAAAAATCTTATTTCTATTGTATGCCACACTTAACCATTGTAGGTACATAAAGTTAAGCAGGGGTTGAAGTATTTCTTGTCAGTATGGTGAGCCCTACAGAAAGTTTAAATGTTAATTTGTATCAAAACCAGAGTGTAGGTATCCTACCCAGTCAAAGCCCATATTAAACAGGGCTTCATTTTTCCTGGATTTGTGGTGCTGTGATTTTTGGGGTTTTTCTTTTCCAGAATTTTGTGCAACATATAAAAATGGCGGATAATTCTTAATAGTTCTTTTCTAGTTCTGCATAATGAATACTGTTTTTAAGAGCTAATAGTAGAGAAATTAATTTATTCTTTGCATGAACTTCAGGAATTTATTTTATTTACTAATAGAATATGAAGTAATTGATGTTAAATTAAATGTCAAAACTCTTCATTAGGAAATAATAACTTGTATCTTTTTGAGTTTGTAGTCTCCAGGAAAATAAACGAGGATTGCAATGCTATGGTGGTATTGCTTGAACTGTATTTATAGCTTCAGCTCTTCACATGTCTTGTTTTCTTGATTTTAGTATTTCTTAAATCTGAGCACTAATAGTTTTTTTGATGAGGTTTTTTTTATTATTTTCATTTGTCTATATACTCTTCAGAGTACAACTTTGACCTTTTGTTTTAAGTTAATATTGGATAAATAAAGACTGCCTAAAAGTAGATGTAGGTTATGGGTAAGTATTCATTTCACTAACAAAACCCTAAGTCAGTTTCACTCTACGGTATGTTTTGCTCTTTTTGACTGCTGTTCAACTGGGAAATGTCTCAGGCTTGTGGCCCGGATCATGTTCTCAAGGCACAGTGTGAAAGGCAAGGTCTAATACAAACATCACAGCTCCCTTTCAACTGTTAACTCTTGAAGACTAAGAAAAATAATGGGAGGAGTGTGATCTAACTCCAGTTCCACTCTCACACTTCCTCTCTTTGCTATGCCTATGCTCCCATAGGCTAGTAAACCATAGTCTAGTAAACCATGAATTTAAACCCTGTCCATTTTCAGCTTTTAAATTGTTTGAGATCTGGTTCATAATCTTTTACAAGGAAGTACTCTAAATTTTGTCAACAATTAACAATTCCAGTACACTCAAAATCCTGGAAAAAGTGTGCATAATAAGGATCTCTTAAAAACAGTCCATGCTGGCTTCTATTAAGTGTGCCAACAAAGGCTTACAAAAATTGTTTTTATTTGGAAGTCTTTAATCTGTGTAGCTGTTCTAAATAATAATAAAAAAATAAAAATAAAAATAAAAAACAAGAGCTCTGTTTCAGCTAGAAACCTAAGCCTGATAATCAGTGTCTTCCTCTGTGTATATATTCTCCAGATTTCAGAGATAGGAAATACTTATTAAATTAATAAATATTGTTTCAGTCCTAAATTTCTTTTCTACTTTCTAATTTCCTGATTAAATACTTTGAGATTTTAGAATTTACTAAAAGTAAACAAGTTCAAGTAGTTGACGATCTGGTAGTAAGATGACAAAGTTCATCTTTTGTTTATCCAAAAGGAAGACAGAAGCAAGTACTTATGCAAAATTAGCTCCTAACCCAACTAATGGGTTACAGTGGCAAATAATATTTTTCTTCTTCCTAAGGGGTGTAAGTATGTAGTTCCATTTACAAAAATTATATAGATAACTAAAATACCGTGCAAATACCAACATAGCATGACAATTTTTAGAATTGTAATCACATCTGTTCTGATATATTTGCCAAACCACAAAAATTAGCAAAGCAATAATCCTTTGTGTAAATCTGAAAAAGCACAGTTTTTTTTTCTACTAGTGAACATACATAATCTGAATATGAAGGCCAAAATAAAGATAACTCTTAAAATCCCAAATTATATATATAAAAATATATATCTATAAACAGTTTGAAAATAAATCTACAGACTACTGTAAGAGAAAACCATACTTTGCAGAAACTTTAGTGACATTTCTGGATTTCCTCCCCATCCTATAGCTGACAAACAAGCTTATTCTATCCTTGCTTCCAAAACTTTTTCAGCAAACTTTTCACTGGTAATTTCTGTTCTTTTAAATTCATTTTACCCAGGTGCAAAAGTAATCTGGAAGGTCAGCTCCATATATTTTATTTTTTTCTGTGGTGAGTTGCGTGGGTAGGTAGAGAAGAAATGTATTCTCCCTAAACCCTCAAAGAAGTGCATAAAAACTGATTGAATGGGCCAAAATGATTCTTTTGCTGTTCAGAGTATCCACTGTACCTAGAGACATCGCAAGATTGAATTGCTGGCCTGCATAATAATGATAAATCTTTTTATGAATCTCTCAGCATGAAAATCTACATGAACATTCCTTTCTAGTTCATGTAGATATCTGGGTCAATGAAAACCATTAATGTTTATTCTGTCAGTACCTGCTGCAAGATTTTTTTAGTCTATAACTCAATGTCTCTTGAGCCCATTAGGCCTTCTAAGCCCAAAGAGCAGTTATACACACACATTAACTCTTTGTATTGAAATCCCTTATGACTTTTTGATGATAGGAAGTTATAGAGCATGAACTGTAGAACTCTTTTGTAACTTTAATGAAATAACAGATTTTCTCAAAATACTCAAAAGGCAAGAATTCACATCACGAACTAATGATCTGTAATGTCTGATTTGGAAAACGTAAATGTTTCTTTGGTTGTAAGGCTGCCTAAAGCTTTTGAAACTCAACTACTCTTTCGAAAAAGTTGAACTGTCTTGAAGGAGCTTTACTGATATGATTGACATTAAGGGTTCTTTAGTCTAGCTGGTTAATGGATTCTGCAGAAACTTTTCATTCTACAAAAAAACACTACCCACGAACTTCTCAAAAGCAGTATCAGGGATGCAAGACAAAAAAAAATAGAGAGAGGTGTTAAGTGCATGTTGGCAGTTGTAATTTGTAATGATATATCCCTTCTGCTTTCATTTACAAGAGTATATGTAAGATCATAATTCATCTATTGATATTGTGGTATTGCCAGTTACATAGAATTCTTGTTTAGGAACTAAATTCACTTACTACTAAACTCGTTAATTACTAATGAAAAATGTTACATTGGTTCACATATGTGGAGCAAAGAGAGGGGATCTCATTTTACAGTTAATAACCTTGTTAATTTAAAATTAGAACATGTACATTTTACTTTATTTTGTTCTATGAGCTAAATCATAATACGTTTAGTTGAATAGTGCCACAAAGTAAAATTTTACTTCATTTACTACAAATTTTACTTCATTTATTATATTTGCATAAAAGTCAAAACTGCTATTTTTGTTTGCTTGTAGACACTGATTTTAATTGAAGTTTTGGGTATATATACAAAAATTATAAAAATGGAAAAAACTGATGAGGGTATGGACTGAGGTTGCTTTCTAGGAACACTCTGATTCAAAAATCATGTTTTCATATTCTAATTATTTGCATTTTCCATAAGGATAGTCTTTAACTTAAATATGTATATATATAAAACATATATACACACGGTATGCATATATGCATATAGCAAAAATATATACACACATATAATAATATAAGAAGGATATAAAAATGCTAGAATGTGTCCAAAAGAGAGCAATGAAGCTGGTGAATGGACAAGAGGGCAAGACTTATGAGAGGCAGCTAAGTATACTAGGTGTGTTCAGCTTGGAGAAGAAAATAATGTGGGTTGATCTCATATCTGCGTGCAACTTCCTCATGAGGGGCAGCAGAGGAGGAGAGGCGGATCTCTTCTTTCTGGTATCCATTGATAGGATGTGAGGGAATGGCTTAAAAAGCTGCATCAGTTCAGATTGGATATCAGGTAAAAGTTATTTACTGAGAAGACAGTCAAGCACTGGAACAAGTGCCTCAGGGAAGTGGTGATAGCGTCAAGCCTATCAGTGTTCAAGAAGAGTTTGGATAACGTTCTTAGATATATGGTTTATATTTTAGGTTGCCTTGTGTAGCAACAGGAGTTGGAGCCGGTGGTCTTCTTGAGTCCCTCCCAAATCAGGATATTCTATGGTTCTATGAATGGCTTTTAAAATTTCTGGTGTCAAATTGGCCAAAATCAGGGAAGAAAAATGAATTGCAAAAAACTTTGGATTTCTTTTTAGCTCACTATCAGCATAGATAGCAAAAGAATGTGTGAAAAGTAAATTTTAATTTCTTGCCACTCTTCAGAAAGAGAAAACAGGTGATATGGAATTATTGAGATGTTACCCTTTATTCATTTGTTTGTTTAATTTACAATGCCTAAAATTTTTGTTTGTTTGTTTCATTTCAAGGTGTACATTTCAGCAATGAAAGTGAGAGAAGCTGAAAGTTATTTGCGTTTTACCATATAACTTAAAAGGTAAAAGAATTGATTATAACTGATATAGAAAAAAAAAAGAGAAGTGAATCAGTTTAACAAGCAACTTAAAAGAAATATGAGAATGGTAAATTTTTTTTTTATGGAAAAGGAAATTTTACAGAAATAGAAAGAAGAAACCTTTGCAAATTTGAAAGAAAAAAAAGTGTATAAACAATAATGAATGCACCATTATGAAACAGTGGGCAATAAAGGTTTAGTTTTATACAATTGTAACCCAGAAATTAGAGAAGGCAAACATGTATGACACTATAATCAAATTATATTATATCACTTTAAGGTTTATGATCTTAATAAGTATATCTAAAGTGTGCCCAGAAAAAAAGAAAGTGATAAATGACTATATATCTTCTATGATGCTCTGGAGGAATGGACTGTATAGACGTACCAAAGAAAGGCAAAAACAAGCTAGAGGAAAAGGCCTAGAAAAGACCATCACAGGAATACATATCTAACACATAATCCTTTCTAAAAGGAGAAAAATTAATGACACCATATAGGAAGTGAATCACGTGTAGAACTCTGTAAGTAAAATAAGAAATATCATCATGTTTAATTAATGCTACTAATACCTTGTTATCAAAGGAATAGAAGACTAAGATAATAGCAGAATTTCATGTTTAATGAAATATCAAGAGACATATGCACACATCAAAAATCTTACAAGCTACAAAAAAATTTATGTGTGCTAGATAATATTTAATCGTCCTGACCAATCAGAACACTCTTGGGACTTATGAAGAAATGTTGAGATTGTATTTTAGAATATCCTCTGTAATCTCGGCAGTGACAGATCATTCTGGATAGAAACTAAGTTGTAAAAAGTGCCAATGACTATTATCTCTTTAAACAAGGCACAAGAGAACAGCCAGAGTACACACACTTTAAACTCTTCAAAGTCTGATGCAGTCTCACTCATAACACTTTTCATTATTTACAGTGGAATCAAAATGTTGCAGCTAAAAGTTCATTAAAATTTTGTCATCAAAAAAAGAACAAAGACTAGGGATTTGAGGCTATGATGGAAGATTACAACAGAGAAGATCTATAAATGTTTACTAGAAGCATAAACCTTGTTCTTCAGGAAAGGAATCTCTTGGGTGGGAAAAGATCACAGTGAGAAGCTCTTAAATTACTAGCTTTGTTTAACATACCTTCGTTTTCAGAAAAATAAAAGATCTGAAGAGAAGATGTATCCATTTAATATGAATTTCCCACACATTAGAAGTACAGACACATTTGAAGCAAAGTTTTCATAATCCCCCCTATTGCACATCTAAAAGGGAAATAAAAGGACGATGTCTAGTAAGTGGGAGATCTTGAAGTGTCTTCTTTTCATTTACTGAAAGATTTGATTAGAGGTTCAGAAGGATGAAAGGGAACACTAAAATAGTCAGAAGATGAAAATTGTCCCATGTAAAGGAAAGTATTTCTATGATTTTCTCTGATTTCCCTATTATAAGTATCATCAAAATGTTCCATCTTCTGACATAGTTCACCACCACAGGAAGTAGAAAAAGTACATTTACGTACTTATCCAGGTCAAACAAATTGTGACGCTGCCAATGGGACAGTGCTAAGCTCAATGGAAGACAACAGAAACACAGGAACCACTGAACTACCATTTGTTTAATGTGTTTCCGTAACATAAAATGTTCTATAAAAAATGTTCTAAAAACCAGGAGAATGGCCAGCATAAGGGGTAGAGTAGTAAAGATTAAGATGTCAGATGTGATCTTTGGATATATAAACTAAAGAATCTTAGGTGAACCTGTGTTTCCTCTTCATTTGCCCAGTGTGCAATGGTGTTGAAATTTTATCTCCAGTGGCCAGAGGATGATAGATAAGTTCAGGCTAAGAGTGAAGTGTACATACTTAACAGGACAATTAGCCATGTGAATAACTTAAGCAGACTTCTAATGGATTCACTGATGGTTTTAAGGTCCATGTGGTTTACTTGTTCAACATGCAATCTGCTTCAAATTAAAATTAGTTCAGAAATCTGTCTTGGCCTGTGTTAAAGAAGGGAGTGAAGTAAGACTGCGATGACGTCTAACAATCGTAAATTTGTTTTGTTCCTGAAATCTAAAGGTGAAAAGAAAATCTCTGAAGTTATTTCTGTCTATTGCATCATTTCTTACTAACAAAAGCTATGTGATGCTCTTATTTTCAAACATAGGTTTCTCTTCTTCAAATGTAGATTCCTACTACACATTAAGCTTTCTCCCTTGATAGCAGTATGTAACATTTAGGACAAATAATTGCCTTGTTTCTCATATAAACTTTGCTCTTCCTGATCTTTCTGGATTCTACATAAGTTTCTCTGGGCCTATTAAAGCTTTATCTGAGTGGATTATTAGATAAAATTGAATTAAGAAGGATAACTTGATCAAAACTTCACTTAACTATGATTGTTTCCCCCACAAACACAAAGCATACTAAGGAACAGTGTTTCTCCTCATTATTTCAGATGTTCTTTGTTTGATAGACCAGTGTTTTGGTATTTAATTTTTAGTGAAATCTTGATTTAATGAAATTTTAATTGCTGAATAAGTTACAGAATCCAAGTGTTTTCTGATGAAATGACTTCTTTGAGTCAGGCAGACTTAGCTGGCACTTCTTTACTAGGCATTATTTACAGCCAGACACTTTCCTGAAATCACAGATTGCTTTAAGTATTTATTATAAGCAATTGTTCAGGTTAGATAAAAATAATGTGGCATCATCACCATATAAGGTTATTTTCTGCTGCATTCTTCCAAGTTGAACCCCTATGATGAATTAATTGGGTCCTACCCTCTTTGCCAACAGTAAAAGAGACAATGGACATGTCTCATTCCCCTCTGCAATTCAAACAAGACTGATTTAACCCCATTGATTTAGGCAGCTGGTTTTAGCTTTAAATAAAGACAAGCAATCCATTCAAGTATCTGGGGGAAAGCAGGAAAGGAAGTATCTGTATGGGATTGGACTTTAATTAGGAAGTTCTGTCCTGTCTTATTACAGGTGTGTTTGAACTCAGCAAAAGCAGTAGAAATTAATTTATTTTATATATTTTTTTATTTATATTATATTATTTTTTATTTATATATATTATTTTTTATATATATTATATCTGGAACCATGAACAATTCTTGTAAGTATTACTTATGAAGTGTTTTGTCCTTTGCAAATCTATTTTGAACTGTGTGTAAGTGAAAGGAAAATGGGGAATTTAATTGAGTTGCTAGTGTCTTTCCATTTTTTTCTTATGATTCACAGGTGATTGGGCCTCTAAGATCATCATAAGATCAGGCCTTGGCAGAAAAGGAGAGTATAAGAGAATTAAAGATCCCCCCAAGGGACTTCCTTAAACATCCAACAAAATTCACAGAAGATATCCACAGGTCCTGGAGATTTACCTTTGTTTCAAACTTGTTAATGGTGTTAAGATTTCTTTATCTGCTATTATTTCTTTATCTGAAAAACAGCCTGGGAACAGCCTGTCATGTTTAGAGATTCTTTTTTTAGTAACTTGAGAGCCTGGAATATCTGAAGTACTGAAGTGTTTTGAGGTAAGTATAAAAAGTAAGGTTTCTTATTTGCATGCCAAGTTTATTGGATTTAATTGGTGGGATAATGTGGCCTACTTGACTTTTCCTAGCTTAAAAGTCACTCTTTTATTACTGCTATCTTTTTAATGAAATACCTGTTTTGCATGCATACTACATTTTGAGGTTTTAACTCTCATCAGCTTGCTCAGTCTCTCCCTAATGTGGCTAATTCATGATACACTCTTTGATAAATCTTTTTATTTATATTTTTATGTCTCTCCCTTTACGTTTTATCACCTATTCTGGTTTGATATTTATCTGAGTTCTTTTCTATTCTTCATCATCAAATAGAAGACTGTGTTTATTGACTTTATGTAGTGATTTCTCTGTATATTGACTTTGAGCAAGATCCAGATTGCTTGCTCCAGATTCACCAAAACCTAGATATTAAGCATTTGGTCTCTGAAGGGAAATCCCAGACAGCTTAAATCAAGTGCTTCAATTTGTCCCTATTTTGGTTTTTTTTGTTGTTGTTGTTGTTTGTTCTTTTGTGGTTGGGCTTAGTTTTTGTTGGGGAAGGTTCTCTTTGTCATTCTCTTGAATTTCAGTTCTTTTTTATTACATATTTACCAGTAAGAAATGGATACAATTGAATTAATCTCGAAAGCTAATTAATTTCCTCAAATTGTTGTAAAATTTTCAAGATATATTTTGGGAAAGATTTTAGGTTTGATTAGGCTTTTTGTTTTCATTGAGAGAAAGCGGTGAGGTCAGAGTTGTTATTATTAATAAGTAAGCAGTCCACAAAACTTCTTTCTTACTTGTGAATGGCAAATGCAGGGCTGGGTAGAGGTCCTAAACTAGTCCCCATGACCACAACTTATTAAGTGTGTGGACCACCAGCTCAACTTTACCACTCAAGGTATCCAAGACAACCTAACTCCTCTTTGCATTGGCTTCTGTTAAACACCATCCATGGAAGAAATAAAGTTCCTCACTGACTCTGAATGAAAGATTAGAATGAAATGGGCCCTGATTCAGGAAAGAAGTCTTACTTAACTGCCTTTCAAAATTAAAGCTCTGAAGTAAATGGGATTAAAATTCATGTATAAATTCTTTCTTGGAAGAAATTAATTTAAAGAGAACAAGGTATACAAATGAAAAGGGAAAAAGGAATCTAATTTCTTATTCTACTAAGCAAACGATTACATACTCTACATGAATTAAGATGATTTGCTAAATTAGGACCGGATATGCCACACAAGACTTTGTCAGATTTGAAAAAGAATTATTCAGACAGACTGGAAATATAAAATTAGCTTATGCTACATTAATTTAGTCAATGATTTTTTCTGTCTCCCATGAGTGTTGTGAGACAATAATTATCTCATTCTCAAGTAGCTGGACATACAGTAATTTAAACTATCTGATTTAACTATCTTTGTTTCTTTGTTAATCATTTTAAATTATAGCCATTAATTAATTTGAATATATCAGATGTGAATTGAAAGCAGTAGTTTGGAGCAGTATTTTCTGTGTAATGTACAGTATGTTGTAATTAAAGCTAGATGAGCTCTTTTAAAAAAAATAATTCCCTTAATTTGTCATATATGAGCACATGGTGAGCTTAATTAATGTCAGTAGGGTAAAATCAAGCATTTTAAAGTGCTAATTTAGGATAACAGAATATGAGCTGCTGCAATTTTGAAATGCTTATTCATTTCTAATTGTGTGGTTTGTTTCTGAAACATTTCATTGTTTTCGGCCTAGAACAATTGAACTTGTAGGAGGAAGTGGTGAATAACGCTCTAAGTTGCAGTTTGTAGTTGTCTGAAAGCAAAAGGCCCTTAAAGATTTGAGATAGAAATACTATAAATTGTGTTTAGTAGATTATAATCAGCTCTCTGTTATCTGGGGAAATAGAGAACAATTTGTGTAATTAGTGCAAATATCGCTGCAACGGGGTCCTGCCAGGCTCCAAGCAGGACACCAGCCCTTGCTCCAGCACTGTAGTAATAAGTTTTCCCTGGAGCGGCTTGGCCGTTCAAGAGGTTTCTGGCAAATCCATTTCAAGGACAAATAATTTTTGAAATCTCTCTTTATTCCTTGGGTATCTGTTTTTGAGCTCCAGCATTTCTGGAAACATGAAGAACCATCTTTTGTGTGTGGAGCCAAGTTCTAGTGAACACAGGTTATTAAGCTGGGCTGAGTCCAATACAATTACAACTGGAGTATGTAGTCAAATTAGCTTTATTTGACTGAAGGTGTTTAATAATATATTAATAACTGTACCAAACCTAATCTGGTTTTCACAGGACAAGCTATAGTGACTCATTGTATTAATGGAATTATCCATCTGCCAGTAGGGTAACACAGCTATTGATAAAAAAGACTTGGCATTTAAGGGTGAGCTGCATGGTTTGCTGCATGGCTTCCTCAGACGTCCCACAAAGAACTGTCATTTTTAAATAAGTTTTGCTTTAATTTTGTTCACAGAAAGAGTGTTTCTTTGTGGTGGGAGAATAGTAGCCAGGAGTGGGATACTGCAAGCTAATTGCAGATCATTGTAGCTATTACCTTCAAAAGTGTATAAAGGTTGTACAGTAAACATGAAGAGCTGGCTCATTGGCTGAACACTGCTTATAATACTCTGCTCTGCCAAACGGGTAGTGATTTTTTTTATGGTGTTGTTTGGGGTTTTTAATTATCAAGAGTCCTATCAGAAGAATTAAGCACATGACTCAGGACAGGCCCTTCTTAAACCTGAACAGAATACACATATTATAAGCGGATCTTTTGGAACAGTTTCTAAAAACAGGGTCTGGTTTTCTGTTTTGACACTGTAATTTTTCCTTAAAGTTTTCACAGAACACAGTAAATTCCTTTGGCTGAAACATTCTGACTTTTCACTGTTATGTTACATATTGGATGGCTGAGCTTTCCACTTCATTGATAATTACATTTCAGTAGCACTGTGTACATTTAGCTGTAAAATTGTCTGGAAGCTATTGGAGTGAATACTGCAATATAATAGAGATAATATTATTATCATTATTTCTCTGACAAGGTGATTTGCAAATAGGAAGGTGTTTCCATGACTGATAGCTGCCCTATTTTTCCCCTGTGATCAGAGGGCTCTGTGCTAAATAATCTCACTTAAATTAATTTCTAAGATTAAGATTTTTGCACCCCAGAAGAACAGCAGAGAAAATGATGCATTGCATTGGGAATCTTGTTATATTCTGGATGTTTAACCTTGTTTGAGATGGGAGAAAATATTAGTGTTATACTAGACCCAAATAAGGATAAGGCTTCCTAGCCCTTCTTTTCTTGGAGGAGATTCTCTTCCAGAATTGTGTTAAAAGTTAGTATTTTAGTACAGTATCTGTCATGACAGTTAACACCATCATTTCCTGGATGTGGTCCATTAATATGGTCTTGGGCCTCTCCACAACTGTATAAGATCAATAAAGATTTCTATGACAAGGTAACTATATTATCCTTTAAAATGTCTGGGTTTAGTTGAAAACTTTATGATAGGAATATAAAGGAAAATAAATTTAATGGGAAAAACACACAGACAGAATAAGAGTTGAAACGCTAGTTCTGGGCATCACAGTTCTATATCTCCTCTCTTCCATCAAGACAGAAATGCTGTACTTGCTCTCTGTAGCCAGTTATTGTAATATTTCCAGCTAAACAGAAACAGAGGCATCATAAATTCCCCCATAAGCAGTTCTTGTGATACCTAGATACCTAGTTCAACCTAGTTTTACAGATCAAAACATTTTGATTAAGATCCGGGAAAAATATTCCTATTTAAGTATTCCACTGACCTAAATCTCCCAAACTTTTGAAGTTCCTCCAGCTTACAAAAAATACAACAATTGTTTAGAATACAACAACAGAATGCAAAGACGCCCATTGTATTTCAGATGTAATTGCTATCCAGGCATTAACAAAGATCTTTTCAGAAACTGAGAATAAGACAAATAAGACATTGATTTGTAGGTTTTTCTAGTTCCTTAACACATATTTTATAGAAAGCAAAATGAAATATTTTACGTTTATGTACTCATCCCTTGAGGAAAAATCATGGTATAAATTAACAGTTCAGCTTGGTGATATAAACACAATGATTCTGATAAAAATGGGATTTTCCTCAGCTTTGCCTAGGAGTATTCTGAGGGACAGATTTAGCAATATGCATTTAGAGAAGTTTTGGGGGTTTTTAATGGCTGAAAAATTTTGGTGTGGATATTTATTTTAGTAGCCTATTTCTGATAACACTTATAGAGTTCAGTTAACAGTTTAAGGCAAAGCTGACTAGACCTCTGTAACAAGATTTTACAATGTGAAGGCTGAAACGTTTAGACTGAGTCCATGTTCAATGGAGCACTCACTTCTTGTACTGTTGATTTTTATTAGTATTTACGCTTACTTCAACATATCACCCCAAGATCATTGTAATCAATAAAAATGCTTCCACTTGTTTTTAATGAGAGGGGGATTTGTGGTCTCATAGCAGAGCCTGGACCGCTATGCAAGAGTGAGATGGAGTCTATTTATGTGCCAAACCAATTCTAACATTAAGTAACCAGAAACACCTCCTGATGGCAACAGGGCTTAGTGCTCAAATAGCTCAAAAGGAAAAAAGAACCACAAAGCTACTATTTTTGCATGGTTCTGCACTCATTGCCTTTCCTGTGTCATAATAAGACACAACATATATTTTGACAAATTGTAATGCTGAGCTGAGCTTAGCTTGTCCACTTCCAGTTTGCGCATTCAGGCTTTGTTAAAAAATATTAATCATGTTTCGGACAAGGTGAAAAATAGGATGACTTAGTTTAGCTCTACATCTGATGCTTCATACATAGGTCTACTCCCAAACAATAATTCTTTTTTTCTGAAATAATGATATAAAATAAGCTGACATTATAGTTTTTAGTTAGAATTTTAAAAATATTATTTAAAAAAATTAAAAATTGGTTGTCCTTTCAACATAAACTATTGTGTTATTCAGAATTTGGGATATCTGTAGCCTAAAACCACTGACATTATTAAAAAATATTTATGCCCTCCAAATCACTGCCTTTGTCCAAGAGACAAAGATTCAATTTGAATCAAATTTCTAAACTTACTGTCACACAACACTTTGATTTGATTTTTAATGTTCAAAAACATATTGGACTTGGTCATCACCACATACTACCTTGCATAGAACTACTAGAGTACGAACTATATTAACTGACTATGCTGTAATTATCCATGAACGTGAGAAAAAAGCTATCACAGTTACCAAATGGGGTGAAGTGCTACATTAAGGCTGGTACAAAATTGGTCTTTTTTTTTCCTTGGTTATTTTTAGATCACATCTTCCTTCATTCCGCCTCCAACAGCCCCAGGAGATGAGTCATTGAGGCAGCAAGAAATAAATAAGATCAATATCAGAAATGTGTTAAAATCATTGTGAAAATGTCTCAATTTGGGACAAATGTATTAAATGATAGGCCAGCTAGTTTGGTCTTGGAACACGGTCCTGTGGAGTTGGACCTTGTTGTTAACCAAGAAAAAGCTAGAAGAAGAAGATGTGAAAGATTCTACTGTTAATTATCAGCCAAAGGAAAATACTCCCTTGGTAGAAAGAAGTCTGGAAAAGAAAGAGGAAAAATACATTTATAGAACTGTAGGGCAATAGACTAGTAACGTTATCATTTTATGAAAAAATGTATGCTTCAGTAGATTCTCCCTTTTGGTGTAATATAACTGAATGCTTTAAAGAACATTCAGTGACATTAATATATGACTGACTGAAAATTCCCATAAAAGAGAAATACAGTTTTAACTCTAAGTGTTTTAAACAGTGGTTTTCATTACCTGAGAAGTTGAATTTCGTAATATTTTTTTTTTAAAAGATTGTTTTCAGCTGCAAATCAACATTTTATTAGGAGGAAGGATATAAAAAAAACCACAGCAGTACTTAATTTCTGTATTATCAATTGCCAGTACCTCAGTGGGATTGTCTTCTCTTTTTGTCTTTCCTCTCAGCCAGTCTTAGCAAAGAGGTTCATTTCTGAAGAGGCACTGTAGCCATGTGGCTGTTTGGCCTCGCCTCTCAAGAAAGGAAGATTATCATACAGTAAAAAATTTGAACATGAAAAGAAGGAGAGTATAAGGGATTCAATTTACACTTTCACCCAACAGGGTTACAGCTTGTTATTTGGCTGAAAACATCAAACATCCATCTTTTAGGGGGAGGCTTCTGTCATTTCTGTAAAATGTTATTTTCCAACTTATCTTGGAGGATATTGGCAGCTACTAATTTCAGTGATAATTTTAATGAACAGTAGAATCATAGATTGTTTATGCTATAATTTACCCCTGGAGATAATCTACATCTAGTCCCCACTCAAAACCAACTAAATCAGTTCAGTCATGATCTTGTCCATGGAGACTTCAGAGCCTCTCTGGACAAGCTTCTATCTTTGACCACCATGACACTGACATTAATGGAATTTTTAAATTTGCAATAGCTCTTACAGTAATATGTCATCTGAATATTTCTTTACATGTACACACACCTTTCTATCCATGTGTCTCTCGAATTTATATTTATGAACTTTTCTGATCTATGTTTTTTCTTATAACTATTAGTTATTAAAAAATGAACAATTTCCTGATGAAAAAATGTTTCATTTATGAAAAAAATGGGATGAAAGTACACAGCACACTGTTATGTTTTATGGCAAATGTGCACACTTGTGCTCTCTGCTCTTTTTGCCCGCAGTGCACAGAATGGAATTTCCATCACAGTTCTAGTTTCATTCTTAGCTCTGTAGACACATGGAAAATCTGTGATTTTTCAAATAGCCTGAGGCTTGAAATAGATTAACACTTTACCAATGCTTCTATTTCCTAGAAAGTTTATTTTGTTTGTAACTGGGTTTGAAGGCAATGAAAGGCTCAAGGGCTTGCGGCAACACCTGCAGTATATCAGAAGAGATACTCTTTTTTTTGTTTGTCATAAGTGAGAAAATTACACTAACATTTCAAACACACTTCATTTCAATGTATGATAGCAAATATTACAATGCCAACACCATATTAGAATATTACCAATACTGAATGTAATTTATTTTGCATGAACTGAATGCTCCTCACTCCACTTTGACAAATCTTCATAATGAGTTAAAAATACTGAAAAGCAACAACTGAAATCATTCAGTTTGTTGCTACTGGTTCTATCTTTGTTGCTAACTTCGACAACTGCCAGAGCTGTCAGTTCCTATCTAACTTGTATAATGTTAAATATCTGGCTACGAAACTGAGACTTACCATGAAATAGTGAGAAACTGCCCTGATTTTGACCTGAAAAATAAGGTAAGAAAAAGAATTTTTGCTAAGATTTAGCGGGGGGAGGCGTGATATTATTCCAGTGTATGGTGTAACCATGTCAATCTTGATCAATGGGCTGAGGCCAATGGGATGAGGTTCAATAAGGCCAAGTGCCGGGTCCTGTACTTAGGTCACAACAACCCCATGCAGTGCTACAGGCTTGGGGAAAAATGGCTGGAGAGCTGCCTGGCAGAGAAAGACCTGGGGGTTTTGGTTGACTGTCGGCTCAACAAGAGCCAGCAGTGTGCCTAGGTGGCCAAGAAGGCCAACAGCATCTTGGCCTCTATCAGAAACAGTGCGGTGAATAGGACTTGAGAAGTGATCGTCCCCCTGAACTCAGCACTGGTGAGGCCCCACCTTGAGTACTGTGTCCAGTTTTGGGCCCCTTACCACAAAAAAGACATTGAGGTGCTGGAGTGGGTCCAGAGAAGGGCAAAGAAGCTGGTGAGGGGTCTGGAGAGTAAGTCTTATGAGGAAAGGCTGAGGGAGCTGGGGTTGTTCAACCTGGAGAAAAGGAGGCTGAGGGGAGACCTTATCGCTCTCTACAACTACCTGAAAGGAGGCTGTAGAGAGGCGAGGGGCGGTTTCTTCTCCCAAGTCACAGGCGATAGGACAAGAGGAAATGGCCTCAAGTTGTGGCAGGGGAGGGTCAGATTGGATATTAGGAAAATTTTTTACACTGAAAGGGTTATTAAGCATTGGAATGGGCTGCCCAGGGAAGGGGTTGAGGCACCATCCCTGAAGGTGTTCAAAAGACAGGTTGACATAGTGCTAAGTGACATATTTTAGAGATGTGGCTTTTTGTTTTTATCAGTTAGGTTTATGGTTGGACTCAATAATCTTAAAGGTCCCTTCCAACCTAGATAACTCTATGATTCTGTGATTTTATGCTTCTGTGGTTTATATATATTTCTATATACGTATACATACACACATTTTTCAAAACATTAATTGATACAGGTTCAAAGCACTCAGTCTGACAGATTCAAACCCTACATCTCATAACTGCACCATGATATAGCATTGTAATAGGTAGAGAAAGCACTTCCTGTTCTTCCTGTGAAGTGGAACTAGTATGAAGAAAATAATTAAAGCTTCTGTAGATAAGCAGGAGAGCACCAAAGAGAGCCTGATTGTCTAGCTGAACTTTCACCTTAATGAAAAGCATCCTAAATTCCCAGCTCTTCTTCCCAAACTGTTGCTGTACTTCATCTGATGAACAATTACTGCAAAATACATAAACAAGGCTTCAAAAAAAAACTAAGAACCTCTGATGTCCATTAAATACTCTGAGCCTTCCTGTTAAGACACAGTTGTGTGACGCAATTTCAAATCCTTCCTGAACAAGAACATTTTTATCCAGTATACAGTCAAGAAAACTGTCAAGGACTATTAACCACACAGATATACGTCTTACAAAGTTCCTGAACCATGAAGTCTTCTAGGACAATGTCACTGTGTGCTTGACCTCTCATTACGTTCTTTGCTAATCTTTCACTGTTGGGCACTGTCACAACTTCATGTGATATTTACCTTCACCTTTCCTATGGATTTTAATCAGTCGATTGTTGGACAAAAGGCACATTTTTGTCTCAAGGTGTTTGGGTTTTTTTCCCTGAAAATAAAACCTTTATAACATTCCCATGTATGTCATGTGTAAACAGGGTTCCTAATTTGTGATTACAGATTTCCAGGTTTAGAACAGGAAAAACAAAATAATACAAAACAGAACAACCTCCTAAACCCCAAACCAACCAAACAAAGAGACCTTTTGTAGAAAAGGATCTACTAAACTTGAGGAGGAACTTCTTTACTGCGACAGTGGTAGAGCACTGGAACAGGCTGCCCAGAGAGGTGGTGGAGTATCCTTCTCTGGAGACATTCAAAACCCACCTGGACAAGTTCCTGTGCAACGTGCTCTAGCTAAATCTGCTCTGGCAGGAGGGGTTGGACTAGATGATCTCCAGAGGTCCCTTCCAACTCCATATGATTCTATATGCTTAGAAAAAGAAAGAAAACCTGTGTGAAGAGAGTTCGTCAGCAACTAAGTTAAGAAAAACTAGTGGAATAGTCTACAAAACGATTAGTGCAGACTTATATTTAATTCTGGACAAACAAATCAGTTACAATCTTTTTATGGAGCTGGACCTAAAAATAAGTAGCCCAAAATTGTACAGGAAGCATTTGGGCTGTTAGTAGTGTGTAATTCATGCTCAAGCCATGGTACTGTTCTCTGATGTGCTTCAACTCAAACTAGAGAAAATAGAGGAATAGGCAGAAAGTTCAGAGCATTAGCAACTCATTAGTAGAAATACAAAGTGCTTCTGATCGGTTTCTTGGACAGCTCATGGCGAAGCTACACCAGACTGCTAGACACCAAAATACCTAGGTAAATGATCACTGTGAATTAATTTCCTATATGTGTGTTGTTGCATATGTTGGGAAGGATCACTTGTTCCAGATGCATCACACCTACTATGTAAGTACAGCATCAGGGACCATACTCACCCCAGAAATCGGATTTGCTTTCAATATGAACACATACAGAAGATCAACTAACCCAGAACGCACAGGCATGTTTAGAATTCACTGTAAATTTATGCCAATCTTTAAAGGTGTGTTCAAAACCTGCTCAGAATCTTGGATCAGTTTGGTAACTTTACACTAGCGGCTGGGAAGGCCAAGGAGGGAAGGACCAGGATCTGTTATGGCTCTAGGATCATATCTCTGCACGCTGTGTCTACCATCAATGAAGTTCACGCTAGCTGTACTTAGCATATACCACATGTCTATACCTAGCCAATGGAAAGCACATTTCTATACAGGTAGCCTTGTCGTTACAAACAGAAATCAGCTCATGCATAGAGAGCGAGCTGGTGGAGAAATGTGGATTTTTCTGAGAAAAGTATCTTGTGTTTTTTCTGCAAATGGATCACTCTAGATGGTAACTTCAACCTTTTTAAATGTCAGGAAAACTGCACCAAGAAGCTTTCCAGTGTATGAAGCTGTTAATGAAGATATATTAATTATTTACACAATGCATATTTATAAATAGTTTTCTACAAATTAACCATTTTAATCTGTATATCTATTTATCTGTATACCCCAGGCACAAATATAGGAACAATACACACACATTGCAGAACAAAATCTACTATTTAATTTATTTCTTTCACATTTTTATTTTTTGCTATTCCATGCCTTTCATTTTCTTTTATTTTTGTTTGTCTGTTTCATAGTTGAAAACTAAAAATGGTTCTCTTTTTGTGTTTTAAGAGTTTTACAGTTTTTATCTTATGTTATTTTCAAAAAGTAGGAAATATAAAGTGCAAAAAGTGAAGATGACAAATGCCCATATTTCATATGTCTTAAATATTTTTAACTGATTACCACTAAGACGTCAATATTTGATTTTTTTATAAACTGTGATATGCAATAATATCACAACTATAGTTGATATAAATGTACATATGGCAGCTGCATGCTAATGGTTGGCAAACCATTTTAGCAGCAGATAGATTTTGTGTTTTAAAAATATTTGGAATAAAACAATTATTACATCTGTAAAGACATGATATGTTTTAAACACAATCTCATAATCTTTTGCCTAAATAAAATCTTTAGCAATGGTAAGTTTGTTCTTTTCTTTCCCTTCTTTTATGCATGTGTTGAAATATTTAAAAGATTCTCTAGGTCAGTACTTCTGCCTCTTACCTCATCTGAACTACATTAGTTATATTTCAGTAGTCAATACTAGCATAGTAGACCTAGATTTCGCTGGTACTTCTCTCCTGTGGCCCTTAGTTAGCACTGAAATTAATCTGCTAAAAACCAGTGATAGTTTTCCAGGTTTCTATGCCAATTTATTTCATGAATCGTCACAGAATCACCCTACTTCATTAGCTTTAATTTATTTTGATGTCTGGAGTCTACTACTGGGCTAGATCACAGACAATACTTGACATGCAATGTTAAAATATGTTGGTTCACACACAAAGCAACAAGATGTCCTTACCTTGCATTTCTCGACTCCAGTAGTCCAACCAGAGCCTATGTATGTCCATTTAGGAAAGCACAGGACAAAAGCCCATCAGTGTACTGAATGGTATCCTTTATCTATAACATTTTAATGGTATATTTCCATGTTTCAGGCCTTTCACCTATTTATTTGCAGGAAATATTGCAGGTATGAATCGGATAACCTCTAATTTATGCTGCCAGTGAACAAAAAATGAGCATCTGCACATAGCCCCATACTACAAAATGGAACCTCAGCAACTCATCTCCTTGCTTGTAGAACCAAACCTTAAATTTGGTTTGGCCATTTAAATGAGGCAATTTTTTGAGTTCTTGATGAGAACATGTTGACATGTATAAGAACTCAATATTGCTATGCCAGTGATTAATATCAGGCTATTTTATTTCTCTGTAATCAGATCCAAATTTGTGGTTTTAAACTGTTGTGGATATAGAGCACTATACGAATATCAATGATATAAAAATTTACACATTTACTGTGTTATGTACACTCAGCTACCACTATAAAAACTCTGAGCACACAATTGAATCAGAATATATCAGGATCTGTGGTACGGACTACCCTCTCAGCTCTCTAAAATGCATAATTTCTTTTACTTGCAGTACAGTGTTTAGGAACCAGTTGGACATTCAAATATACCTTTTAAAATAACTGGAGAATGCAGTACATAATGTATTCTGATAATTATATTCAGGTTCAATAACATGCAGGCTGAAATGCCCTCATTCCAAAAATGGTGCCATGGTGTAATTTAGAAAGACAATAAAAGTATCTAACACTATGGTTGAATGACATAACTGAACTGAAACAATGACTTGGCTAAGTCTTTCTTCCCCTAGAAAACCACTAAAAATCTGTGACTGAGTTCAGCTTCTTTAGGCAAAATGTTCACTCCCGAGAACAGAACACATAGTCTATATCCTATGCTTTAAAATAATAATGTGAACATCTGCTAGCCTGCTGCGTGGACAATAATTCATATTTTTTCAGCATGAAAACTTGTGCCTGTCCTCCCAAAATTTAAATTGGAACTGAAGACATATACCAATGGGAATGTCAGTTACCATTATCACCACTAGACAATTTGACTCAAATTGTCTTATGTTAATGAATCTGAAAGAAAACATTTAATTGGAGGGTGGTGAAAATAAAAAAAAAATCCAACAAACCCCAAATTAATGAATGGTCTTCTCTGTAAAAAGGCAGAATAAGGTCCCAGTAAAGGAAAGAAATGTATTTTATGTTAAGAATGTGACTTGACATCACTTGCAGAAATAAATCCCTATGGAGTCAAATTACAATCCTGAAAAACTGTTGTCCATAAGTTCAAGGCAAAAGCTGTTCTGTTTTAGGCAAATTCATTGTCACTGAATATGGACATGTTTCTCACAGTTTCCTTGACTAACTGGTTTCAAATATGCTATGTGCTCAGAATAATCCATTTTAGGACAGACTTCCCTCATGGCAGCTGATCCCAGATTTTCCAGACTGAGGACTCTTTTTCTCCAGTAGTCTCTCTCTCTTGCTTTGAAGAATGAGAAACAGAAATTAATTTTGTTTGAAAAAGAGGCCTGAAATAATCAAAAAGGTAGACTAAAACAGAGAGCTTGATGGTAGCAGAAATGGGAATAAATGGGTACAGAAATAGTACAGGCTAGTATTGTAGGCAAAAGTAGCTTAAATAGTGAATGCTAACAAGTGGCACACAATTGACTACATGTGTGTGTAGGCATGAATGCCTGAAACTGAACTTCTGAACTCCAAAACAGAACTCCACTACTAGCGGGGTGCAACTTGTACCAGCTGGTTGTAAATTTTGGTAACACCTGGACTAAACAAAAGTGTCACATTCTGAATCCTTCAATTAATAAAAAGATGTCAGGCAGATCCATCAGTTAGGAAGCGGATCACCTATTGTGCTTCTCTAGATACATTATTTAGGTGGGAAAACTGAGTTCCTGAAAGAAGAGCTGGAGGCCAAAAAGGAGGGTTTCTGAGAAGTGATCTCAGAAAGAAAAAGGGGGCATGGAGAGGAAAGGGTGACGATTGAGATGAAAAAACATCCTGCAAGTCAGGGAGGATTCTGGAAATCTGAGAGCTGAGACAATGCTGGGAAATGTCCAGGGACCTTGGCAGGTACTGTCTGGGGCAGGTAGCTACAAGCAGCTCCACAGCATGAACTGGCACAGCTTTCTGCCCAAACTTCCAGGGCCAGCAAGGACCTCCCAGCAAAGTAGTGGAGAAGTAGTGAGCATAGCAGTGCAGGGGAGTCAGTAAGTAGGATAATCAAACAGGGTAAAAGTGTTAGTCTTGATGGTTCTTAAATAAATCCCGGTACCCATCTCTGCTATGGGTTGTCATTTACTCTGTCTCACCCTTGGCAGCAGGGCAAGGAGGCTTGAATTGGGAACTAAAAGAAAGACTACAAAAAGGATAAGAGCTTTTGCTATGGGCTATTTCTAAAGTGACAGACATTTATTGCAATGTACAGATGCAAACGTGATGCGGAGTCAGGAAAATTCTGCTTTAAGATTTCTGCCTTTTTAGCCATATATGAAAGGAGTATCTGAGGTTTATAAAATTGAGGAGATAGATGTCAACACATCAGAATTAAGATTGCTGATGCAATCTGAATTTATCCTCCCCACTGTGAGTATACATTATGTTAACTGTTCATGACATGGCCCAGTATTTTTTTCACACAGCACAGGTATTCAAATCACCATACACCATAGAGACAATGGAAGCTATTAACCATGAAAGTCCTACAGAGGTTAGGCACAGGGCATAAGGGATTGCTAGGCAAGAAAATCTGTCTCATATTTATGGGTGCTGAATGCTGCCCCAGGGAAATACTCAAAATTTGCTGTGTGATGCTTTTAAAATCACTTAGACACAACTGAGGTCACTCATTTAGTGTCTTTCATTTTTTGGTAGCCTAGCCAGATTTCCTGGAATCTACTCAGCTGACTACTTCAGTTACAGTAGAAGTTAGCAGGAGATATATTTGACTAGATAGAGCTAATATACAATGCTAAGTTTAGTCTACAAATAAAGAAGTCACAGTTGTCTGAAGCTGGCCACGCAATAGAAATGTTGGAGCTGAATCCCTTCACATACCAAATCTCCATCTCTGATGGGAATGACATCATCCTTGGTATCACAGGGTGCTGAGAAGGCTTCTGTGATGTATTCCTACATGATAGTGAAATCAGAAAAGAAAAGTCTGTGAGGAAATGAATAGTTCTCAATAGGAATCTGGATTGTTAGTGTCTAGTAAATAACAAATGGGACCACACATGCTGAACAATGAAACAAAAACAAAGTATTGAGCAGCTGCTCATTAAGTAAGCATCATCCACTCTGTATTGTGAATGAAACAGAGGTCCACTGGAAAATCATTTAATTAAAATTACATTGTAATTCATACAAAACAGAAGCCTTCACAAAAGACTGCTGAATTGATAGCACCCAGGTAACGCTCTTCTAGCATTTCCTAGTCTTCAGATGCATGATTTTGCTGTTTTAATAAAGTATTGTAGCACTGGACTTTTTTGTGTTTCTCATTAGTTTCCATGTATTTGTGTATTATGTGCAAACAACAGTATATAGATGAATAGATTGTTAAATACAGAGAAATACCCATCTGATGAGGTTTCAGTCCTTGCATTTTTCTGCCAGTCTGATTTTCTACAAAAGCTGAGCTCACTTCTCCATTTCTTGTTCTGTACCTTTTAACAATTGAACTCCACTTCATGGAAAATAAAAAGTGAAGGCTGGTATCTGGGGATAAGTGTATTTGTGATCTCTCTTCCATCTATACCATAAAATTGACGTCACACACGGGAGCAAAGCAAAGGATCATATACTTCATTGTATTCCTGCTGAACACAGTGAAAGCATACTGTGCATACTGCACATATTTTTCCCACCTTAAATTTTGCATCATATACTTCAACTGGATGCAGCAAAGCTGATCAGATTTCTTATGAAATGCCTGTGTAATAACCTACTTACTTCAGTTTCAACAGATTATTTTTATTCCAAAGTAGACTATAGCACATGGCATTCATTATCATTATAAAACAAGGTTTTGAATACATTATAAGTCTTTTCATGTCATTGTTCTACATCTCATGTTTTACCTCTTTGGAATATAGTAGTGTTGTACTGTATGTGGGGCCTATATCAATTCATAGTTCTAATATGGGTATTTCTGAATTTATTCTGTATCTTGTTGTGCTAAGATACAGTATTACAAGATTTTAAATATCTTTCTTTTGGTCATGTGGTTAGTACCAAGGCACTGGGCAGAGTTCCAGGTCAAACTTAAGGAAGAAAAATCAAAGAAAACAGATTTCTCTGACTTAAGTTAAACCCTCTTTTCAACTGAGGTTGATATAATTATCAACATCAACATACTTGTATTTAAATGGTTAAATGTATTTTTTTTTAATTAAAAAAAAGAAAGAAAGAAAAAAAGAGTTTTGCCTGACATAATGTCCTTCTTTGCTCTCATGTCATTTCCATTCACTCCTAACAGCTTTGTTAGTTTATATAAAGTAGGTGTAAAAACTCCACAAACTAAACATAACCTTGCCCTCCTGTGAGTTGATTTTAAACTGTGTCTGATGTCATGGCAGGTCAGCATTAGGTTTTTATTTGAGTGTATGTGATTAAAATGCTTTGTGATTCAACCTTTCAAAAATTTCTAAACATACATACTTGACAGAAGTGAAGAGACACAGCCTGATACTTAGGTAAGAAGTCAAGCAAGGATAGAATAAAATTCTGATAATCAAGGAATCCTCATTTAAACAAATTGGTGTTCTTCAGTCACTTCCTAGTGCTTGTTTGGCTTGTTGAGCGTCAGGACAGGTCAATTGCTATAACCCAAACATTAAGATTTTCTTTTTTTCTGAGCAAGGGTTTGTGAGCCTTAGCCATGCATTTTAGAAGACTGTATCAAACTTGGTAAGCCATTATTCAGCTGACACTGGGCACGTCAGGCTTTGTATTTCAGCTACTCCATCATATTTGCTGAAGTTCATCTGAGAAGGTTCTGCCCATCTGCTTGCGTACATCTCATGGCATACAAGAGCTAAACTAAATTCTCAGGTCCTAAGGGGCTGTGTTTGGCTCTCAAGTCCTCTGGTTCATTCTTCAACTATGTTTGCTAAGATAGAAGCCATTGCAGTTACCTCGACTGACCTGCAATTTAGATACACTCTGTTGGGTCCAGAATGAGCTTCTAAGCATAACGATAAACAAGAACCCTTTCTAATATAATTTGCCATAAGCATAAGTGTTAATGTGGAAAGCAATAATTGAAACATAAAAGAACATGTAAGTACTTGGCAATTACAGGAAAGTGAAATACCTTCTATATAGGAGTTGTATGTGAATGGTATTATAACTCCATTTTTTGCAATGCGATTGATGTTTGAAAGACCTTTTGGCTTTCCAACTGACATTTCCTGCTTGGCTCTTCAACATTAGTTAATCTGAGGATAAGAAGATACCTTCACATACTGGAGGCACTAATATCTTCACTCTGTGGTATGCTTTATAAAGATTAAACAAAATGAATGATAATACTAGACTTTATCCAATTGAAAAAAAAAAAAAAAAAGAGAAAAAGAAAAAAAGAAAAAAAAAAGCAGATTTCATTAAAAGGAGGTACAGAGCTGTTCCATTACAGAAACAGGCTAGTGAGCTATCATCGTTAATTCCTTTTCTCCACTCTTCAGCTTTAGGGAAGAAGAACAATTTGATGCATTTTAGATTAGGGCATCCATTCTAGCCAATGAATATGGAATTACAGGGGAAATGGGGTTCAAGGTTTTCTATTCACTGCCCTTTTGCTGATGGGAGTTTTTCTTGGGGAGGACTGTACTCCAGCTCAGATCACAACTCCACATCAATTGCAGGGATTCAGCCGCTGCCAACAGCTTGTGTGTTACTCCACAGACTTTTAGTCCTTTGTTCAAGTAAGTTTAAGGCATTAATATTCATTTCTTGAATAAATATCGTTACTAGGCAGGCACCTTGCAGGTATTGTCAGCATTATTACTAACAGGATTTAGTTCTCAAAGGTAATTATTATTTTGTCCACTTTACAGAGACGGAAATAATGACATAGACAAGGTTTCTGAAAGAATCTGTGTAGGAGGGAAATTGGAATATCCATCCCAGAATGACTTTCAAAGATTAGGTTTGTCATCAGGTTCTTCCCCGGATGCATATCCTCATTCCCATCAGGTATGTTTGCATCCCACGGAACAGTGGATTGCAGGTCAGCAGTCACATCTCCACAGGTGATCCTTCCTATACTGACATTATTTCTGTCATAGCTTATTAGTTGCTTCACTTTTAATTATAGACTAAGATCTCCCTAACTCAAGAATGACAAAAATTGGGTCAAAGTGCCTAGCAGATATATCTTCTCCCACTTACAGAAGAGGAAGAAGGAACTCCCATTGACTTTGAACAAGGAACAGAATTTGTGGGGCCCTAGCCAACTTGATCAAAACCAATTCTTTCCCATAAACCACTTTCTTCCTCCCAGAGACAATTATTTCTATTAAGTGTCATAGGTTCAGTGGTTTTTAACATGTTTTAGTATATGAAAACAATGTCTGTGCCACATTTTAAAATATTAACAACTAATCTCTGTCGTCCTCCTTTCCCTTTTTTAAACTAGATACATAATGGCATCTGTTATGAAAACTTTATTTAGTGAACGGTAATTCTTTTTCCCACTTCCAGTATATTTTGCTCACTTGGGCAAAGTCAGGAAGGCTGAGATATGAGAAATCCTTACAGCATCATAGCAAAACTTGAGAATCAGAGCAGAGCACACAAATCTAAACTGAATGTGCCATTCACAAACTCATACACACTTGTTACGTGCTATAATCTATCTGCAGGCTTCCTACAACCTAGCATGAGCATACCTCTAGGGTAAGACATTTGTCAAACACAGTCCTGAGGTCCATTCAGGGGCTTTAAAGATTTATACAACAGAAATAATATTTTAAATCTCAGAAGGGCTTAGTATTTAGGATGGTTCTTTCTCCTTCAGCATTGGAAGATAGAAGCTTTTGTCTGAAATATGAGTTCATCATTCAATTTTGTGTATGTCAGAAAAACCCGGAAAAACCCACACAATCTGCATCCAAGTGACATTTTCATCATAGAAATAATATTGAAGACTACATCTTGCATTTTTTAGCTAGAAATCTCCAAGTACTTCATGAAGGAGATAAGAACTGAGGAGAACATGTGCTCCATCTAGAAAAGAAGCTGGTGTTACCACTTCAAGGGATGTGGTAATGTGATCCATACAGGCCAGTTCTAATATAGCAGCTCTCCACAGGTGACACCTGCTAAACCTCTGCTGGCACAGATTTCACCTCAGTTTTGTTGCAGAGGAATGCAGTCCTAAGTGGAAGGTAGCTCTTCATGGTACCTTCTAGTATGTCATAAACCTTTGTAGCATACAGCAGCTTTTTAATTCTAATTACCAGGTTTTGGAACTGGCACATTTCTCAAGATTTTCTTCTGCTTGATCACACCAGCACTTCCCTATGTAAACAAAGCACACAGTGGGTGATGATTGCGATAGCTGATGAAAATAAGTAAACAGATTGGAGAACATTAAAGTTTTATGCGTCCCTGCCATCTGCTTTCCCTTCACACTGTACATATTACTATACATATTGTACACAATTGATTTTGTTTCCACTTCAGTAGCAACAGGCACTGTGGCACACCGTCAGTGGCTTGAATAATTCACACAAATGACTGCCATGACTGCTCTAGGTAGCTGCATGTGTGATATTCTGTTTGTTTCTCATCCGATTGTAGTATTAAACTCCTCACAATTCATCTGAATAAAGATATTGAAAGGAAAATGGGAGCAGAAGAGCGATCACCTTTTCCAACACCAAGAACAACTTATTTATATTCATACTAGGCCCATGCATGTAAGGACTTCATTTACTGGTATAAAGTTATTAACAGGGAAATTGGAGCCATAAAATGTTATTTTTTTACCCTTGTTTTTTTCTTTTTTTTTTACCCAAGGAAAGAGGCACTAGTTTGTCTAAATAAGAGCTGCAATGGGCACCCTTTATTAAGGGGCTGTGCAAGAGCACAAAAAGAAACCTTCTTCTCTGATATTCAGATCTCTTTCAGAATATCTGGGAATGCTGCATTTTATTAAATTGAGAAAAAATAAAATAAAAGAATCTAAGGGTATAAACTGCAAGGACAAGGAAATTACTAGTATGACCAATTTGCAGATAGGCTAGATATGAAGAAGATAAATCTCATTATCTGAAATGCAAATACAGTCTATAAATCTGATTTCCATAGAATCATAGAATAGTCCTGGCCAGAAGGGACCTCCAAAGGTCCAAAGGACATCTAGCCATGTCCACAGTCAGCAGGGACACCCCCAACTAAACAAGGGTGCCCAGGGCCTCGGTGAGCCCCCCCCTGAATATTTCCAGGCAAGGGGCCTCAACCACCTCCCTGGGCAACCTGTTCCAGTGTTTGTCAGTATGTAATTCCGGTGATTTCAGTGGAAGACCTTTTTAAATCATAAAGAGGAAGAATAGTCATACATTTCGGGAATTGACTGCCTCTGAATTAATATTCATAAAGAGGAAGAATAGTCATACATTTCGGCAATTGACTGCCTCTGAATTAATATTAGTTTTCTTAGAAGCTGCTTTTCAGGGAATTTCCTGAATGAAGTCAATCAGGAATTAAATTCACAATCTTCTCTACACCTACTGTGATATTAATATTTTCTCAGATGTCATTGTGAATACAGTCCAGCTTCTGTTTATAATGTTCCCAGTATGTAATTAATAACATAAAGAAAATACATCCTTCAGTGTTGACCTTATCATGAGACAGAACTAGGAACTGAGCACCTATCACTATAGTTAATTAAAGCTCTCTTAGTCTTATCCCGTAATTGGTCTTGGTAGAGTAAGCACATGGAGCACCACTAATTGCAAGAGTCTAAAGTTACCCTTTCCTTGGAGAGCAATCTCGTATCAACAACCTTCTTTTCTGTTTTAAAACATAAAATTCCTTGAAAAGTTAAGTATAAATTATAATAAAAGTGGAAAAGATGAAAATATGTGATGTTCCTTTAACAATAAGGAGTATCAGTCCCAGATCTTTGTTAGGAAGGTTGACAATCTCACTGTTAGTTTTTTCCAATGACTATATAAATGTAACAAGACGTACCCTTTAATCTGCTGGATGAAAACTTCACAAATCTGCATAACTACATTTAAAAGCAAAAAATATAATTACCACTTGTTTATGAAGTCTGGAATGTTAAGAAATAACTTAATAAATGAATGCTGGTTTTATAAATCATGATATGAATTTTTCTTATAACATATTTGCAGATTCCTAATCAGAATTATCTACCCTGCTTGTGGAATTAATCAGGTTAATAATTTTAACAAGGATTTATTAACTAGACATTTATAAGTTCTCATTTGTAATCCACTTGAAAGAAAATTAGCCCATTCATAGCTCATCTTTTATGAGCCATCAGGTCACTTTCATGCATGAATTAAAACTAATATTTTTTTAGATCATTATTGTACTACACTTTCTCAATACAGATTAATTCTACACTGACAAAATATCCATTAAGTTTCAGTTTATGGGCCTCTGGAAGATCTGAATAGTAATCATTCCAAAAGATTGTGACAAAGCTCACAGTCATCTTTTATTTAAAATAAAGCTGAGATTTTGGGTTTTGGAAGGACCTGAACAGCCTATGTAGTCCTATTCCAAAACTACAAGGTAAAGACACAGAATTTTGATTTAGAATCAAGACAGTGGATTGTAAAATGTGCAGAACCATTATAAACCCAGATTCTAATAAATTTATTCTTTTTTCATAAGTCTAACATGGTAGTGGGACTACTACTAAGAAAGCTGCTATTAGAACAATCTGTTTAATAGCTAACATATCATTATAAATATACAGCAGACATAGCAAAGCTTTATTTCTGTTGGCTATATACTCAAAGGCATAGCTTTTTTAACAAAGTATTTGGGCCTTTTTGAAAAATGGCCCTGCAAGAGCTCCTTGGCCTGCAATTATTTAGTAGACATTGCATATGTGTATTTCTCCTGGAGTTTCTGGGACTATTCTTCATTTCATTTAAAAAAAAATCAAATCACAATAATTCCAAAATTTTTCTTTGAAAATTTACTGGAGGATAAAATATCTTGTATTGCAGAATAGGCCAAGTGACAATGAAGAAAATTACTGAAGACACATAATAGTTATAATTTAGTACCTCTGCATTTTTCACTGTAGTTTTTATTGTGACAGAAAGGAAAAATAAAAATATCCACTCAATCAGAGGCCTAGAAGTGTTGTAGTAAATATCTGCTTCAAAACATCAAATAGATTATCTCACAGGAAGGAAGGAATGTATCAGTGACCATAGTAAACATGTGAGGTCTCACAGTCAGTGGGAACGGAAACGTCTTTAATATTTGTTATAGTACAGCTTATTGCACTATTTAATGTTGCTTTTAGGGAGTCAAGGTTATTGTTCTGGGCTTCTAAATGATGGAAGCATAAGCTCTGGAGAACAAATAGTGAAATTGAAGCAATTGCAATCAGCTTTGGATACTATACTGGTTGTAGACCTCTTGAGCTATAAAGACTGCACCTGTTTACAAAAACCACAAAAACCTCATCCTACTGAATGCCATCAGAAGTGACAGGAGATGCTCTGAAATTAAGATTTTTTTGGTTAATATTTGTTAATAGTTAACATTTACGCTTGGATTTGAGTAACGTCTTGTTTTCATTTTCCCAGGTGACCTGCATTTGATTGCTGAATGCTCAATCAGTTGGTGAAGTGAACTAAGCCTTAGCATGCTAAGCCTCCTGAAGAAAGAAAGTGACACCACTGTCTTGAAAGCAGTAGTGAAATGGGATCTATCATATGATCCATGCAGTTGTTGATATGGGGAAAGGAAGGAAACATTGAATACTTCATGAAAGATGTTGGTAGGGGAGAATTTATTGGACAGACATGGTGCACAAACATGACCCTTGCTTTGAAGGTGCCCTCTGACATAAGCAAGAGGAAGAAAGGTTCAAGGTTACAGTCTTTCCATCATCCCGATAAGGTGCACCTCCTATACCCCGAGGGAGGAACATCTAACACCCACTTACATTTACCTAAGTACATACAGAAATCTGTGAAAATAGTTATTGCATGGCTGAAAAGCTGCTAACCAATATATAATGGTAATGTCCCACTTTCTGGAGAGAGAACAGTACTTCATGTCTCTGAGACT
Source organism: Calidris pugnax (assembly GCF_001431845.1). Classification (NCBI taxonomy): domain Eukaryota; kingdom Metazoa; phylum Chordata; class Aves; order Charadriiformes; family Scolopacidae; genus Calidris; species Calidris pugnax. The sequence continues at coordinate 38,521,066 of NW_015094506.1, read as the reverse complement.
CATTAGTTTCACTGAGCCTTTAACACAGGGATGTGTCCATAGTGCAATGTTCATGTCAAAATAAACTTTGTATGTCTCATCCTGCACACAGCATTTTCCCTAAAATGCTGCTGTTTGAAGCAGAATCAGGGCCTAAGTGAGTAACTGAGAACAAACCACTTTAAGATAGACCACAGCATCTAAAATGCTGGGCATCTTTTCTACTTTACGGAAACTTATGATTCTGCTCATCTATTTTTAAATGTCAAGAATCCACAAACTTTGTTGTTGCTTCTTTCTCTTTCTTTCTATGCACCTTTCTTGTGGGCAGAGAGAGAGGTGACCAAAAGAATGGTTGAGTCCATAAAAGTTTGATTGTATCTTTACAGATGTCTCATCTAAATTGCACTTCTGATTCGCCACGCTGTGTTTGTTTTTGGACATACAGACATCAATTCTGCGTATGTGCACACTGCTCCAAGGAGAAAGGATCAAGCAGTTCTTGATTTGGCAGGGACAGGAGAGTTCCAGAGGGTTTGGCGTACAGAAGAGGAATGCTTGCCTGACTTTACCAGTGGTGCAATAGCTTTATTGCTGCTCTGACATGGACACAACAAACAGTAACTGAGAAACAAAAGAGTAACTGAGAAACTGAGTGACCTGGTCCCAGCCACAAACAGCTTTGCTGTCTGTACTACAGATGATTAACTGTCCTATTTTTACTCAATCCTGTTTGCTAACTCACTAAGCCACAGACAGTTAACAGAAATTATTTTTTTTTTTTTCCTGTTTAAGCTACTGACTATGAGCTCATCATTTAGTGACAGTTGGACTCAGGAATGCACAAATGAATATATACTGACCCTGAATTTAACTGACCTATTTATTCAGACCTTGTAGCTTTGTGAAACTGCTTGCAACATGAGACTTGAAATAACCTTGAGTAACTCCAACAGCAACAGGAACAACATTCCATTGTCACTGAACTTAAGCACCCAAAGCAGGGTGAGAAGCAAAACTTTTTAGCAGACCGGGAAGAGAGCATGCATAAAAGCCTAGCATACTTCACTAAAGCAGATTTATTATCTTCCCGTGATCTCTAAACACTACAAATGAACAAAGCTATGCCAGTTCTCGGAATCACACACTATAATTTGAAAATCTCTTTATCTGCTTCAGTTGCATTTTTTAAAATAAAAGGACAGCAGAGACAGAAAACATTTTATCATACAATAAAACTGTTTTTTGGCTAGATCTCTTAGGCCTTGCTGATTTACTTGCAGTTAATTTTCCCCTCCATATTTTCCATTTAACAAATGCTGTGAACGAAACAGTATTTGCATCCTTGTACCTTCAAATTAACAGAATACTTCTTCTGAAGTTGCTAAATTCCCCTAGAAATTTTTGTAGCAGATACTAATTCATAGAAAGTAGTGCCCGGAACAATTCCCCATGAGATAAGGCCTCAAAGTAACAGTTTAGTTACTTTTTGACTTTTTGG
>NW_015094506.1:38457129-38519464 GCF_001431845.1 Calidris pugnax | reverse complement strand
CTTTTTGACTTTTTGGTTTTTTTTTTTTTTTTTTTTTACCACTCATATAGGCTGCTAGAGAAATGCATATAGAAGTCTTGCCACCTTTGCTACAGAGAAATGAATTCGCATGTTGTTTGTCCTGCAACACTGTCACTGGAGGCCTAATCCCACACTTGTGCACACATGAGTAGCACACAGTTTTACCCAGGGCATCCAAATAGTCACTCACTGTCCAGCATCTCTGAACAGCATTTTGACTCGGGAAATAGAACACAAAAATATTAGTGACTTGTTCAGGACTCAAAAATAAATCAGGGTGAAGGGCTGAAATCAGTGCTTTTAAAAGTCAGTTCTAGTATAGTGAACAGATTTCTGTATAACTTTCAGTCTTTGTTCCCCCTCTTCTTCACTTTCTCTCACCCTATCATTTTTAACGATTTGGCTTCTAATCTAAGGGATTTTCTTCCTTTCAGATTTCTTCTGTAAAACTGTTGAAAACCACCATCCATCTCTAAAAATTTAAGCAGTGGAATATCTGAGACAAAACTTCATTTTATGTTTAGCTAAAGCATATTTATTTATTTTTATTATTTATAACTGAAAAAACCCAATACCTTTCTTTTATGATCTTACATAGCACTGAAAATGACTGAACTTTTAACTTAAAAGCAAATTAACCAGTGAATTTTTTAAAACATAGAACGTATACAGGAGTAGTTGAAAGTTTGATACTCAGACATTTCACATCAGCAGTTCACACGAACTACAACTGAACTGTTGCATGCTCTAGTGAACTCCTCTGGAGTTCAGTTTTCATGGGATTTCCCTCCTGCACTTTTTCTTTTTTGAGGTGAGGAGAAAGTTCTGAAATCCAAAATCAGATTTACAGACTACCGAGGCAATTCCTCCTATATGAAGCAAATGTCTTTCAATAAATATTAAATTCTGATAAAAAAAACCCAACAAAATAGTTATTTCAATAAAATCAGGAAAGTCAAATCATCAGTGATGACACTTGTCTTCCTCCTTTCTCCTCTAGAACTCAGACAATCAGCAATAACTGTTCTTGATATTGAGAGTCTTCTGAGTAGAGGCTGTATCTTGACATTTGCATTTCTTTATTCCTGTAGCATTTTGAAGGTCATGACTCACTGAAAAAGCAAACAAACATTCATGTTGTCATCTCAAAACAGTCCCAACAGTGCATGCTCCTTAACCTTCCCCACTCTTCTGTACTTCCAGTTGAAGCTCTTCTGATGTTATGACAAATGAGTAATCTGATATACCTGTCAGTTGTCATTATACCTTCTCTTTGGTATGTGAATCTATCTGCATTTTCATTCTCTAAATTCAGACAGTGTGCTCCAGAAATACGCTACTGGTCAACTGGAATACAAACAACAATAATCTATGGAGTACAAAGTAGACTTGAACTGAAGTCAACTTCATGAGAAATAACCCCAGGTGATACTTCTTCCTTAATATACAAATTTACCTCATGCTCACCTCATACTCTCATTCTGGTCCTGTTCTCGTAATCCTGGAACATATGAAAATAAAAACTAAACCAAGACTTAAGGTTATTTATAGATATCCTATTTGCAGTCTACACAAGGACACTAATCCAAGTTACCTAAGAGTCTGCCCTAGTCTTCTACATGGCAAAAAAAAAAATCCAGAAAGCCTGAGCATGTTTTTTTCTCGAATTCAGCTGAAATTTAAGTAAGCAGCTATTATAATTTTAATTTTTAACATGTCATAAATTACATTTATAACACCTTCAGCATAGATTTGAAAATTTTGAAGAGAATATTCCTAGTTATTAGTATTGTTGGTAGTAAAATCTATGCCTGGATAAAGAGTATTTCTTAAAGTGTTTATCAGGGTCATGTGTAAGAAGCCTTGAAGAAAGTAATTAATTCAATCAATGTTCTCATACGGATGATTGCAGTCAGGTGACTAGAACTCATGTTGTTCTAGCAGTGCTGTAAAGAAGTATCCATACACTAAATCAAAACAACAACTAAAATTGAGTCACTGATTCACTTCCTACTATTTGTATATGGATAGTCATTTACTATTTCTGCTCAGATCAAAGTAGCAGAAACAGTACTGGTCAGAGTCAGACAGTGACTCAGTAGGTTCCCACTTTGGTAGACTTGCTGTACTTTGAACTGTTCCTCATGAGAGGGTGCAGTTCTTCCAGCCTGGACTTTGCACTCTATGTTGGAGCTCCCATTGTCATTCCTCTCCTAGTTTATTGGTTTCATTTTTTTTGGCTACAAGCCATGACGCACTGTGCAACCAGGAAGAACATATGGTCCTTTGAACATTGATTGTGCCATAGCTGCTCCCTTCACTTCACTCTCAGCCTGGCTCGTTTGGCAAATCTGGTAAATCCTTCAGATGTTAAAGGTTCAGCTCCGCAAAGATCCATTTACTGGGTGTTTAAGTGTGAGTTAGAGCCCAGCAATCTCATGTCTTATGTTATTTTTCCTTCTCTGCCTGTCTGATGCTCAGGCTTCTAAGCTTATTGGCAGCTTCTTTTAAGAACCTCTGCCCATCTGACCAAACTAATCTGGGAATCTTTTGCCCATATACTCCATTCTTCAGGATCTTAATCTTATTAGATCTAGTTAATAATTTACCTATTTCAACGTATTTATATGTGTGTACAGTGGGAGCTTTTTCTTAATGAAGCCAGGAAATTTTGAATCCAAAAAAGTCTTTAATGATAAAAGTGGTTGTTACTTGCAAAATAAGTATTTGTTAACATTCATAAAGCTGGTATCTCATTCTAATACTCTGCTAACAACTCCAAAGTAGAGCAAGTGAATTATAATAATGTCATTTTAAAATCTACCATCTACACATACTGTATTATTTGTGCATTTGTTTCATGCCTTTTCTTTAATAAATACTTTTAAAATTTGACTATGACAAAAAAAGTATTTTCTGTAATTTATAAATCTAAAGTAAGGTTTTTAATTCTGCTCTCCTTGCTTCCTTGTTGCATTTTTTTATCTTTTTTTTTTTTTTTAAATGGAGATGCTTCTGGGAAGCACTCAATGGCTTAAATAAAGATTCTCTGAAGTTTGGTTTCAAAGAGTTAGAGAATACTGGAATATTTCAGCAGTGGACAAACAAGTAAAAGGTAAATTTCAAGGAAGCCAGTAGAATTTTTTTTCCTGTGATTTTAATGGAGATTGAATCTAGTTGTTGAAGTGAAAAATAAAGAAATATTATTATAATCTTCAAAGGAGTGAAGCTGTCACAGAAAACAGCTCCCAGGCCATTGAATTTCTTCATACTTAATAAATCCTACCAGTGTATTTTCAATAAACTGAACAGTCCTACAAACCCTCTCCATATATACTGCACAAACCACTAAATTTTCTGAGCTGAAGATCTCACTACTTCTGACTGGCAAGCAGCAGAACTCATCTATGGAAAACATATGTGTTTTACACCTTCCATGTATGACACTTCAGTTATTTAAAATTCCAGCTTCCCTAGTAGAAGATGACAAGGGTGAATTACATATGTTAGTGAAAGATGACCTCTAAGTATTTATTTAGCCTGCATGTGAAAATATGGCTCCCTAACATCTCTGAGTTCTTTGTTAGGATAAGTTTAAACCTGAGATCAATATGGAAGTCCCATCTTTTCCTCACTTTTAGGAAATGGCAGATTGGTAAAAGCAAAACTAAAATGCTACAGTTTGACACTAATCCAAATATGTGCAGCTTCGCATGCTTTCCTGAATAAAATGTTTATTTCTTTTTCACATAAAATAAGGCACTGTCTGTAAAAAATAGGTATCTAATGTACCTTTTGAATTGCTGCATAGAACAAAGTAGATGAAACAGTAAAACAGAAATGTGTTGATGAAGACGTTTTCAAAGAGGTGTCTCAAAAATACCAATTTTACTGGATTGTTATTTGAAATTAACAAAAAATGCCCAAATACCTTCCATGTGACAGGCAGAACATGGGATCAATTCTGAAGACAGCAGTAAGTGGGAAGAAAGACAAAGAGGCAAGAAGAGAAGAGTGTAGTGCTGTTTCACTTTCTTTCATGATCTAAAAACTAATCCTAGCGAACTCTGAAGAGTATCAACGAACTCTGAAGAGTATCAAGCTATACTTACATTTAAAAACCCTCAAATAATCTTTTCAGATCTGACTTCAGACTTAGGAATTTTAACTTACAGGAACTGGTCCACTAACATCAAGGCAATGTTTATATAAAAAATGGTGATTTCTTTATTATGTACCATCTCAAAAATTTAAAGAAAAATTATTTGAAAATATAATTGAAAAGTTTGAAAGTAAATTATGGTTAAGAGTAGCTCATTTTCTAATTTAACATATACTGACACTTATTACATGCAAACTCTTTAATTCCATCTAATGATCTTTGTTCTCTGACGTGGTGCTTGTTTTCATTCCTCTAGCATGCTATCTAAGGACACAAATGACGGACTGCAGCATGTCACCAAGCTTTCTGAAAATTCACTGATATTGATGGATTAAAACTAAACCAGAAGAAGCTTAAAAAGTAAATAGACTGTGGTAATGACAATCTGTAAACTAATTAAAGTCTAACTATATCATTCAATTACAAAACACAAAAAATAGTAGTGTGGGTAAAACACATACTTCATTTTTGGATTGATACACAGACGATTGCAGCATTGTAATCAACAGATTCGTGAACATTATTCCTAACTGAGCTTTCAATATGCATAATTCATAAGAAGTAGGGCGTGTAATTCATAGGAATGAGGGCAAATATATTGGGTGTCGAAACTGTTGTCTTCCCTGGATGCTCTCCACTGGTTTGAGAATCCTATGTTCAGGGAAGAGCTTCCCCTATGGTAGTTTTCTCAGTAGGTGGCTTAATTAAACTTCAGCCCAGAGTACTGGCTTGTTGGGCTCAGACTGCATGCTTGGCTTTTCCCAGAAGCTGTGGTAATTCCTGAAATGTCGAAACAGATTGTTTCAAGCAGGTCATAAAAACGTAACTTGTCAGTTTCTCTAAAGCTCCAGCTGCTGCACACAACTTTCTGCCCACCCTGAAGACAGACAATTGTGTTTCAGCTATTGTGTTAGTGGTGATGTATTCCTTGCCCAGCCTTGAAAACCACTGGATACAATGTTAGTTATTTACATATGGTGGAATAATATATTCCATAATAGCTTTAAGTAATGGCATAAAAAGTTTAGTTCAATGTGAAAATCAGGTTTTTTAAGACCGCCTTGCACACCATCATGGTGAAATGCCCACCCGACTGAACTGATGGGCGTCTTGTTATTTGTCAGTGGGTCCCAACAGCTGTGTATAAATACAGGTCATTATTTTTTTCCTCTAAGATCTTATATCAACATTACATTTTGATACCATATTCATAAACTGCTCAGAAAACACTTAAATTGTGCTTGGGAGGCAAGATACAAAAATAAAAATAATAGGTTCAATGTTGTACATATTTTACTCTCACAGATTGCTTCTGATAACAGATTTTTTTGTTGATCAAATGAGCAGTTTTAAATTGCTTGAGTTCCAGATAACATGGCACTTAGTTTCCCAATGCATGTATTGCTGATTACAGCAAAAATCCCCATATGACTTTTGATGCATATACAAGAGAATTTTACAGTCTTTTAAGGTCAGATATACTGTGCCTTGGAGGCAAGGGAAAGAAGGAGAGCAGAGCCTCTGAAAATTTCGTATTGAAATTAAAAAATAAGTACGTAAATATTTCATTCCCACAATTTGAGCCAAAAGATGCATTTGAAACACAGAACTATCAGAAATAATGTCCTGTTGGTGTGTAACTTCTCTCACATTGCTTAACGGCCTTTATCTGCAATTGACATGTAAGTAGTTTGAATGAAATGGATTCAGAATATTAGGTCAATGTTGTATACAGAGACCAAAATAAGGAATAAAATGCCTGTATTAAAATCAGTGCAGGCCTGATTTAAAATTGTTGGAAAAAATGCTTTGGAAAAGCTGTGAATAAGGTTTTGTAATAATCAGTTAATAAATACCTCAGGGTGTGACTTTCCTCCATCTCTGCAATAAGAATATAGCACATGATTTGCACACTTTTCTTTCATCCATGCAAGGCATCTTTCTTGTGTCCTTTGTCCATAACAGATTCAAGTGCCCTTCCATGGTTACTAGCGAGAAGGCATTCAAGCAACAAGAAATTATCAGACATCCCTGTTTTTAATGTTTATTTGTCACAGTTGTTCATAATTTCACTTTAAGGTTTTGGTTATTGACTTGAGCTGCCTGTAAGTACTTTTTTTCCATTTTACACAAATGCACAAAATACATAGTTATCCCTAGAGTCCTTGCAATTACCTGTTATCAGATAGTTTGCATAGTACAACATTTGTCTATCAAACTTTCCCAAGTAAGAAAAAAAAGAAACTATACAAAATTAGTTTTCATTTTTCTGATTACCCATGTCACTTTTCCAGTCCACAGTTACAATGAATAAATAATTCATCATAAACAAATAAATAATAAATTATAAATTAATTTGATTGAAAAAAATATGTATCTCAAAGAGAAAGATAAAAATTGTGAGCTTCTCCAATTTCACTTCCATTCTTCTAAAGTAAGCGGAAAAGTAAATTTATGTCCAAAAATCAAGTTAAAACCTCCAGCATTTATACTTGTCAAAACCTTAGCTATCTTCGCAGACAAGATTCTGCAACCACAGTGAGCAGTGAGACCTCTCAGTCTAAAGCTGCTTATTTACTGCAATATCTTCCTTGGTTAGTTTTCTCAGCCAACAGAAACAAGTCTTCTCAATTGGATGGTTGAGAGTGAGTCTATTTTAAGTCACCTCAGTCACTCTCTGAGGATCCTATGAGTCTACACAGACATTAAAAGAAATAAAGGGAGACTATGGGTACACTTAAAGAACTAAACAAGACAAGGTCAGGAGCTGATAGCTGGTTCAGAGAATAAGGTGTCAGGGCTGCTTCCATCCACACTAAATAATGCTTGGCCCTGGGCCTTGGCTGGGCAGCAAATGATCCCTTGGAGGCCAGTTATTACCATCATTGATAGCTATAACTACAACAGCTCCAACTGTACAATTATTGTTGTTTTGTGAGTATTTTTCTCACTTTAATAAGCCTGCAGTACTAAGACATTGAAACCCATCAGGGTGGGGCATTATATCCTGATGCTATAATGTGAATTCCTACAGTAAGGGTTTCCACTCTGTCACCTAAGGCTAGTGATTCTAAACCATATCCGTTGTGAACTAAGAATTAAACAATGGAGACAATTATGGTTCTTTGCCTTGTGTCTTTGCTTTCTTCCTATTTTGTTTTCTACAGTAGATATAGCCAGCTGACTAGTTCATCTGGCTGAATAAGGTGTCTGAAGTTGAGCATTATGAATGCTCCCCGTATCTCTTTGTTATTCTTTTTTTTAATGTTTAATGATTAAATACTCTGCTTTGTCTTTGTTGAGAAATTGCTACCAGTTATCAACATTTCTAAACTGTCCAAAACATCCAAACAAGATAGATGTGCTATGTATAATGGATAGATATTTCATATGTATTAATAATTCATCATAGAAAGGTCCAAAAATCCAGTAGCAAAACTGTCACCCTTGCAAAATTACAGTTAGAGACAACCCAGCACAAAATTTCAATGGTATTCAGTGCACTACAGTTGTGCACAAGGACTATACCAAGGTAAACTTACCTTGGGAAAAATTACTCTGTGCTGACAAGTACAAGTAAAACCTTAGTAGCCGAGCAGTTACAAGGTACCTGGTGACATTTTCTGTAAAATTTCCATATAATCTGTTATGTTTGCCCTTTGTTATTTCTGTTGCCTGGAATGAATTAATTCTAGGTGTTCCTCTAAATACCTACCTGTTGCATTCTCACGGGTGATCAGATTTCAACAATAATGAAAAAAACTCTTAAACCACTTCAAGGTTAAAAAAAAGAAGTCATACATTCTCACCAAGCACTCCTGAGAAGGTGAGTTTCCATTTATTTAGTAAGAGAGTAAAAGACAGGAAGTAAAGGTCTTTTAATGAAGTGTGCCAGCCTGCTAGAGAAAAAGACAGCAACAGAAAATAAGCTGATACTTATTTGTCCAGAGTCTGAGATTTACTGCAGGATGCAGGGGGATTTACCTCGCCAATATCCAACTTTCCACATGCTTAAAGAAGTCTGGGGAACTCCTACCTTTCCATTGCAATACAGCATCTCTTCAACGCTGAAGTGCTAGAGAAAGTTGTGCAGTCATAAGGTCTTCTTCATGGCCACTGCCCAGCAAGCACACTATCAATATGCCAAGCAGGGAAGAAGTTACAATCCAATAGTAAATCCAGTACAATCCAGGGAAGAAGATACAATCCAATAGTAAAGTACAATCAGATATGATCATTCAATGCATACCTGTGAATTTGCATTATAAACTTTTCTTCTTATCCTTCTTACTAAATTTTCAGCAGCTGGCTCTGAGAATTACAGTAATAGGTGGAGAACTTGCTTCCCTGGATTCTGGCTTGTATGAAATTTGATGCTGATGTTAGGTTTGAAATGAAAAAAATTCATCCCATACATGAGGATATTATTATCATTTGTCAAAATGTGGTAAAACTCAAAAATACATTTGATATGCAATTTCATTAATAAGAAGCACCTAGCTACCAGTCTCAGATATTGTATCTAGGTACTGAAATACTGACTCATCTTAGCTGCCACAGCAATGTTTTCTGGGAGAGAGAAGGTCTTGGATAGCCAAGACACAAACTGTGGCATGTTTTGTTGATGTGAATGAATAGGCAAGAGGCCAACATACTTCCTAGAAAACTGATACCTTTTATTTCAGCTAATCTTGTTTGACAGAAATTCGGACATATCTTGTAAAAGTTTCAGAAGGGTACTCTGAATATAGAAGAACTAGAGCTATTTTAGAAAAACAGAGTTATAAATGGTGGTGTAATATGAGGAGTCCAGCCTTTAAAGGAAATCATAATGAATGCATAGCTCAGGGCAAAGAAAGACCATCTTGGACGTAAGTACCACCCGATGGTTTGCAGTTGCAAACCATCGATGAGGGAGCAGCACAGGAAGGCTTTTCCTCCTCTTAACATGCTCTCTCAAAAACACTTTCTGCACTGGGTCATGTTACTAGAGCTAAAAGGGAACTTTCACCCTTCCCTGAATCCCCACTGGCAAGAACTGCTCCCTATTCTGATAATTACGCTGGAGAGTTGTGATGACATTGAGGAAAACCAGCAGAAAAATGTCTAAGGATGCCTGAACTGACTGCAGATGGCATTCCCAATAACAAAATTAAGAAACAATATGAGAGTGGTCAGTAGCTGCTGCCAGATGCTCTGCTTTAGAGATACTGGGTCTGTTAGCTCACTTTTACACTGCCACAGTTTTCTGTTACTCAGCTTGGCTCTCAAGGAAGATGAGAACAAATTTTTCTGGAAAATTTATTGTGTAGTCTGGGCAATCCATGGAGAAGACTACTGGAGAATCAAACCATGGACTACAATTTATAGCCTTTCAGTTAAATTTTAAACTCTGTTTGTTTGCTTGTTTGTTTTTCAGAAACTTGAATGACTTCAACTTGTGGGGTCCATCGTGCCAGGATTTTGCCTTTCATGATTAAGACCAAATCTTAGGCAATGGCAAAACCTGGATGTTGTGTGGAAGAAAGGTTCCATAGCCACCTGCTAGCACACAAAATATCTGTTTCTGCTTTAGCAATCCATCCTCCCCCTCAGTCCCAGGAAGGAAAGGGAATTGTATCCAGTGATTTTGGTGTTTTACCAAAGTGCAGCTGTTTCCTTTTAGAAATTTCAAGCTAGGTTTAGTTAACTAAAAGGGAGAGGGCATTAAATAGGCCACTTCCTGGACAGTAGACTAAATTAAAGGCTAGAACAACAGAGGCAGATATTAGTGTCTGAGACTGGTACTTAAAAGCAATAAAACAAGGAAGTCTGGGTTGACATTCCATCATAATAACATGAGGAAAATCGGATGAGGGGCAGGGTGGTTGCCATAGCCAAGACATAAGGCTGTCTAGGACTCTGCTATGAAACATGACAATAAAAGATAAAAGCTTACATTTCTAAGGACTTGCACATGCCATGTATATACTTAAGGGCTGTTGAGTTTTTTTGTTGTGTTCATGGTGTTGGAATACAGCTTTGAACACAGTGTAAACAATTTATTAACACACACACTTAACAGTGAATACAGTAAATTTGCCGAGTTCATTAAAACATATTTAGATTGTTAAATCACCATTTCTCTCAGCTTATCCAGAAAGCATGTCTGGTTAGTCACAATGCAAGAAAGATAAATGCTTTGAAAATTAATCTTGACAGCAACCAGCATAGTAAAATCTATCAGCATATCTCATTTAGAAATCTTCTCATGATGGTTAATATTTCTTACTAAAAGCATGCATCTTTATTATTAACATTGTGAGGTATTCACAATTTTTACATACATGTAAAGTATCTGTGTATATATATATACACACACACACCCCTACACACACATGTATGTATATATACAAAGTGTATGGGGAGGAAAATGAGGAAACAACATGATTATCCCTCAGCACTCCTGCAAGACACCACAGTTTCTGCAGCGCTGCCACCTGTTTAAAGACTTCAAGAGACTTCAGCTAGTGTCATAGTTTTACTGGTCCATGACCTTACTGTACTATTTTCTTTGAAAAGCAGTGAAATCTTGTGGAAATATTGATTAATATCTTATCGTTAAGCTGTTTCTTAACAATATAAACAAAAGAAACAAAACCAACAACTACTGCACTTAATTTCTTGAGTTTTCTGTTTGAAATATAAATTGTATTCTTAGGAATAGAGAAAACAGAGTGAGTCAGCTGTTGTTCTGATTCAGGCCTCCAGTTCTCCAGAATTTTCACTTGCCAAGTACGATGGAAACTAAGCTGAGTCCTTCAGTTATTTTCCTTGGAACTATACTTGGACTTGAAAACAGTCCCAGAAGTAAAAAGAGAGAGTAGTCCAAGAGATGTTTGTAAGAAAAGAAAGACTTAAAGCGATCAGTATGAAATAACAATGGTGCAATTTTCGTTACTTTTATTTAAATTTTAATCTTGTTTTATTAGGGTTTTCTTTTTCTCTTTCTATAATTGTACATGTATCACCAAAGGAACATTCTTTTAGAAAATTTACACGTTAACAGACCTCTGGATAAATAACTCTAATAAATAGGTATCTGTTTCCCAAAATAAACATGGAATGAGAAAGCATCCAAGGCTTTCTCTGTAATGAATATTATTGAATTGTTCTTTATAACATCAATTACATTAAATGAAAGAAAAAATAATTATGCAATATTAAATGAAAAAATAGCAAAAGAAGTAAAAAGCTGTAATAAATGCCACTTTTTGTTAAATACCAAAAGACTGCTAAGAAATTAAAATGACAATCTGCAAGCCTGGGGTTTTTTTTCACCCTGAGAAAACTGACAATGCTTCAAAGTCTTCTATATCTGGTACAATCATCTTAGAAAAAAAGAGTTTAGAACAGCAAATGCAATATATGCTTTTATTTAATGCCAACACGTTTTTTAAAAGACAAGTTGAACATACGAGTGATCAACTTGAAATGTTAAGAGAAGAATACGGACTTTAGAACAATGATATTATAGCACGTGATAATGACAGTGGATAAAATAAGATTTCTGTATTCTTACGGTGACCAGTACATTTCAGCAAAGTACAAGTAAAGTAATCTCAACAGTGAACCATTTTCTGGGAGTCACTGTACTTTAAACAGAAGAGGTTGGTTATTCAAGGTTAAGCTGCATAATGCAAAACTGTATCATTTAAAATGACCATTTTGCCATTTGCCATTGCCATTCTCAAATTGGCAAATATGAATCATATTTATATTTTTGTCTCATTTTTTATGTTTCAAAAATTAAATTAGCATGATATTTCCTCTGGTTTCATACTTGCTAGCCATTAAACATTACTGTTTCATTGAATGCATTGTGGCAGAAGCAGTTCTTGAGAAGACATTGAAAATAGGAAAGGATAGTGACCTCAGGGCCATTCCATGGTCAATATTTTATAAACAGAATTTTCTGGAAGAAAGGTGCAATCAACAGTCAAAAGTGATGTTATTACCAAGAGAGGGAATCAATGTCTTTACTGGTGCCCCATTTGAGGGCAATTTGACAGTGGCTGTTTTTCAAGGTAGAGGCAGTTTGGTGCTTGACTCAGTCTATCCAGATCAGAGGGGATCTTGGAAGGCACCAGGGCTCCACTGGTGCATGCCTTGTCTTCTGAAGGCAGCCTAAACATGTAAAACGATGTTGCCATGAAATTTGGCAAAATACATTGACGGGGATGAAGCCAACATAGGCAGAGGTCATATGACAACAGTTTAGCATTTAGTTAACTGGAATAACAAAATGTTTTGGGGAGATTTTCTATTTATGATCCAATCAAAAATATGAAGAACTGGAACAGAGAAAGCCCAAAAGAGTGTTTTCAGGCAATAATTACCTCCAGCAGTGCAGAAACTCCCTTATTTTCTCCCTTAGTCTGTGGGGAATGTGCACTCAAAAAAATCCACTAGTTGGAGAGATTTTTAGCTTTTATGTTTACCTTTATCTTTTAAAAATATTTTTGGTTTTCTTAAAAAACATGTGTCATAACTACTCTCCTATATTATTTTTTTCTAAGACTTTATCGCATGCAAGATTTGAAAGTAATGGTAATAATAAACAAAAGAAAAACAAGACAATTGCAGATCAGGAAAAAACCTCAGCTTTTGAGTGGACGAATCTATACACATTTCTCATCCACTGCCTGGACCCTCACTATAATTTCACAGGTTAAAAGACCTAAGTCTTCTCAAAATTCAAAGTTTTGGAGCAAATTATATGGCCCCAATTAGCCTCAGTTTTTTGTACATATTCATGTACCTGTGTAAATGCAGATGTTTAAAGAAACAGATTTATTCATTAGAACTTTGAAAAATTAAGAAAAAAATCTTAATTCAACTTAAAGAAAATAGAAGGCAGAAAGCGAAATAAATCAAGTATTAAGAAACTAAGGTTTGCTCTTCTCTTTCAAAAAAAATTGAGGGACACTGTAAAAAAAGAAAAAAAAAATTAAAAACAACGGCAAAAAAAAAGTGGTTTTGGTTTTGAAATGTCCTTACAAACTATTTATGCTATATTGCAATTTTTAAGTTTTAAAGGGACAATTTCTAAAAAAGATGACATACAGAATGTTTTTGATGAAATAGCAAAGTCCTGAACCCACCACTCTGTGATGGTCATTATACATTTTAAATTATTTTGGAATCCTTACCCAGAAGGCCGAATAGAAGCAAGAAATTATTATTTTTTTTTATAGCATTGGTGGGTAGTGGTTTCTGTTTTCATTTTTTTCTTTTGACAGTGGAGGAAAATTTTCAAGTAAGTGATGTCCTTTGAGAGAGGGATGCGTATTTCTAGAAGGTCTATAAGCACCTCTTAGCTATATTTTCTTTTTAAAAGTCACTGTCTCTCTGTGGAGAGTAAGAACAGTTAAACTAACATCCTAATTTTTAGTGTTCTAATTTGAAATAGATAAATCCTGCCCAAAGTGGAAGGTACTAGCTCAGCTGTTAAGTTGTTCTGTACTGCAACTAACATAGAAGCAGTAGGTCCCAGATGTGCTCAGGCTACATCTCTGGGTTGTCCTCAGAAGCAAAGTGGTGTAAATACAGAGACATAGAAAAGAAAAGGCATTCTACCAGATCTGGTGTTTGTTTTTTCTGAGAGCTTACCGTGCCCAAAGGGAAGATATGACTTCAGGAGACGTCTAGAGTATGTGGCATACATGACATTAAATGTCATTTGCCAATAAAATTGCCAATTAAACCCTGCACACTACAGGTTGCAGTGGTCATCTATTCACACAAGCCTATCAATTCTCATATGAAGGAGTTCAGACATATTGGTTCAGTGGTTAAGCACAGAGTAAGGATGGATTTTTATTGTCTGATGACTTCATGTACCAACTTTCCATTTTGAGAAAGGAAAATCTATGGTCAATGAAAAGAAAAAAAAGTATAATTCTCACCAATTTTTTCATATGGAATAAGGGGTATGTCTATCTCAGTGGCTGTTGTGCTGAAATTATGTACTCTGATGTTATTCAAAATTAACAATAACATTAATAATAATGATAAAACTTGATAAAAAATAATATTTATTCAGTAATTCCATTCCAAAAAACTTCAACTAGCTACCTCCAAAAGGGTTGCCATGGGTACCCTGCCTCAGTGTCTCTACTCAGCCTTTGCTAATTATAATGCTAAGATCAAGTGGAAAGCGCGAAAGAAGAAATAACCTTAAATATTGAGCTAGTCACTGCGGAATCCTTTTTCTAAATACACTAGGTTTATTGAGCAAGATATAACTAGTTTACTTATTGAAAACAATGACTTCCCCAGGCATTGCTAGGTTTTCTATATACATGATGTTTTTCCCAGCCATTTCTGGCTGTGCTTCTATTTGTCATAGAATATTTGATGCTGTTGAAATACAATGTTACTGAGGGTAGAACGGTGAATTTAATCAGGAGGATGTGACACTTAGGGCAGAATTTTTGCATGGATATTAAGCAGAGCACGTTTTCATCCTCTGCTTTTCATTCATGCCTTTGCCACGGCAATCATCGAATGCTGCTTTTTTAATGCTCTCCTAGGCAAAACTCTAGCTGTCCCCCTTTGTAACAGTGAACCTGTCGAATTCACAGTTAATTGTCTCAGAGATCCCCTTTCATCCACCTATGATCAGTTAGCAGATCAAAAAAGTCAGACACCACTTAAAGACCAGAGGGTCCTAAATCAGTCTTAAGCTGCTGCTTTTAATGGTTTGTTGTGACGGCGGGGTGGGAGCACGTGGTTCCCGTGTTATGTCTGGCTGCCCTGGAAGTAGGTCACGGCGAGTACCCCATGGGAGGCACGGCCGCCACTTTCATCTCCCGCCTGCGCCGGCCTGGGCTCGCTCACAATTGCATTAGCAGCCCAGGTCCCTGCAAATTAAAACCACAAGGAAAAAATATGCAAGGCACGAACAGTCCTGAGAGCTCAAAATATTTAGGCTGCTGAGAAGGAAAACGAGCATCTGTAAAAGGAAACCGGTCCTAAATTTGGACTGGTAGTAAAAAATTACATTTGTCTTTGATTTTACTATTTTTTGGGGGTTATTTTGGGACTGGGGTTTTCTTCTGATACACATTTTCAATTTCAGATTTTTTTTTTTTACTGTATGTGCATTATTTACATTGAACAATGGCAAGAAAACTTAAATACAGTTTCCCTTCTGCAAAACATTATTTTTAGTAAATTAAGTTTGCTGCCGAAAATATATTTTTCATGTGTAACGGGAGGAATGACAGCCAAAAAACCACATTTGTGTCTTTTCAGTGCTGCAAATATTGAATAGTGTTAAGTTTTTCAACATGTTAAGCATGTCGCATAGAATGGTATAAAACTGTACAGCAGGAAATTCTTTTATTGCATTCTCTGATCTTGATTCAAAGGCAGTTCAAAGAGCTACTAGACTACAGAGGTGATTGTTTATGTCCTCTAATGAAAAAGAATAAAACTCAACATTTGAGATAAACATTCAAGATGGATCTATTCTTTAGGAAAAAAATTGAAAAGAACAAAATAAACCTATACTCCTCTATAAACATTTTTAAAATGTCTTTAAGCAGTTGAGTAATGAATAAAATATTTTAAAGGTGATAAAAAACATGTATTGTTTGCTGTTATTGTTACAGCATATTTGTAGTACAAAGACTTGTTTTAAAATTCCATTTTAATGATAGACTTTTCTAGTGCTAGTATGAATTTGACCTGTACTGAAACCTAACACAAGGAAATATTTATTCCTGATTCAAGTGGAATTTCCTTATTTGAAAACTGTTGTAAGATCAGCTCATTACTACCAAAGATTATATTGTTGGCTGTATTGTACATGTAACCTTGCTAGATGTTAATGATTCAGTGCGTTGTGTAAGGGAGCAGAAGAAGTCAGCAGGAGAATGATACTTTGGGTTTAAATTATTTGGTCATGAATATGAATTCGGTCAATACTTGGTGGTCTATTAAGAGATGCGTAGCGACTACCAGAGGTGTTACTGCTCACATGCAAAATTTAAAAAGAAAGAGCAACATTTGCAGAATCTACCAATCTTAAAGACAGTCTCTTGGGCACAGACCTGTGATACTACTGTAATAAATATTTTGCTCAATTAGAACATATAGAATTGGTATAATAGGAGGGAATGGTAGGTAGAGGGGCACTCCTAAACATATTGATACTGTGATAGTGTTATGTCAGAAGGATCTGGTCCAAATTTTACTGGAACTCTGTACAACAGATTCTGGTTTGGGCTCTAGTTTGTCATGGAATAGATTTTAGCTAACATATCTTAATAAATTACTTTCATCCTGTGATTTTGAACTCTCTCTTTTAACTTGGATTTGGTCTTTCTGAAGCATTACTGAGCTAAAGTTCACACAGACATTTAAGAAGTGGTAGGTTTCTGACTTCTAGATAGACTGAAAGTTATTTGATTCAAGATAAATTTTTATGTTTAAAAAAAGTATAGCTGCCATTCTTAATGGAGTAGATGCAGTATTATATATTTTCCTTATGGTGTGATGATTTTCTGTCATTAGGGAGATCTTTAGCACTCTCTTCAGTAATAAGCCAAATTCAGGTGGCAGGGAAATTACAGCTTACTTTTCTCCAGAGGAAATAGACTTTTTTCTATTGTTTGTCTTCCTAATTGTGTGTGCTTTTTCTATGCTTCATATGTTGTTAATTGCTTTTCTGAGCCCTGTGTTGTCAAGTGACTGATTAAAACAGTAAATTTTGTCGCCTTTAACTTCTGCCTATAAAGAATGACACATATTTACAAACAAGGGGCTAAATTCTCTCGGTCTCTCTGATCTGCATAGTAGGTTTTTTAGTCTTTGCTTTGATTTCAGTAAGAAATTTGTGCATAATGGAAGAGATAAATAGCAATGAAAATCTCTTCAGTGCCTGCTGAAAAGAAGGCTTGAGTCTAGATGTTGGCCACACCAGTTCATATTATTTCAGACAAAAGATATAATTCTCTTCCCATATTTCTGTTTAATTCCAACACCCTGAACTGGAGAACAAATAGATTGATGCATGTGTAATAATTTAATCCTAGGCCATTAAAAATTTGCCTGCTGATGTGATCCATATTTATTAAATGTATCTTTCTTACATGTCACAGGGACTATGGTATATGGACCAAAAACACTCTGGGAGATACAAACACTGTACATGTTTGTCATCTTATGCTGAAAGTGTATATTTATTCATTGTTATGCATACTTAAAGTATGTTCTTTCTTCTTTCCTTATACAACTTTGACTCATTCCTACATCCACACAGAAGACTTGGAAACAGATTTTGTTCATTTCCATGAGTCTTCAAGGCATAGTGACGTTGTCCAGTCATCCAAGTAAAGTTATGTGCTAACCTTCAGCTAACACTGGAGAAAGCTCTCTCAGCCTTTCTTCATAGAAGTGCTCCAGCCCTATGATCATCTTCATGGCATTCTTCTGGACCCATTCCAACAGGTCCATGTCTTTTCCGTGCTGAGGGTTACATAGCTGGACCCAGTACTCCAGGTGGGGTCTCACAAGAGTTGAGTAGAGGGTAGAATCACCTCCCTCGACCTGCTGGCCATGCTTCTTTTGATGCAGCCCAGGATAGGTTTGGCTTTTTGGGCTGTGAGTACACACTGCAGGCTCATGTCCATCTTTTCATCTGTCAGTATCCCCAAGTCCTTCTTGGCAGGGCTACCTTCCATCACTTCATCCTACAGTCTGTACTGATATGAGAAGTTACCCTGACACAGTAGCAGGACCCTGTGCTTAGTTTTGTCGAAGCTCATGAGTTTCACATGGCCCCTTTTCTTGAGCTTGTCTAGGTCCCTCCAGATGGCATAGGGTCCCTCAGATGCGTCAATTGCATGACTTAGCCTGGGATCATCTGCAAAATTGCTGAGGGTGCACTCGATCCCACTATGTCATTCATAAAGGTATTGAACTGTACTGGTTCCAGTACGGACTCTTGAGGGACACCACTCATCACCGATCTTCTGGACATTGAGCCGTTGACCACTAACCTCTGGATGTGACCATTCAACCAATTCCTCCACCACCAAACAGTCTGCCCATTAAATCTATATCTCTCCAATTTAAACGGACGGATGTTGTGGGGGAGGCGTGTCAAAAGTCTAACAGAAGTCCATTTTTTGCTTGTAAGATATGGTGGCAGACTTGACAAATAATATTCATATTATAAGATAATACTTATTTTTGAAACCATGTTCATAGACCAATCCCTTGAAATATGTCCAAAAAATAAACCATGTAACTAGAATTTAGAGCATGGCTTTCCCATTTACATAAAATAAAAACAAAAACAATATTCATGAAGCACATACATACTTTATGTATATTCCCAAAATAAAAATATGAGAGCAATACAACTGACAGTTATATTTGTATTGTGGTGAATTTTTAATACAAGATACCTCAGATATGTCTTTAAAAAAACAGTAAGATAATACCAGGATTTATTTTTTTTTTCTAATCATGCTTTACCTAAAAAAATAAAAAAGCAACAGATGATTTCTTTTATCTGAACTTCAAATAATACTTTCTAGGTTTCCATTACTGTAGTAATGTCATGTAGGCGAGTCTTAATTAAAATGATGTTTGGATTGTAGTTCAAGATATTTAGGTCATCTAGTCCAAAATTTTGCAAACTTACACATTTTTGTCATTATTTCTGTGAATAATACAGTTATAATCAAATTCCAAATTCTAATAAATAGCATCATTGCATTCTGACTATAGGATCATTTCCATTTACTTACTTTAAAGAAACAGTGACTCTCTGTCTCAGTTCCAGTCCGGACTTCGGTGCTTGAGTTCTTCTGCCTTTGCAGGGATCAGGTATCTCTTAAGTGGTTGGTGTTAGACTAAACACTTTAACATTTCTGATGTCCACTGATGTTGTGGTATCAAAGAACCAAAACTTACTGAAGTATAGCACTGAAAACCAACATCAGTTTAATCCAAACCCTGGCGGCTATATCTATTCATACTTAATTTATTCAGACAGCTGCAAAGCATAAAACTGAGCCGTCTCACAAAGTACAATCTGTAATGTTGATAGAAGAAAATTTTTTCTAGCACACAGTTAAGTCCCTTCATCTAAGAATAAAATGTTCACTACAACTAGAACTCTACAGATTCTTTTTCTTAGTCATAACTGTTTATTTTTTCTGCTCTTCTTTTACCGCAATTTTTTCTCTGCGATCACCTTGTACTTTTTCTAAGGTGATTATAACATGCCAAAAAGTAAACCTACTGTACAGTACCTTGGCTAGAAGTCAGCCTTTTGAGCCAAGAATTTCTCAGTTCCAAGCTGTAAAAGAGTCATCAGAGCATCTAGTCCTTGGCTTTTTTAAAAGTTTCAGAGGTGATTTATATTGGGTTTGACTCTTCTGGAGATGACTGCAGGCTGATAGACTTCTACAGTTCAGGACACTAATTCTGCTGTTGCTGGACATCATAATACAAGAATGGCTGTGATTCTGGATCATTTCCCTATAAGTGCATTAATTCCACTATTAAATGACCCTACTCAGAATAATTGGAAAAAACAACACCTTTCATCAGGATTTCTGATTAGAATTGTTACAGATAATTAATTACAGGAATCCTGCATTACCTCTGAAATGCTCTACTCCAGCTGTTATAGGTGATTTACATTTCTTAGGTTATTTCTGTTGCATAAAGTAAGTAAGCAAGGAATCAAGAGGTTAGATACTTTTTATAAAATTACATATAATTATTGCAGACATGACAACCTTTGTCCCAGGGGTCTGAAGACTGCAAGGAGTCATCAACAGGAGAACTTCTCACAAAGGTGTTTGTTTCTTGAAAAAATATAAATGGGTAACAAAACAAATCCAGCCTGTGATCTACCAAGAAACTCTGGGAGGTAAAAGGTATAAAACATTCTTAACTGTAATGGCTGCTAGGAATAGAAGGAATAGAGTTAACTCTAGAGTTCTGTCAAGAACAGACATTTCATCATTTCCAATGTAGGTTCACTCTAAGTAACAGTAAATGCTGAAACTGTGAAACTCTACATAGCAATTTCATAACTACCATCATTACTATACTTCAGTATATATATTTTTTTCTTTGTATTGTTGATAGAAGTTAATATGAAATCTAAATACAGCTTCAATGTCAAAAGGAATAAAAACAATAGATTTTACTATTGCTGGATTTTTTTCTGAAGTACTGGAAGCAAGTTACAAAAAGTGTCTGAATTTTGTAAGGTATTTCAGTTCTCAGAAAATTTCAAATTCTCCAAGCCATATTTGTAACAAATTTTCTTCTCAACCTATTAATGTCCTTTTAAAAAGTATTTCTTCATATGTTTTCCTATAAATCTCAGAAATGCTTTTAGTTTAGCACATATTTTGAGTAAAATTACCTGAAGCAACTAGGTCATTAAGTCCTTCAACAGTACTTAGTTAACTTAGGTATTTTAAAATTATTTTTTGTATCTAATGATCATATGTTGTAATTTTGTGTAGTATTTATAAATACATTTGTAAACACACACATATATAGATATAAACAATATTTTCTGCTTAATATTTTATATATCTTATTCTAATATCAACTTACTTAATAATGTCATTTTTTATAACACACTAGTGTCTCACTGGCAACATAGGTTGGCCAGATAACCCTTTTAAATTCAGAACAGTAATTTTAACAAACTGCTTAATAGCAATCCCAGTTTTGCACCAGAAGAAACTATCGTCTTAAATATGCTAGCAAGACTTCAGGCTGTCTGAGGGGATTCTAGTCACCAGTTGCCACTGAGATATTTTTCTGTATTCCTTGGGGAAAAAGCCATTGAAACACTGCTATAAAGTGTTTCATGCTAAGATTTCCATACCACGAATCACACAGATTTACTTTTTCCGTTTATATTTTACTTCTTTTTTTGCCTTCGTGACATCCCTGCTTTGTTGAATCTCTGTTTGCTAAGCTTTCCACTCATTCTCTGTATATTTAAAGGGGGAAAGGACATTGATTATGAATCATCCAGGCATTATTATGATTCTTGTTGTCCAGATCAATTCAAATGTGAATGTCAGATAAATATCATTCATTTAGCACTCATGTATATATGGCTGTTCTTACTTATTTCAGAAAAGGAAGGAAGCTGTGAAGATGCTTTGGTAGCCATCCATCTCCTCTAGTGAAGAAAAATGTAAGATAAAGATCTCTGATTTTCATAGCTTTCAGCAAAGAAAATATACCAGGAAGTATTCACCAGGTGGCATTTTTTAGGTTGAAACCTAGAATGAAAACATCATTATATACAAGACAATGATGTCATTTTTGTACTCTGGAGTCCTGATTCTCAACAAAGACAAAAAACCCCCATATATACAGATGTTTGTTTCTACAGTAGAATTGTGTTTTAGATATTTCTCTCAACCTCTTTACTTTCAATTAAAAGACTTTCTGGGGCCTCATTCAGATTTAATTCATTAATTAATTGATTGATCTGGGAGAAGTGACTATCTGGAGAGGTATCACTCCATATTTGTTGCTGGTATAAACTGATGTAGCAGTTAGCTATCATAGCACTTTCACATTTTATTAAAATCTAAAATAATCCTACTAATCAAAATTAAT
Source organism: Calidris pugnax (assembly GCF_001431845.1). NCBI lineage: Eukaryota > Metazoa > Chordata > Aves > Charadriiformes > Scolopacidae > Calidris > Calidris pugnax. The sequence goes on along the minus strand of NW_015094506.1, from coordinate 38,497,617 downwards.
ATGCTGAACTGACAATTCGAACAAATTCCCCTCTCAGTATTCTTTTCTTCTATACTTCATGTTGTAGAATCATTCTTGTTTACCAACTCTACAATGTGTTATCTTTACTTTCTACAATATGAGTTTCTTCCCCAGCACACAAACCTTAAAAGCTTGAGTTAACAGATAAAATTACTGATTTATAGGGGTGGAAGGGACAGTGGAAGTTCATTTAATCTATCCTTCTGCCTCGATACAGGATCATCTTAGGTCATGGAGACAGCTGTTTGTACAATTGCCAACAATAATGGTCAGCAGTCTACTCCAGCTGTCCTGCAGTCTTTTGCAGTGTTTCACTGCCTGTATCATTAAAAAGCTTTTCCTCATGACTAGCCTTAGTGTAGGCTTGGTCAGGTGACATAAACAAGAATTAAGCACCCAGTTCGCACTGAGTGTCAGTGAGATATGGTTATTTAATTTCCCCATATAATGTATGCCTTTAACCTCTCTCTGTATTTATAGCCATTATGATATTTTTATTTGTGCATATTTTAATCAGAATTAGAAATGAAAGAATTTATTTCTTCCTGAAAGAGAGACATTCTTAAACTGTTTAATTACATGTAGACTATTTAGAGTCGCCACAAATAAATAACTGTGAAATTGATCCATTAAACAACAAAGTAACAGGTATTAAGAGTTTCCAGTAGAGGCAGGATGGAGCAATGGTTTCTTTTCATAATACTTGGAACAGAAAGTAAACACTTATTCATTATGACACGCCAAACAGTCTTTGGGTAGCAGTCTCAGAATGCAGAGGTGTCAAGTTAGCTGTGGGAGGTCTCCTGACTACAAGGTTTCAGCAAAATAATCATGACATACCAGAGACTCACACAGGAGAAGAATAGTACTTTAATTAGCTCTGCTTGTCCTCTGACTATTTTTGTTCAGAATCTGCATTTATGGTCCTTGTGTTGCTGCATTTCCATAGGCTGACCCATCTACCCTCATTTTCTAAGATGGACCTTTTTACAACCATATTATGCATGCAGAAGCATCACAGGATCTCAGCATCAGCCATTGCACCATGTTATTTTTCCATATGTCATCTTCACTATCTTCACTATTTAAATTGTTTGAACTTATAACAAACACATTCAAATAGTTTATCAAGTGCAGGAGATTTCAATATATATGTATAATTATAATTAAAGTTCATTGTTGATGCACATTTTATATATAGACATTGGCTTTGCATGTGTTTCCAATTTGAATGTTAACAGCTCCAGCAGTCATTTGCATTCTACACCAAATGTTTCTGCAGAGCTTTCTACTGTATGTTTGATTTTTCTATTATTTTTATTTTTGTTGTACAGTATTTTAACTATTATAATTTATTTATACAATAGACTTTATGGAACTATGGTCTGTAGATTACAACACAGTCATTGTCCTGAAGATATTAAAAACCACCGCAGTTGCAAAGAGATGCAGCTTAACTCGATTCCTCTTTTTGCTATCAAAATACTTATGGTAATTTTTCTACTAATCCTTTCATAATTTAAATCATCCTTTAAAATTGCAATCATACAATCATATTATAAAACGTCATATGTTTTTAGGAATAATTTTTACAGAATTCAGAGATTTGATATCAGTTTCTTGAGGACTGTGGGATTAGAACAAGTTCTATCAAATACAGCACCTGGTTGTGGCTGTACATGGAGGCTTAGGAGAAAATATAAGAACAGGTAGACCATATAGTATTTTCCTGAATACTGTCCCTGTTTCTGGTGATTGGTGGCTCAATAATTTCTTGATAACATCAGCCATAGTCATTGTAAAGTCCTTGATTTATGTCTCTTCCATTAACTTGTCCAGCCTACTCCTGATACTATAGAAGCTTTTAGCATCCACAGTCTTCATCAGCGAGTTTTGCATATTCACTACATAGTTTGAGATGAACTATTTTTCTCTTTGCTTTCAAAAAAAAACCTACTTGGGATCTTCAACTCCTAGTTCTTTTAATGGAAGGAAGAGAGAATACCTGATTTTTATTAAACCCCTCAGTGTCACCTACAGTTTCTCAGAGACATGACACATCTTCCCCTTTCCAGCTAGAAGTCCTTGTTTATTTAGTCAGTCCTCCAATGGGGACACTATTGCTATATGGAGGTATAATAACCTTTCCTATTTAGTTCTTTATTCCTGTTTCAGTAGCTTGCAACTTGCTTTATTGGTGTTCATGCAGGACTGATCTGACATTCCTAAAATTGTCTACTCTAGGTTCAAGACCCTGTTCCAGGTCATCAGGTTAAGCACATTTTTTTCCTGAGTTTCATATTATGTTCAGATCCAGGGAACTCCAACTGGTCAAGCCCAGATACCCAATTTGCCTGCAGTACTTACAGGCAGCCCTCTTCTTTACACTGCTTGCTTAAACTAAAAGAATTAGCAAATACATTAATTTCATTCTTGTAGATTATTTGTGAATGTGTTGAACAGCATTGGTCCCAGCTGAGGGGACCTTCGTCAATTGAGGAAAAACATAGAATCATAGAATGGTTAGAGTTGGAAGTGACCTTAAAGACCATCAAGTTCCAAACCCCCTGCTGTGGGCAGGGACACCTCCCATTATATCAGGTTGCTCAAAGCCTCATCCAACAGTTTCAGGCATGGGGCATCCACAGTTTCTCTTGGCAACCTGTTCCAATGTCTCACCACCCTCACAGTAAAGAATTTCTTCCTATGATGTAACCTAAATCTCCCTTCTTTCAATTTAAAACCATTATCCCTCAGTCCTTTTCTCTCCTTTAACCAATGTTTTTATCCATTCAAAGTTTATTTAACAGATATTAGTATACAATATTGCATGACCTACCACAAATTAGAGTATTTTTAATCACTTCTCTGCAGAATACTCTGAAATTAATTTTTAAAAAAAATCTTATAATTTTAATTATTTTTCTTTTTATAATTTTATCCTCCTTTATAATTATACTGAAGCACAACGGATGGTGTCAAAGGGACAAACTATGTAACTTTTGATGCCATCTTGCACTGGAATGTATGTGCCAAAATCTTATAAAAATAGGATTGATTTGTGTTATAGAAAAATGTTGCAAGAATATTTCTGCTGAAAAACTAAGAATCAGGAATATTTTGAATAATTTCTTATTCTAAAATTTCCAAAATTTAGCTGTTATGTACTTTCACTTGTTCTATGAAATTGTTATTTTTCAAAAAATATATTAAACAAAGTCTAAAAAAGATGGCTTACATTGTGAGCTACTAGGTACTTCATGGGATAAAAGTAGCAGACCCCTATCAATGTAACTTTTTCTGTAGCTTTTTATTTTCCCCTAAAATTAGTCTTAATTTCTTTTTTGCTCTCCTTTACTAATATATTTAAGTTGTTAACCAGTCAGGACAGAGGTTATAACTCTTCTTCCTTAGATTTGACCTAGTCAAACAGGGTTTTGAGCTTTCCAGTACAGACAAGTATCAGTCAAAGAGGAATCATCACGGAATGAATGCATTTTGGTACAAGGAACATAGCCACCACTGCAGAAACTGAAATAATTTCTTGGAAATTAGTGATTCTGTAAGAATTTAGGAGGCACATTAGTTAAGCAATTCAACAAGAGCCCTCATTAGTACTAGTGGGGGGAAAAAAAAGGTAATACGATTGGAATGCATAAACAGGGCAGTAATGAGTAGAAAACATCCAATGTGAAAAAGTCCTGCAACTTCTCTTTACATGAATGAGATATGACTCATGTTGTCCTAACATAGGCATTTAAAATAGGCTAAATGAGTCATGCACTGAAATTTCTGTTTCTCTCAGTTGTCTATAAAGAGAGCCTGACTATCTCAGTTGTAGATGTCTGTGGAGTGATCTAAATTAGTAGATGACTCCTTTAGCAGAGCTTCCTTTGTTCCCTTGATAAGTATATGGTACCAGGGGTAGATTTAGTGTCTACATTTTTAAAAATGTTGCAAAATTGGATGAATTACTGAAAAATTTTGAGAGACAAAGAAACTGTTCCTCCAGTAACTTTGTGCTACGATGAGGTAAAAAGAGGGGATTGTGAATGAGGCATGGTCTAAATTGGTCAAGATGTACTTCAGTCAATACTGCTGCTGAGAGGAATGCAAGGGTTTACTAGTAAATGTAGAGGTCAGATGATATGATCTAATGATCCTTACTAACCTTAAACTCTTAATCTTTATGAGGAGAACAAGGATCAGAAGGAGGAAAATGTAATAATACACTTTTTATACTAAAATACTTTAATTATTTTTTCTAGTTGAGAGCAGAAAATGTCCTCAACAGAAGCACTTCTGAAATTAGCTTTACTTGGCAGCAACCACTTCAGACTGATAACAGAAGTAAATATTTTTTTTTTATTCTCCAGGAACTAAGGGAAGAGGGTGAAAAGTTCACTTCTATGCATAGCAACTATCACTGTCAAAAATATGTCTATCTCTTTATTTCATGTATTCCTTGGGGAGAAAAAGCCTCTTAGGGAACATGTAGATTTTATAGAAGGAGCAAATAAAATTCTTGCAAATAATTCCATGGCATTTTATATTACTGAGTCATGGACATTTTTTATGATGTTATATGGAAGTATAATTACAATGGGTAACTCTGCTTGAACCAAATTGACGTATTTTTGGTATTATGTGTACTTTTCAAACATGCCTCTACTAGTTCATGTAGTTCATGCATGTAAGTGCTGTTGCAGTCCACTTCTGCCTACTTAGAAACTCCATAGCAGAGAGAAGTGTTGAATTCCCAGTGTCTCACCCATAATTCCTGCTGCTTAACCACTGGACATACCTCCTTTTCTCAACAGTTTTAAACAGAGTAAAACAAAAGCATGAAATAATCATGACATCACACTCTGACAATACATTCTTAAGGGAAAGAATAAAACATTAACTCTTTTATTTTCCTCCAACCCACAAAATGAAAGGGAAAAATCAGTTCGTGGGGAGACAAGTTATTATAGTGTCAAACTGCAGGAAAGAGCAAAGACTTTTGCTAAAGTCTTTTGCTAGTCTCTCTGTTAAAACCAGTACTTGTTGGCAGTGAAAAAAGTTCCCAATACAATGGAAGGAAATCTAACAGAAGAAATTATGATGAGGAAATATTGTTTCTGTGATGAAGAAATCCAAGTCATTGATGGGATCTGAAAGAAATATTTGAAAATGATACACGAAAAATTCTCTAATACTAATTGAAATAAACACAATACTTTGTTTTAAACTTGAGAATTCTAACTAAATATAGCAGCAGATGGAAACCAGACAAATAAATAAACGAACTGCAATAAAATTTTTAATCCTCTGGGCCTTATGAAGAGTCATACAGAGAACACAATTAAATATAGTATAAATACATTTTTATTTTAATAAGAGAAACAGAGAGAATTAGATGACAAAACAACAGTTTGCTTTTGTGAGGAGGCATTTTCTTCTTACTAAGAGAAATGGAACAATAATTACAGCCAACATGAAAAATTTGTTCCAGTTTCAGTAGCATGGAGAAACGCCGAAAGCTTTACAGACTACCTCTTAAATAAAGTGCAGACAAAGAAGGAGTAAGATAAAAAGATCCTTCACCACTGACAACTAAGGAGTAAGAAAAGAGAAAAGTGTAAAATTATTTTTAGAAATGGGTTCTGCATAAGAAATATCTTGTGATCTTAGGCTGAGTCCTGAGTCATCCAGAAAGGTGATATGATGCAGATATATACCTCCAAGTTTGTAGCTCTGGAAAGAGGAGAAAGCAGATTTACTTTGGTCCAATATCAGAAGAAATAACAACCTCCTCCACTCCTTCCTCCTTGACTCAGCTGTGTTCAATAAACCTGCTGGAAGACTGTATGGAGCCAAGATCCCACCAACGCTGAAGAAAAATTAAATAAATGCACAGCTGCAGCTTCTCCTGAACCATGTAGGGATGAGGGAGAGGAGCTGCACACCAGTTTAGGATGGGATTTGGCTCAGCCAGATCCAGCTACCTACCTGCTAAGCTTCTGATGTAAGCTAGCCATCTAGGCTCCTTTCTTTCTGTAGGGAGGAATTATCATCCCAAAAGGACGCTTATTTCATCTGAGGAGGGCATGCCCAGGTTGAGGTGGCTATCTTGCTCCACTGATGATTTGAACAGTTTCAATGTCTAGCATACAGCAAATGCCTCTTAGGTGGTCACAGTAGGGTAAAATTTGGACGCTTCTAAGGTACGAGGTGAGTCTTTTTCTGAGTAGGCTTAATGTTAGGTGTTCATTTTGAAAGAATATTGCAGTTACCTCAATAATAATTTGTTTTCAGGGTTCTTTATTTTGCATCCATAGACAGTTATTATGAAAGCAAATATTCCTTGCTGCATGTGGTCAGTACTGATTCCTCTGATTTTATTACTTTGATGAGGCAGGCCTTCATTGCATTGCTATATGAATTTGAATCATTTCTCTGTTGTACTGTACTTCATACAGTGCTATAGAGCTACATGGGTCTGCAGGATAACTAAAGGTCTTGCAGTTTGGCTGTACTGACACAATGTTATTAACATGCATTTAGTGTTAGAGTCCTCTGAGCGAGTATGTGTTAATTTAGATCTAAGTTCCTCTCCAGAGTGAGCTAAGTTTTTCTCCAGTGGGAATGGAGAGAAGTGTATGTTGGGTCCCAGTCCACATGTCCAGTAAGGACTCATATGATGAATAAATACAGAATTCAGAATTCAAAGCATAATTCATTCTTTTGGCTTCCTACCAGTCTAGCACTCACCTCAGAAAAAAACCCGAAAAACCAAAACCAGACCAAAGACAGACTGCCAGCCTCTTAATGTACACCGTAGGATAAGGCTGAGCAGAGCAGGAGCCAAAGCAGGCCTTCCCTTTGTGCAAACTGGACATCAGCTGAGGAATCTCCCCGGCTCTCTGGGTGAAAAGCAGCCTCTCAGGCTAGAGAGTGCCAGGACACTGCAGATCTTTAAGAGTCAGGACCTTATATAGCACCACCGCATATCAATTTGGGAGGCAGTGAGAAGTGCCAGACATTCCCAGAAAGACATACCATGCAGCTAGCAAGCTGGCAAATTCCACACCAGCTGTGTGAAATTCTGAGAAGACTTAAGAGAGTCACATACAAACTGCATTGCAGAAACCTCATATGGAGGGACTGAAGCAACATTCTGTATCTCTTATACTAGGTACTTACTTTTCTCAACCTGAAACCTTATATTATTCTAATATAAGCCTTTTAAGAGTCACTTTAAGTAATGAAGTGTGGAAAATTTTCATGGCAAAATATTTTCCTGGACCACAGAAATCTATTACTGGAAAAAAGTGTTCTTAAACTTTTCTTATCCAGCATTCCAAGATACAAAGTTTGGTAATTCATTTTAATTACATTTGGATAAAAAGATAGCCTTAATAACGTAAGTGCATGTACTTTTGTCTTTATGGGTACAGAAAGATTGAAACAATAGCATTAATATAATTCTAGACATCTTCCACTCATCTTAATTGGAGGAGTCAACTTTGAAGATTAATTTAAATGCCAACATTTTTAACTATTTCACTGCTGCTTGTCATCTCATCACTATCCATCAACTGTAGATGAATGTACCTGTCATGCTATGATGTTTTATTAATTTGAAAGAACACTTCACAGAAATACGGCAGCAGATTTATTTAGAATATGCAAATAACAAAGTAGTTTATTGCATATTCTTTCAATCACTTGGATAATTGGGATTCTTCTGCCGCTCTGACAAATTAGAGTAAAATGGTGCTCACATAGCCGACAGCTGAAAAATAGTGTTAGATTCCCGGACAGCAGCTTTTTTTGCTATGGGAAGCTATTTCTGCAGAGCAAGGTCAGCTGCTTTGGGCTTACAAACAGAGAACAGTGATGAGAACAGGATGAGCCATGTATGCTAAAGATGTTGGTAAATATTAACAAGAAAGTTAATTAAAATATGGTTTGTCTGCCAAAATCCTATTTAATAAGAACTATTAAATGAAAATTGAATTTAATCATTTTAACTGACTATTGTTTGCGGAAAACTGGTTTAGAGCTAAGTGTCATTGCTCATTTTTAAATTTTTTTGATTGTTTGTTTACTGAGGTACCTCAGATATGTCACATTTTCACTGTAGAGATATTAGAAACTATAGGTTTTTTCATCTCTAGATCTTAAGATTAATTTTCTCATTATTGCAGATGAAAACTGAAAGGAGGAATTAGTATTCTGATATTCAGAGACAAAAGGAGAAGGACGTACAATGGTTTACATGTATGTTCCTCCATTTAGAAGACAAAAATTCATCACACTTACTAAAAGAATGTTTTCCTTTACTGCCTTTTGTAGAGAAAAAAAATATAATATTCTGTTTGAGTTAGAGGAAGTGTCCCTCTCCTGAGAGTTTTAAGCCTTGAGTGAAAAAAAACCTCTCAGACTTGCTTAGTCACATGTCCACTTACTCAGAGTTTCTTCGTCTTTAGCCTTAGGTGTCATTTTCAAGAGCCGTGTCCCACTTCATACTCAAGGAACTTAATTCTTCTAACACAGAACCCGGATATTCACAGATATCCACAGAAAGCTGCAGTGCTTTCCCACATCTTGCAACACTGCGACAAAGTAATGAAAAGTAGCTTTCTTATAACTTCCCACACTTTGATATTTTAGTAGCACAACCACTTTTGCTGTTGTCATTTTTTTACACTATTCCATCACATTTAGAAGACCGTTGATGAGAATTTAGTGGTTTTAAGTTCCACAACAAAGGAAACAGCACTATTCTCTCAGAAAAAGGGTAATGGGCTTTTGTGACTATTATTAATAAGTTGGCATTGTTGAAGTCAGACAAAAAGTAAAACATTAGAAGGGCTGATTCAAAACCAGCTACTATTCCTTCACCTAATTGTCACCATGTCTTCCGGACACTGTCACCCTTCCATGCTCTGCTATGTCTCCTGTATCTACTTGCTGGGTTTTGATCATACAAAATTCCTCAGCTGTGCTTCCACATGCAGCTGTGTTGATCTCATCATTTACTGCACCGAGAAAGGACAGCCTTGCGCTCTCATCCCTCCTTACCTTGGCCTCTCCCCCTCTGCCTCTGCTTGTGGTCTTACAGATTCCCCTCCTCCCTTGTGTCAGCTCTACTGGTCTTTCCAGTCTTCTGTGGGACTGGGTAAATAACCACGCAGAAAACTAGACAGTTTCTTCTGGTTAATAAGTTAAACCAGTTCTTTGAGAGGTCCAACAAGACCAGACTATTTTCCCAGATGATGGGGAAGCTCATCCAAAGACACGGTCTTGATCAAGACCTTCTTTTCCAGAGGTGGCAGCGAATTGTTATATGCCCGTTCTCCCCACGTTATAAAATCATACCTTTGCTTATAGGACTGTTAGATAGGCAGGACCATTTATGCTGAGGAGCTAAATTCCTAATACTGATATGGAGTTGGAAAAGGTAGCTCAACTGCCTTAGAAAAATGTATTTTGTTTGTATAAGGTCAGGATTTGCACTCAAATGCTTTTCAGGCACAGGTAGGTCAGTATAGCTCCACCAATAGAGATTAATGGATTTACTTGTTTGTGTAACATTTTTAAAAAAATGGAGTTCCAGGTCTGCCTGAAACTAGAAATATTTCTAATACAAATTAATTTTAACAAAGTCTGATAAAGCTGAATTTTGTAACATGCTTAATGGAATTAGGAAAATTTTTAACTATCTAATAATAAGAGCTGTGTGTATATAGTTGGTTATATCCTAATATATTTTATATTTATAGAGCTGTGTATATATAGAGGGATATACTGTATTATATTTTACATTTACAAACATATGGATTTCACATTTACATCTGTGAAAACATCTTTTATATGAGGAATACAACATACTCAAATAATTTGATGTGCTGCACACAAACTTTCAAGTGTAATGACAGAAAGAGATTAATAATGTTAGCATAAATGATTCATCCTGCTCTATGGAGAATTTCTCTTTTTATAATCTGTTACTTATATTTATTGATAGGGAAAACAGCAGGCAAGTGAAAAGCTTAAATAGGTGAAGCAGACTGAAATTAATTAAACAGACAGTGTTAGTTGAAGCATCTGCACACTGCAGAGGACCCTGACCTGGGAACTGCACTTACCCTCAGGCCCCATGGCACAGACCCGCTGTCAGATCTAAAGGCCTTTGTTAACAACAAGCTTATTGGTGAGATCAGTCACAGGGAATTGGTTTTGGTTCATTCCAAGGCAGTAAGGTTTTGTTTGTAGATGTCAGGAGGGATTTAGCAGAGGAGAGGTTATAGAGAAATATCCATAGGATAACTAATTAAATTGAAATATTTTCATCCTGTACTGGAGGAAGATGCTTAAGCTTAAGGGACTTATAGCCCTAGAAGTCATATGGATCATTCTGACACTTTCCCATCACATCAGAGGAACAGGCTGAGCAAGGTGTAAGCAAAAGTATTTGGATTCATCAGATGTTCTACTGGACTCACTTAGGGAGACAAATGTTTTCTTTCAAAAACAAACAAAAATATCGCATGTAAATATGAAAAGGTTTTACCTAGTATAGTGTTCAGAGGATAATCCAATGGTGGCAGGAGAAGGTATTTGAACAATTTGAATGAACATGAACATGTAGGTTGGTATGATTTATGTTTGCCCTATACTGGTATAATCATATAACTGAAAACAGAATAAAGAAAATAACTTTGAAAATGATGACTAAAAGTCCCCTGTGAAACTGTATATATATTTGGGGTAGAAAGAACCGATACACTGCTCAACGAAACTATGTAGTTTGCTGCTGTAATATGTTGCTTTGCTTTATTTTCCAGAAAGGGAAAAAAAAATCTTTATCTTCTTAATTATTCCTTTGCTTGCTTCTTCAGTGACTGAAAAGGGAGATTTTACTAGGCTTACAATGCTGAAGTTATTAAGCAGGGAGGAAAAAACCCCAAAAATGGAAATGGTAGGAAATAGTAGAAAAGAAACAACCTGGGTTTGGGTGACTCAGTTCAAGCAAGGAAAAGCCCTTCTTGAAAACAGTGGAACTGATGAAGTCTGACTTCTTATGAATTCTTACCACTTGGCTGGGTTCTCTGGTAAATAAAGCAAGAACTTCGATCAAATCTTTTCCAGCGTTTGTAAAACTGAGTACCTCTTGTGGTCTTCTAATAAAGAGTGAGTTCACAGAGCAACTTCCTCATTGGTGATGCTAATAGAGTCACATCACTTCATCAAATTTCTAAGAACATAACATTTTTCAGACCTCTGTCCATTTGTCAAACTGTGTTATAATCAGTGAGCAGGTTCAAAAGCTGGACAACACACACACAACCTAGCTTTAATGCTTAATAGTTTTTTGTTTTTCATAAAACCAGTTGAAAAAAATATTAACCTGTAAAATCAAAATAATACAGATCTTAGACCCCAGTCCATTAAAAATAAATAATTAACATAATAATAGCTAATTATTCAGTTCATGGGGCTTTGCAATAATTATTTTATTCCAATAATTATGTACAATAATTAACATAACAATTAAATTATATATATAACAAAGCTATTTCAAATCTGAGTGAAAAAAAAACAGTGTGCTGGAGAATGCAAGAGCAACACTTGTTGTTTTCAAAGTAAACTTTGTCAGTTAAACTGTTTAGCAAAGTACCTGTGTTTGACAGCATCAGAAGCCAAAACCAAGAAACACTGAGCAAATATGCAATGACTTCATCACTCTGTTTTGAAAATATACACCAGTAGCTTCTGCTGTTAATACATACTACAAGTACCTTCATGATTCAGAAATGGTGTTTTAGAATTTGAGAGTCCCTGATAGATTTTTTCCAATTAATTAATCCAACAGCTTTTAAAACTGATGCAAAATTTTGTATTTTTGGTTCAAAAATATGCATAAATGAGTACCACAATTTTATTATGCACCAAGACATGAAATTTGAGGAGGATCTTGAGACTCTTTATTGTGAGAAATAGAAAATAATTAATTCCTATTCACCTTTTCTATGATATTTGTTATTTTATAAACCTCTATGTCATACACCATCGCACACCTTTTGCGGAGATAGAATCAGTACAAAAGCACAGAAATTGAGAAAGTCTTGTCAATCTCTTGCTCTTAAACTAACTTGTCCACCTAGTGTAAAGCTCTCTCCTTGCTCAGTGTCATTGGAATGTAAGCTTTCTAACTACTATAGACATGTTCTAAGAAGTTTTAATTGTAAAAATAAAATGCAAATAATATTCTCCTAAAGACTGATACAAAAAATATCTGTCTATATTTAAGTTTTCCTGGACAGATCCAGTAATTTAAAATAATGATTAAGTGAATGATTCACAGCTATAAAATCAACCAAAATGTGACATCTACTTAAAGTGAGAAAATATTAGGTTTTCAATGTTTTTTTTGTTTTGTTTTGTGTTTTGTGGGCTGTATGGCATTTACAATTTTACACAGCTGAACTACTGACAACAATTATGATTAATATCTGCTACCAATTTGTTGTACCAAAGTTACAGAACTGACTATTTGTATTCCCATTAGTTTGTTGTACTAAAAACGTTGTCTAATCAAAGAATTATTATTAGTCTAGCTGCAATGATACTATGATATTTCAAAGTGTGTATAATTAAAATGATGCATACACACATTTTCTAGTGTCTACCCATTTCTCTGGTGTTGCACTCACTCTTGTAAGGCCAATGGCTTCAGTTAAGGCAGGGACCACATATTTAGTTTTCAGCACCTTTGCTTGGAGAAGTATGGTACTGATGTTGGTGGTTTCCTTCTTAGAGAAGGAATCTGCTTGGAGTCACTTTCATCAGTCAGCTGACTTGGTCTATACCTTGCTCTTTTTTCATTCGTGTGTAAGAACTTTACATCCAACTTTATATGACATGTTTTAAATTTATTGTATATTTGTACTTTGTTCTCTTTGTTATCTCTAAAGCTACTAATACTTGGCTCCTAGGTTCATGCTTTTGATGACCAGTAATTGGCCACTGGTGAACAGTTTACAAGCTTGGGCCTCCAGTATCAATCTATGCCTGTGCTTCACTGTCCTTGACATAACTGTATGCCTTTCCTCCTCAACCAACCAGAGCTGCATTTTATTCTAGGGTCAAAGACAGTTCATTCTAGTATCCATTAGTTAGAAATATAAATACATATAACGAAAAGTGTTTCACTGCACTATTGTGTAAAGCAAAGGAAAAGCTAAAACAGTATAAGTAATGGTTAGCTGGTCATTAGACAATTGGTGTTACACACTAAAACAAATTTCTAAGTAGCCCAAGAGAAGTCCTGACAAAGGCTGACAGGTCTTGATGCTTGTGCTCTTAGCTTAAAACATAGTCGGTGACCTGTTACAAGCAATGGCAACTCCATGTTTGCTGATCTACATGATACATATCTGTCATATGTATTTCCTTTTACAATCCCTGGTTTTATTGAACATTAGGTAATGTTTAATAGAATTTCCCACAGAGGCCTTGTAAGAAAAGCATGTTTCTCATTACGGTGAAATGTCTCTTTTAATAAGGAACAACATGTTACCCTCCAAGTTCTCTTGAAATAGCGTCTTTCATGGAAATATGAAACCATCTGTCTGACAGTAACACTTTACGTGACCTCATAAAAAAGCAACCTAAAACTACATATGAATTAAGATACATACTTTTCTGAGAGTAAATTGATTCTTTTCTGGTAGATCACTTATGATACTCAAATAAACTACTGCCTGTTCATACATGTGCCATTCACTTCCAGTTCTGGTTTGTCTCCAAGTCTCTTCACAAATGTCATCTACCACCTTTGACTTGTTCTTCTCACTCAGCTTTCTGCAGTATAATTTCTGTAATTATTACTCTTCCACCTTCCTTCCTTCCACCTATACTCTTCCTTCGTATAGCTCCTCCTTTCAAGCTCCTCCCTTTTGGACAAACTTAGCTCTTCCACATATTATCACAAACTGATAGTTCTTCTATTTGATGTCTCAGTTCCCACCTCATCTAATCTATTGTAGAACAGTCTTGCTGTAGAACAGATATACAAAGCATGACTTCCTTCTTCCTAATGCATATAAGAACATACTATAGGAAGCTGTGAATGAAACCTATGTATGAATATTTAAGGAATCTCTTGAGCAAAAGAAATTAACATTGAATTAGCTGCACAAGAAAACATATTACAAAGCAGAAGATATTATGAGAAAGAATGTCAAAATTACTATTTTAATTGTTTTTACAATCACTACAGATAGTTGCAAGTATTAATAAAAATATAGTATGTATCTCATCAGACTCAAGAAGGAAACAGCTAGATATCTACATCTGAGATAGCCATTCTTAATTCTCTTTTTAGAGATGGGAAAGAAATAAGGGTTTTATTTATTTGAGGTTTATATTCTAATATAAAAAAGACTTGTACCAAGCCTCCATTGACTGTGTCTAAACTTCCCTGACTATAGAGGAGACCTAAGGTGAACAGTTGCTCACTGATGTCTACACCAGAGACACTTAAAGCAATCAAATAAATCTCTTACCCAAATGACTACAACCAATCAGAAAATGGGTCTTATCATATAAGCTAAGATGACGTAGCATAAACATCTTTAAAAAATTGAGAAAATTTAAGTCCAAAAAGGATTTTAATGACCTTTTTTTCTTTCTCTCTCTCACTCTTTTTTTTTTTTTTTTCCTATAAGGAAGTCCATTTTTAACTGCCTTTATACAGATCTGCCACAATTTGAAAGTGACATATTCATCTTAGCAGTAAAGAGACAACTTCACAGCAGAGCCTCTGAGAACAAGAAATGGTCATATGATCAAAACAGCCATTGAATAAAGCTACAAGTAATTGCAGATTTTCAGTAAGAGATAAATCCATTCTTTCATGTGCTTGCTAACCAAATCTTAATGTCTATCCTTGATATTCTGATTTATGGTTTTACTCTTGGACAAAACTATTTTATGAAGATTAGTTTCAGTTGTTGCTGTAGTTCCTTTTAAGGCATCATTTACCTATAATGACATTGTTAGAATATCAGTAAAGGATTTTCAAATCAAGAATTTATTCTTTAATTAAGATAGTATTTTCAAATCCAAAGAAAACTCCCTGCCTGTAACTTGCTGGTGTATGCGGAAAACCTGCACCAATTTAATGTGATTCCTACTGTTAAATTTAATCTTCCTGTACAAAAGACATACTTCTTTATGTCTTTCCTAAAGGAAATGAATGCTTCTCCTTCGTACATTCTCCCTGTATGATATTTTTCTAATGAACATTTTGGCCTTTTATCTCAGTGTTCAGTATTGTTAAATCCAATAACTTAAAAATTGGGCATTAAAGTTATACCTTTCCCACTTCCCCCCAAAAATTATAGTTACAAGATTATGAGGTCTTCTTTGTAATTCACATCAGTTGCATTTCACATTAAGATATTTAGGCCTCGCTTTTAAAATATGAGGGGCTTATTTTTCTTTTTTTTTTTTCCTTTTTTTTTCCACCCCACAAATTTAGAAATGTTCTTTTTAATAAAAATGAAATTCTGGAAATTGAAGGGTTTGCTTTTTCTCAGGCAGTTCTGAGACTTCTTTCCTCACTGTAAATGAGTCCAAGGAGAAATGATTCCTTTAGTGACACTTTCTGGAATGTGTCTACATGACTCCCTTACCTATTCAATCCCTTCAGTTTTACAAACAAACCTGATCTCCCTAATTAGCAGTACAGGGGAATCAATTTGAACACAGCTTTTGACCACAAGCACTACACCTCCAACATTTCTGCTTTCTACTTCTATGAATAAAGGCAGTTGTGAAAATAACAGACAGAAATAGATCTGAGGTATTTTAATAGGCCATCAAAGAAATAATAATAATTAAAGAAAAAAAAAGCAGATGCAACTGCAGACACAAATGCATAGATTTCTTTTTTGGTTTTACATTTTTGTAATCTCTAGGAAGATCCTGCATAATCAATTAGTAAGCTTTTAAAATATACTGTCTTTTTAAATTTCCTAGAACATATCCTTTTCTATAAGCATATTTACTCTCTGCATACTAGAGCATATAGGATATAGAAATGTCCTATTTTCATGGAAGTGCACAAGCACATTCACTCCTGTGAATAATACAGGCTGTTCTGTGACATCACAGCAGCTGCCAAACAGTCTGTATAAATGGAGACTTTGAAAATTGAAAACGAATAGAATGACATATCCTTTAGTTTAAATCAGTTATGTATTATGTTTTTATGGTCTACTTTTAATCCTTAAACTAATTCTGGGGAACTTTAATAATAATGGAATTCTAATATGATTGTTACAGTGGTGTAATTTTTGGAGAGAATGTGGAACCTGACTGAGTCAAAAATGCATTCTCCTGTGAGTATATTATGCAACTTTTCCTGCAGACCAAATCACAAATCAGACTCAGTATTGGAGAAGAAAGACAATCTGGCTCATGCCATGTCACCTCACTTGCTCCTGATATTTTGAACCACTGCAAATTACCAGTTCTCATGTACCAATTCAGAGCTGATGACTAATGTATTATAGGCTGAATTGTTGGTTCTGATGATTTTCTTCCCTTCCACTTTCTGTTTCCTCCATAGTGGGGGCTAGAATGGGGGAATAAGCATATATTGCAGTCATCTTTATTATGTGTGCATAGCCTCAATTTTCATGTAGCTTATGCATAATATATACCCTTTATCTTTCTGCATAGGGAAGTAACCATTCTCAAAGTCTAGCTCCACATAGCTTTAGAACTATTTTGCAAATCTTGTGATCAACAGAATGCTTCAAATATATATTACTACAAGGAGAATCTAAGCAAATATGGATTCCTCAGAAGACTTTAAAATTAGCACATTGTATACGTTTTGTTGTATCTTTTTGTATTTTCCTGAATTTCCCATTTTAGGATTTTCCCAGCAGTTTTTGATTGGCAAGATGTGAAAAGGCAATATAAGTCTTTATAGAGGCCAAAGTCTAAATGAAACAACTACAGGCTAATTGCTTAGAAAATTTGTAGGATATTTGCTTTAGAGTGGGAAAAAAAAAAAAAAAAAGATAGACAGGAGACTGTTTTTCCTTTTAATTGTATAGGTGAGATCATACACTGTCTAAAGCTTTCACTAGTCGTTCTCTGATTTTCATTGTTTGACTACACAGTTTGAATAATGATTTGTCAGGTTAAACAGAAGAAATGTCAACATTTTCTTTTGTGTCTGGGTATTCCTCATAGTGAAGAACCAGCACAGACTTGGATTTTGGCTGCCATTGGAGACTAAGGCCTAGTAAAGGAGAGAAAACCCTGGGAAGTAAATGGTATTGATTTTTCTCAAGAGCTCACTTTGACCCAGTGACCACACTTCAATGTTCAATTTGCCAAGTGACAAAAGGACCTTCCCTTTCTATTTTGTTTGTGTAGGAGTGTTGTTTTATTCACTTCTTTTTCCCTCTTCAGAGCTCAATACAAGTCCTAGGAATCAGGATAACATGATCAGAGTCTGTATTGGTTTGAAAACATACAGAAGAATGATTTTCTGGGGTTTATAAAGTTAAATCCCCTTAACGTTTTCCTGGCAAGTGAGGTTAAATGCCAACAAACCATTAGGGTAATTGTTATTAGTTCTAGGACAGCACCATGGCATTTTCATCAAGAGCTATCTTAAAAATTGTAAAAGTAGTTGAGAGCTTGTACTTCACCAGTGCATGCAAAAGCATAGTGGGAAAAAATGCAGAAGCAGGCAAAAAAAAATATTGGCACCTGACTCTCAATGAAGTAGATGACCATTAGATGGCAAATAACATTGTGCAACACTGATGCAATCAGGGCACCAATAAATCGCTGATTCTACAAAATTGCTCGTATCCACTAGAGGTTCATACTTTCATATAGAGTTCCTGTTAGAATGAGGATCAAATGAAGCAAC
Source organism: Calidris pugnax (assembly GCF_001431845.1). Lineage (NCBI taxonomy): Eukaryota > Metazoa > Chordata > Aves > Charadriiformes > Scolopacidae > Calidris > Calidris pugnax. Next base: position 38,479,640 of record NW_015094506.1, on the reverse strand, counting down.
TGACATTTTTGAACACTTCTAAAATGTTCCCCTGCTGCTAGCCTGGCTGGTTAACAAAAACGAGTGGTTTTCATTCCCTTTATTCATCTTGGATCAGCTTTGGGGTGGACAGAAAAATGCATGTTGGTCTGCTACTCTTATAGTAACTTGGTCAAAGTTAAGGACAGCAAAATAGCAATTCAGAGAGACAATATAGCAAAAGAAATATGGGCTACTAGAGATTTAATAAGTATTGGTTTTATGCTTTGCTCTCAGCATGTCAGGGTTCCCAAAGGAATGAAGTCTTGTGGCAAAATTGCCAAACCTCATAGTGTTCAGAGCCCTTTTGAAAGACTGGACACTGCAGTTACTTGAATATAAGAGAGTCTATAATTTCAAAATAAAAATAGCCTTTTTCTAGTCCTCAGAGGTAAATTTAAAAAACATGAAAATTAAGGTTTAGGAGTAGTAGGGAGAATAAAATATGACAAAACTAAATAAATGTCTACATGTACTATTTTAAAATCTCATACTCTTTAGCTTATTTCATAACATTTATAACATGACTCATGAACATTGCATACTGTTAGTTGCAACACAACACTATTCTGGTGACTTTGGGGAAGATTTACTTGAATTCCAATCTATATAAAATGTGACTAATTGACTGATTCATTTTGGTATAAATGTAAAAGTATAATGACTCCCACATCATTAAACTTGAATTTGAGGCAGACTGAGCTTGGCAGAGAATTATTCTTCTGTAGAAGAAGTGGTTGGGCCCATATGGGCCTCCTTCCAGATCTTAGCCCAGGCTGAGCAGGGGGAAAAGAAGGCTAATGGGAGTAACAATGTGCCATTCTGAAATACAGTGCCTGAGTCAGAATAAATGGAAAAATATACTTTGCCCATCACTCCTTGAACTGGGTGTTGCATGTTGCACTTCATAGAAATACAAAAGAAGGAGGAGTAAAGCAACAGAAAAACAATACAGGAGAAAAGTGGATACAAGGAAGTAAAGCAACAGAGTGAGGGTGTCCGACTGAAACACTGAAGACAGTTTAAGGAAGGGGATCAAACAGTTCAAAGAAAATAACAAAAGGTGACTGCCAGCCTCCTGGGCTCTGTTAGTCAGAGTGTTGCCAACTTGTCAAGGGAAGTGATAATTCTTCTCCTTGCTCTAACACTAGTGATATATATCTGGGTTGTTGTGGCCAGTGATGGGCTCCCATGTACAAGAGGGACATGGACATACTGGGGCAAGTTCAGCAACAGGTTGTGAAAATGATTAAGGAACTGGAGCATTTGAGCTACATGGAGAGGCTGAGAGAGCTGTGACTGTTCAGGCTGGTGAAAAGAATGCTCAGGGGAATCTTATGTATAAATACCTAGTGGGAGGGAGTAAAGATATTCTTCTTGGTGGTATCTAGCAACAGGACAAAAGGCAATAGGCACAAACGGAAATGCAGACAATTCTGTTCAAACAGAATTAACATTTTATTATAAGGGAGGTTGAACAATGGACCAGCTTTCCAAGAGAGTTTGTGGAGTCCCCATTCTAGGAGATGTTCAAAACATGCCTGGACGCATTCTGAGCAACCTGCTCTACATGACCCTGTTTGAGCCAGGGGTTGACTAGATGATCTCTAGAGGTTCCTGCCAACCTCAGCAATTCTGTGATAATCAAAAGTTGGGATTTGAATCTAACTTAATTTTTGAAGGTTTATACATTCATTCAGATTCTTTTGCGTGAATTCCAAATATAGGTGAAACTGAATAGGAAATTTAGTCCTGTATCCCAGTCTCCAGGTGGGAATTGTGTTCTTATGCAAAAGCAAAAAAGAAAAATAAATCTTCTCTTGTAGCTTTGTGACATGGGGAAGAATCAGAAAGGGTCTTCAGGGAGCCCTTTCAAGAGAAACAAAACTTTTCACTTGCTCCTCTTAACGCTGTGGAAATTAATATCAAGGAGAAGAAAGGATACAGTACATGGAGAGCGTTTGAATAGAAGCTTGGCAAATTCTCCTCTACAGTTATTTTCCTTTTTAATTAGTCCCTAGTGTTTGTGCTACTTTAAAAGTTTGGGAATAATTGAAGCCAACTTGGACAATTCAGAGAGCTTCTAGCCAAAGTCAAACAAGACTAATAAACATAAAATCAGTATGTAGGCTTTATAATATTTTGTCTTCTCTTTTGACTCTTCCTGTAGGAAAGTTTAACCTGGTTCAAAAATAGTACAAATGAAATGGAAAGAGAATGTAATGGGATAGAACATTTTGGGAAAGACAGCAAATCATTCCCATCCCTTCTGTTTATTACATATAAAGTGTTAAAGGTTTTATAGAATAGTTTTCAGCATCAAATAACCGATATTTGAATCTAACTATGAACAAGTGGAAGATTGAAATCAAATGATGAGTGATTAATGACTCAAATAAGAATCCTTTTAGGCTCTCAGTAGAGATGGGTTAAGGAAACCTGCCCATGATGGTATTAACTCGGAGTGCATTGGCTGTTTTTTGAGCTTGCCTTTCTCAGATGTTATTTCTTTGAAAAAAAAATTATAGCAACTCCATTTAAAATGAATGGTGATCTAAGACTACACACAGTTTCCTGGCAACTGCATTTAAACTTGAGGATATAATTAAAGCTTTTCTATTCTCATTCATCATGCCAAACTATTGGTTTTAGTCATTCTTGGAGTCTGATGATACATTGACAGTGAATCAGCATTTTCTGGTAATGGCAAATCAGAATTGGTAGAGAATTCACTTAGAAGTCACACAGCATTACTGGAAAACATAGTCACAGCATCAACTTAATCAATAATTACAAATATGTTGGAAACTCTGACCTGTGCAAAGAGATTTCACTGCTTATATCATTCAAATGTTTCAGCAGACTGTATTTTGATTAAGATTTGTAATAGTGAAACACACTCCCTCCTTCCTTCCTTCCTTCCTTCCTTCCTTCCTTCCTTCCTTCCTTCCTTCCTCTACATTTTCAATCTACATTTTCTACCCACATTTTTGAATTAAGAAATCTACTAACTTATCTATTTTTCTCCCCCCCCCCACTATAAATTCCTGCTCAGACCTAAAACCATCTGCTTACAAAATATGTTGGGTTTTCATATTTTCTGAGTTTTAGAATGAGGTTAAGGCAGGAATTTTATCCAAAAGAATTTTCAAAGTCCTAGGAATCAAATAAAATTCAAATATATTTTTATTCATTTCTAAAACATTTCATGAATGACTTCTTGTTTTTTTTAGAGACTGTTGTAGAATCAGTAAGTCCTTGCTTTTACATGGAATATCTTTCATGCCCAGACAGTAGCCAAAGGCCTACATCCAGTTTAAAGGACATTGATGTGCAGCACAGGTGGGTGAGACCATCTTACATCCCATGAAAGGAAAGATTTTCTGAAATTGGAATAATTTGATTGTGGCAAAGGACCTTGACCAGTACCAGTTTCACCTTACCAGGGTTCTGTGCATGACAGTTCTGGGGAGAGGTTGGTGTTATTTTGTCCATTCCCCATTTTCCTCTACTAAGCCTCCAGTGCAGGCATTGCCGTAGGCTTGTGAGGAAATACAAGCAGTTAGTATAGATTTTCCACACCTCCATTAACACTAGAGGTCTAGGAATGATATTGTGGATAGAAGGGGAGAGTTAGATCACTTTTTGCATAAATGAGCTGTGGCTCTCACACTCAAAATTTTATCCAAAATAACACATTTCCCTCTCATAAACCAGTACAATTCTTTTATCAGAGAATAAAAAAATGAAATGTAGGTACATGATAGAAATTTTTCTTGCTTTTCTTATTCTTTCATAACCTTAATATATATTAATGTTATGTATTGTTATTGTACTGGTAGGTTTTGATACTTCTCTGATCTCTACGCTGGAGTATCTTTTGATGGCTGGATATTAGGATAAATGGACACTGGCACTGACTAAAATTAATTTAATTAAACAGTTTCCTAACAACTTTAAGGAAACTTGTAATTCTTAACAGGCATTTTATGCAGTAAAAAGCAAACATTTCCCCTTCTTATCTTTAATCTCTAAATATGGTACATCTTCAGGTTGATTTAGTTCAGTGGGTAAATAGCAGGAAATCTGCTAGTCCTACCTATGTTTCATTGGTTTTCCAATGTTCAGCAATATCCAAATCCCCCAGGAGTCATTTAGCATATCACTGTCTAATAAATTTTATAAACACAAGCTTTGTAAGACATCCATGACATTTAAGTTGCATTATTAAAGAATAAAGTAGCGTATATGCTCAAACAACAGGGGTTTTATCATGCAATGCAATAAAAAAAGACAGCAAACTGTACAAAGTTTATATGCTTTGCATGCATGATTTTCTCCCATATTTCAGACTCCTGTAGGTATTGTGTGTCTCATTGTAGAGTGTAGTAGTAATAAAAATACGCAAAACTTCACTAATGGTTTTCTAATGAACTCCTTAAAAGAAGACATTAGGGACCTTTTAGTTTTACTGCTACAATGAATACAGAAGGCTGTGAAAACACAGCTTCAGAATAAAAAAGATTGAAAAAAAAATCTGTCATTTCTTTTTGGCAATAATTTTTTTCAGTCTTACAATTCCTTATGTTCAATTCTATTTCAAAAGAGGGAAATTAAGCTGACCTCTGTTTTTATCCTATAATGAATACCTTAATTATTATCAAAGCATTGACCTACTGCCATTTACAAGAGCTGCAGTGGCTGATAATCACCATAAATAATAGATTCCAATCTAAGTAGGTTAACTACACAGATTGAAATGCGTGGCCATTCCTGCCTCCTGAATTCCACCTGGAGGCCTGAGTAACTACTAATAACGCTGCAGCGATATCTGTCAGGCTCCTGAGGTCAGACACTCCACACCTGAAGAAATTATCCCCCAAATTGTTCCATTACCTTGCACACGGGGTTTTTTTCAGTACCAACAGATCCTCTCTGGTAAGAAAAAAGTAAAATTCTCACAAACCCTGTTCAAATTCTACACATTACTAAAAAATAAAGGGGAAAAATAGCAATCAGAACAACAGAATGGAGAGGAAAAACACAAGGATGCTGAGGGCTGAGTCTCTTTTGTATTCATATACACAAAAGCAAGATGAATGCAAAATTAATTTAAAGCTCCTTTAACCTTGCACAATTGCAAATGTTTATACAACATATACTACTGGAGAATAAAGTCCTCAGCCCACTTTGGATTTTATTTTATCATTTTTGACCAAGTAAAAGGAGACAGGTGTAATTCATGGTTGTCACTACCACACAGGCATATGTATATGCACGAAACCCGCCTGTTTCTAGAGTAACCAATTAGCAACTCCTAAATGTTTCTCTGAGAAATAAACTGGATTTTAATTTAATTTAATAGGAGTTGGTTAGTTTCACAAATTTAAGTGAAGAAAATTCAGTGGTGTTAAGATGTGCAGATCTGTCTGAAAGCTCTTTGGTGCATTACTATTGTGAAATGATTCAGTGGTGTGTCTAATGCTTCTGAGATGTGACATAGTGTAATATTTAAAAGGCTAACATTCCATAAATATCCTCTGCCTTTTTGTCCTATGAATAAATGGTTTCCATTTTGTCTTTAAAATATGGTGTAAACAATTTTTTTAATGTCTCAATTTTTAATGGTAGAATGAATACAGCTTTCAAAAGAGGATGATTTGCAATCAACTATTTGATCAACAGTCTCCATATCTGTAAAAATAATGTTCATAGACTTCTTTCCTTGGCCATCAGGTGGACCAAATAACATTCACAGGATTTGTGACTAAATTTTTATGCTCCTCCTCTTCTAAATCATCCTTGCTTTACCTTGTGTCACTATAACAATCCTGGAGATAAAATGACACCAATCAATCCTCAAAAATTACTTTTAAAAATCACCAGGTTACTCAGTTTAAAAATTACTTGGGGGACATAGGGTGTCAGTAAGGTAAAAGAATGTTTTGAAGGGAATGTATTGTGTTACTCTGCCTTCCCTACCTTATACTGAATGTCTGTCTTATTTCACTTTAAGTTCCGCTGAGAAGTAAAGACTGGATGCAGTTGGACAAATTCAGCCAAGGCATTAGAGATTCCCTAGGGTATTACCTCAGGCAGCTGTACAGGGCTAGCAGGGCCAGCAGGTATGTGACAGGATTTGTGAGAAGTTCAGATGTAGCAGCCAGGCCCTAAAATGTCCCACCATACCCAAAATGACACCAGATGACCATGTTTACAGAAATTAATCCTGTTGTATGTTCTTTTATACTGAATTACAAAATAAATAAACTTGTGTCACCATTCTTTCTAAAAAAACCACACTTACTCTTCACCAATATGTAATTTACCTGTGCCTTCTAACTTTTATTTTTCTTTCCCTATTAATTTTCACAGTATGGAGATCAAAAGTCTACACTCTGCAGTTTCCTAGGTTGTCCTAATAAGAGATTTGAAAAATAAAATTTTAATTATTGAATACTTGTTTTTTTCTGTCCTTCTGGCAGTGAGATAACAGTAAGTGATAATTTATACATTAAGTCAGTATGTCCATAGTATCATATCTGAGCTTCCTGGAACTTCATTTTACAAATTTTTTTCTACAATACCTTCTTTGACGCTCAGGACCATAAAGATAAGCCTGATTTTAGAACTTGTCATTTCTATAGTGAATTCCAATGCAAATAATTCATTTAAGGCTTAAGCTATGGTGTTATCTCCTCCTTTGACACTTTTACCATCTGTAAGTCTTCAGTTCATAGACAAAAACTAACATACTTTCAGGTGCAGTTATTTATTTGCCACATCTGACTTGATGTTCTCTTTAACATGTAATGTTATCTTTCACTAGTGTAAACTATTTTACCATTCCTATAAAACCAATATCCAAATATCGCAGCACACAAATGTTATTTTCTTTCTATCAGTGTTCTGAGGTTACAATTGAAGCTATATTCTCAATTAACAAATGCCAATCCCAATACCTTATCAGAGGAAATTCGGAAGTTGTCTGTTTACATGAGCTATAACTACTATAAGCTCCGATTTTTCCCTAAATAGTGTCCATTTATACTATCTGTGTTTCTCATGGATACAAAGTGGGGCCGGAGAACCACGACTGCTAGTGTAGACATGAGTGATAAATTTGGAACAGCAGGACAAGGTACATTTCTTATTTTATCTGAACCAATCTATCCATCTGCTTTGGTATGAGTTTGAGCCAATTGTGATGCTCTTCATCCTCTGACTGAGCATTATTATTGGAGTCCCATGGGCAGGTATCAAACTGTTTGAATTAGAATTATATGGGCACAGGTTATGGCACTTTCTGCTAACTATGCTCATTCTACAGTCGCCTGTAGTCTTTGAACTGTTCAGTCATTAAAGGAATGGGAGGAAAAGAGGGGAATAAGACAATGGGCCCCTGAAGTTGTTCAACAGTTTTTCTCAGATTGGCAAGCTACAGCACATTGGCAGAGATACAATGTTTAACAATGATAACTGAATAAAGATGTGCCAACTTTGGCTTCAGAGTTGCCACAGGGTTTTTTTCCTTCATTTTTAATGTTGACCCTTATTTATTCATTCATTCGTGAGGGAAAAAAATAACAAGTTGCCTTCATAACATTGGCTAAGAAATACGAAAAATTGGGAAGCTCCATGTCCACAATCCATTGTTATTCTATGTAGAACTATTGCTATATTGTTTCTTGAATTAAAAGACAATAAAAAACAAAACAAAACATAACATGAAGCAAAATTAAAAACAATAATTCAGAAGATTTGTGTATGAATATATTTATGGATGGATGGACATACATGAGTATGCATGCCTGAAGAATTAAAAAAAATATTGTTCTTAGGCGTTTCCCAAAAAAGCCACTTTAAAAGTAGTATTAAAATTTAACAATATTTAAATAGGGGTTTTTTTCCCTATTTTGTGATTTTATGTTGCTCCAGTGTGTGTCATCAACCCCAGGAAAATAAGGGGTGATATGACTGAACCATGTAAAATGATTAAAAAGAAAACTAAGAGGCAGAAAATAAAACATAGAAACAGATGAAGATCATGAGTTTACTCTGGATGCTAAGGATGTCTCTTGCCAGTGGGTTTTTATATTTAAATAGCTTTTAGTAATTCTATGGCTGGAGGTCATAAAAACAACCATAACACATTTTTTCCAAAACTGTAGGAAGAGTGACCACACAACCATTTAAAGAACATTAACAGAAAAGTCAGTTATAAATGTTAGAAAGGAATTTATTTATTTTTATTTAACTATGACATTTAAATTATAGTATAAAACTATTCTCTTCTGTGAACTATTCAGTGGCAGACAATGGCTCCTTTGTTAGGCTACATAGGTTCTTTTTTAGAGGAAATCAATGAATTAGTGGCTTTTAGATCATATTTGTTAGTGATTTTTATTTGATGCTCATGTGACATCATGCAGTAAGATAGGCTCTCAATACTAAGTGTGCAGAATCTTAGTAGCAGATAGTATTTTCCTATCTTAAATATTGTTTGAACAGAAAAGAAATAAGTTGTGTAAGCTTGGACTGTATCCTTTACATTCTCATTAAAAGAGGAATTTGAAAATACTAGCAATAAACTTGTTACGAGGAAGTTGAATGAAAAAAGCTGTAGTGTACAGTCTTTACATAATTACAGTAATGATCACAGAACTGTAGAATCATAGAAAATCTCAAGTTGGTAGGGATCCATAAGGATCATTGAGTTCAACTCCCCGCTCCTTACGGGACTAACTATAACTAAACCATATGACTAAAAGTGTCATCCAGATGCTCCTTGAACTCTGACAGACTTGTCAGTGCCATGGCCACTTCCATGGGGATCCTGTTCCAATGACTGACCACCGTCCCAGTGAACTACCTTTTTCCTGATGTCTTATTTGAACTTTCCTTGATTGAGTTTCATTCTATTTCCTCATGTCCTATCACTGGTCCCCAGAGAAAGGAGATCAGCACCTCCCCCTCTGCTGCCGTGAGCTCAGCCTTCTCTTCTCCAATAAGAGGCAGTGCAGGACCATCATGTTTCTCAGAGCCTTAGCATGAAGGGAAAAGTGTTATTTTTTTTGCTAAAAGTTGGTAATTCTTTAAAGGTCCATTATGTTATAGGAAAAAAAATGTGTTTGCCCCTCACTTACAGTAATGCCTTCACAGCATGCCATAAATCAATTCCAGTTCAGTAGACTAATGCACTTTTAGTCAGAGAACATTTAGGGGACTGAAATATATAGGCTGATAAGAATCTATTAAAAAGATATGTCAGAATGCCTCTCCAACCAGTATTTTGAAGAGACACTCTGCAATCATTTAAAAAAATTTAAGGCTATCCAGTACTGAATGTGATTTGGGATAGTACTGCAATTGTTGTTAATGTTTTCTCAACAGGATCAGAAAGAGAGAATGGTAGAACATTTGCAAGAGAAAAGTGGACAAAACCTGAAGTTTCTTGCAGTCAGCAAGCTAAAGACACTTGTTTAAAAATCTCTTGAAACTGTTGGTAGTCTTCCCAACTGAGAGCATCCTGAGCATGACAAGGAACTTTTCTGTCTACTTCTAGATATTGAAACGGGGAAGCAGTTGCACTCTATACAAAGGAGAAACCTAGATGAATGGAATTTTGTCTTGAAACGGGTGATGAGCCAGTAAAAAACTTATGGGTGAGGATAAGAGAACAGATCAAGACAAGTGAAGTCTGACTGAAAACCAAATAATCAAGAAGAGAAAGTAGACAAGGTAATTTTTAAGCAATTGGAGAAAAACCCATGTTCACAGAGCCTGCTATTTTGAAAACTTTAACTATCCTGACATCTTCTGGCAATAATACTGGCACAAGCAAACTAGGAGATTTCTAGAGTATGTTGGCAACAATGTCATGATACAGGTGACTGATGATCTAACCAGGAGAGGTACTCATCCAGACTTGTTCCTCACAAACAAGGAGTAATTGGTCAGCAAAGTGGAGGTTGAGTACATCCTTCCCTGAAGCAACCATGAGTTTGTGGAGTTTGGGATTCTGAGAGAAGTAAGGCAATTACAACAATCACAGCCCTAGTCTTCAAGGAAGCAAATTTTTGCTTGTTCAAGGATCTGCTTGGCAGGGTACTGTGGGAGACTGCTTTGGAGGGCAAAGAGGGCCAAGAGAACTAGATGATCTTCAAGGATAACTTCCTTCAAACTCAAATGGTCTATTCTGATATGCAAGAGATGTGGCAGAAGTCCAGCATGGAGGAACAAAGATCTCCTGACTAAGCTTAAATACAGAACAGAAGTACATACACTTCCACAGTGGAAGTGGAGATGGCTACCAAGAAAAAACAGAAACACAGAAACATTTTCTGACATTGCAAGCATGATGCTGGGAAAACCAATACTCAGCTGGAGTTGAAGCTAATGATGAACTTGAGGAGGAACAAGAAGTGTTGCTGTAAGAGTCTGGGCGGCAGAAAGAAAGCTGAGGAAAATGTGGGACCACTGTTGAATGACACAGGGGACCTAGCAACATCAGATACAGAAAATGTTGATGGACTCTGTGCCTTTTTTGTTGCTTTCAGCAATTTGATTTTAAGTGTGACCTCCTGGATCTGTGAGCCTACCAGGACAGTCTGTGAGGACTGGAGCACAGTAGAGCAATGGTACACTTAAACAAGTTGGACATAGAAAAGCCCATGGGACCATATATTCCCATCCAGGGGTGCTGAGACATCTGGCTGATATAATCGCAAGTTAAGTTTCTGTCAGCTTTCAATGGTCACAGAATTTGGGGGGCATTCCTGATCAATGTTAACAGGCAAAAATCACATCCCCTTCAAAAAGGGGAAATGGAGGATCTGGCAACTAACGGACTGCCCAGGTTAACCTCAGACTGTGGGAAGATTATGGGTCTTCAAAGCCATTTACAAACACGAGAAGGGCAAGAAGATGATTGGGAGCAACCAGCTTTTATTTATCAAAGCCACATGATGCCTGACCACTGTGTTGTCTTTTATGAAGAGATGACTGCCTCTGTGGATGAGTGGAAAAGTAGCAGATGCTTTTTACTTGTTTGCTGACGTCTTCTTCCTGATATCCTTGCCGTCAAACTGGTGAGATGCGGTCTGTATGGGTGGCTGGAAAGTTTTCTTGACCATCAACCTAAAAGGGTGGTGATTAGGGAGTCGCTCAGGGGTGGGCCAGCTGGGGCCAGCATCACTTAGTGTGTCTATTAACAATCAGGAGAATGGAGTAAGGTAGTCCCCACAAGACTGTGGATGACAAGAAACTGTGGGAAGCTGTCAGCAAGCTGGAGGGTAGGGCTGTTTTTCAGATCGGTCTGAACAGGACGGAGGAATAGGCCAACAGGAATTTTATGAAAGCTAAACAAAAAGTATTGTAAAGTCCTGAATCTGTGGTGAAATAACCCCAAGTAAGAATGTAGGTTTGGCTCCAGTTGGGTAGAAACAGCTCTGCAGAAAGGTGGAAAACAAGCTGAACGCTTGACTACAGCTTGCCATTGTGGTGAAGAAAGCCATCCACATCTTGGGCCACATTTAATTCATGTAGTCATCAGGTTGAGGGAAGTGATTATCCCCTTCTATTCAGCAATTGTGAGACCCCATTTGGAGCACTGCATGCTGGTTTTATATTCCCAGTACAAGAAAAACAGTGACAAAAAGTAGCAAATCCAGCAGATGGTCACCAGGTTGATCAGGAGGATGGAGGACACGAGGTCCAAAGAGAGGCTAAGGCAACTGGGTTCATTCAGTTTTGAAAAGACCATGGTGAGCGTTTCTTGTTGTCTTCAATGGTGTCTAATCTTCCTAATCTGTCTAATCTTTTTACTCAATAGAGAAGGCAGATCCAGACTCTCCTCAGAGGTGTGCAGTGATAGAAAAAGAGGCACTGGACAACTCAGACCACAGGAAATTCCAACTACAGATGAGGAATAATTTTTTCATCATGAGGTTAGTCAAGGTTAGGAACAGGGGCACAGATAAACTGTGGAACAAGTCTTGTTCTTGCAGACACCCAAAACTCACCTGGGCAAGGCCCTGAGAAACCTGATACAGGTGGACCTGCTTCAAACAAATGGTTGGACCAGGTAACTTTCTGAGATCACTTATAATCTGAATTATTCAATGTTTCTGTAATTCTATGACTCTTCTGTGCAGCTTTCCCTAATACTAATGCCTAGAATGTCATAGAATAGTGAATTGTAGTTGCATTCTGTTATACCCTGTATACCCTAAAGAATTGTGTTGGAACGGTGGATTAAAAGAGGATTGTTGCTTCTAAAAGGGGAGAATGTGTTGCTGTTTGTGAATTGTCCTGACAAACTATTTTAATACAAACAAGTAAAAAGTATAAAAAATAAGTGAATATGTTTGCTAATTCTAAATAGAATTAACTAATTTACAAAGACTAGAAAGGCATATAACCAGGACTAAGAAAAAATACTTATTTAGCTGTTTTCGATACAATCTAAGAGATGTTGATCATATGTTATTATCCAAACATCAAAGCTGAAAGCCAACTCAGTTGCTGTGAGAGTACAGTGTAGTGTACATAACTTTAAAGAAGAAGGATGCAGATTTCCTTTTCTATCCAGTCCTCTAGTATGTTCCTTAACACTTAAATCTCCCTTCTTCCTTCCCCCAAGAATTCTCAATCATTGAGCCATTTAGAAAAGTCTTGTCACTCTGCCTATGAACTATGGATTACTTGCACCTCTGTGGAAATGCCATTTCCTTGGTAAGGTAAGTGTTTTCCTATTTCTTTGTGCTAAATCATTTAACAGCTTGAGACTTGACTAAACTATAAACAAATTTTTAGTCCAATATGGTGAAAAACACACCCTTTTCTATCAGTTTAGATATTGTTTAAAATGGATTTTGGTTTTTTATGTCATATATTAATTTTTATATTTCATTCAAGCATGCACATTGATGACCATATTTTATAGAACCTTATGCTTATTGCTGCTGTACAGAGTTAATTATTAGGTCTCGATTAGGAGTAAGCACAATGGTAGTTAGACACTAATGGTTACAAAAGGTTTGGAGAGATTGTCCTCTAACGCAGTTTTGAGAAATGTGGTGCAAAATCCTGGTGGGATCATCTCATATCCTTAAAGTAAATGTAGCCTTGGGAGCACAGTTTGTATTCTGTGGAGAGAAAGCTCAGCCCATATGAATAGACAGAAGAATAAATATTTTACTGAAATACCAGTAGTGAATGAATAGACATTTTACTGAAAACAACCACGTTTACTTATTGAATGAATAGACATTTTACTGAAAACAACCAAAAAAAAAGAAGATGAAAGTAGGGTTGTAGAAAGTCCTTAGCTATGCATTCTGTAAAGACTTCATAAGCATTACATGGCAAAAGCGTGATCCCAGGAATTACAGGCAAGTTCCCAACAGAGCACCTTTCTAAGAAAACTAAGTACAGATCAGATTCCTGACATTCCACACACATACACAAAGGCACACTCATCACAAACATCAAAATATGGGTTTTTTTTCTTTAAATCTAGAATGGAGAAATTCACACAAACTCGGAGGAAAATTACTGGTCAAGGCAGCCAAAATGGAAAAAAGAACCATTTAAAACTGTCTAAATATGCAGTGATGGATAAAGGTATGTTAAACTTGACACTTTTCTAAATCTAGTACCAGAGGTGTAGGCTTCACATCAAGATGTTTATGTTTCCATGTTGACAATGGTAAACTTGCTGTATACGTCTCTCCATCTCTATACTTCTTTGTGTTGGCTGGGGTAAATTTAAGAGAGTACTTTAGAATAGTTCAGTAAGAAAATTATAGTATTAATATAATTTTTCTTTATTATATCATTACTTTCACTCCTTTGAAGTTTATTGTGGAAGAAAGGAGATTAAGACCGTAGTGCTGGTCTATGTAAACAAGACAAACTTACTCCCTGGGAAGGTATAGGTGTAGGCGGGATTAAATTCCTGTGATTTTCACCTGGTACCGACAACAACCAATGAATCATAGAATCATAGAATCGTATGGGGTTCCAATGGAACTGCTTCTTGGAGTTCTTCACATAAATAGCTAAAGTTTGCAAGGTCAAGGCCTCAAGAAGTAAATTAGTAGACAAGGCTTTCATTAATATTACTCTAGCTGACACTTTTGCCAAATGCTAAATTGAGTATTGCACACAGTACTGGACTTGTCCAACATATCTGCTGTAGTGCCTCTCCACTGCAATTATTATTTGAATTACAGTTAGTGAAGCACCTCTTTCCTGATGGGAATAAAAATACATAGAGATAAACAATAATAACTGGAGGGAAATCAACAGCCCAAATATTTGCCTTTTTGATATTTCAGTTGTCTGGAATTTTATTATTTGGTGATTCAACAATCCACACATCTTCAGCACAAAGCATTTCGCTTTTTACTTCAGCAAAGCCCAATTAAAATCCCCTACTATCTACTTCTCCCAATATTAGTGAAAATAAAATCAAAGGGTCTGAATAGCAAAGTTCTCAAAAATGAGGTCATTCCTTTTCTGTAAGAAAACTGTCTATAGGACAAAGAAAATAAACAGGAGAGCATTTGATGGGGCCTGCCAGCAGCAGCCCAAAGTGTCTGGGCTTCTTGCCAATAGTCCCTGAACCCAAAATCATGGGTTAACAAAACAGCTAAAATTTCACACCACTCAAGAGCTTTTTTTCCTTGACAGCTATAAATTACCAGTGCAGCTCCCCTAGTATGCTCACTGGTCCAAAAGATGCTTTTTCACCCCCAAAACTATACTTTCTGACTTCCATAATTTAACAGACCTTTTCAATTTCAAATACAGAAGTCCTTTAATTTGCAAGTATGCATGCCACTGAAAAGCTCTGATTAGTATGACATGAAGGGAAGAGAAAAGAAGATTCATATATTAAAGTATTGGTATTGGTTAAATTAAAACTCAACTGATTGTTAAAATAAAAGAACCTGTTATCTCTAAAGCTTAGTTTATTCTGCTTCAGTTTACAGATGGAAGGTTGAGGTACATGGCCATACTGAGAATAAAAGCAAAGTTACAGGTGTATCAGAGCTTCCAGGGCACTTGGTCTTGCTGCCTAGAGGACATTACATAGGCATTGAGATGTTTAGAATGTGTGCTTATTTTTTGAGTGGAGTATTTAATTTACTAGAGGTGAAAATGTCGCAAATGGAGGTTCTGTGCCTGAACATGTAAATGCCACCCACTGTCATGACCCTAATTTTAGACAGAGTTGTGAGAAATGGATTTTTCTCTCATTTTACTGCTTGTTTGGGGAAAAAGGGCAGTAGGAAGAGAAGAGGACAGACTGTTTGTGGATAGAGTATTTAAGGCTTTACAATATGGATTGGATTTCTTGCCCTGCTACAATTTTGGCATAACTTTGAGCAACTGACTTAAGGCTACATCTACAAATGATCTCTAGGTATGTTGTTGCCATCCATAACTTACAAGAATCCTGACATGTAGTGGAATCCGTACAGCTGTTCCCACAGGGAGACACAGGTGCTTACAGATATCAGATCCAGAAAGCTAGCTTGCTGCAAAGGGAGCTAGCTTGATATTTGGCCAACAGCAAATATAAATGAGAAGTGTTATCTCAAGTGAGCATATGAGTATCATAAGCAGGAATGTTAATAATAATTCTTACTTGCCTTGCTCTTTCAATATGTTGATAGGATAAATATATTCAAAAGGCACCTTCTAAGTTATCCTTCATTGATTATATATGTGAAGAAACCCCCACTCATTCAGTTACTGGGCAGTTCTACAATATTAGTACCTTAACATTATGTAAAACCTTACTTGTAGCAATTTTCATATCAAGGGAGATCAGACTTGAAGACAACTGCATACTGTCCCCGTTTCTTCCCAGTAGCTGAGATGTCTTTTTGAGAGTAATAGTCTCTGCATTAGGTGCTTAATCTCCCAGAGAGTTTGGATGTTGGTTTTTATACTTAGTTTGAAAAATGTCTTTTTGTACATGTAGACCTAGTATTTCACAGACTTGTGAAGAGATATATAGCAGAGACTCAGATGTACATTCGGTCTAATATTTGTTTTTGAAAAAATAGTTTGAGACAAATAAATTGCTGAGTTCCCTCCAGTGCTACCACGCAGTATAGAGCACTTATTCCAGATCACATTGTAGGGGTACAGCCTCCTTCCTTCCCACCTCCCCTTCAATATTATTGCCTGATACGATCCTTAAAAACAGACATGGAAAACAAGATGTTCCAATTCTGACTGCATAAAGTCTTAGGAGCATTATACTTACATATTTATGATAGGAGAGCTGATATCAGTAACGGTGGTTTCCACAGGTCAAATTATTGTATGAGATAGAAGGAACTTTCAAGACAAAAAAAACTGTGTCCAGAAGATATCCACAGGCTTTCAGAATTTAATTTCTATTAAATTAGTCCTTCTTTTCTAGAGAGTGATAATTTTAATGTTTAATGTTTCATAGATAAAAGTCCCTATCACACATTTCTACCTATGAGGGCAGTATGTCAGACAATTATTGGAGTTAGACCATAATGGAATATCTGATCCAATTAGTGTACTGGGACACCGTATCATTATTGATTTATAACTATATATTTCTCATTTTTTTCTGTAATTTGTTATGGGCTCACTATGTATATCTGTATCTAGCTTTCAAATGTAAGTGACAAAAGCCAGGTTTCTTCAGCTAAAGCTAGGCATGCAGGTACATAACACAGTTAATAACTTTGAGAATTAGATTATTTATTAAATATGCCTGCATGTGTGTGCTAGGTACCTGTGAATGAAAAACAGGCCCTATATGTTTAGTTTTCCCCACATACACATTCAAATTATTTTGAGTGATAAACCAGTCAGAGAGAATCCAGGAGGATTTTCCCTGCATTTTCTACAATAAATCTTTTATTCTTTGTTATTTATTTATATTTGCATAGTTTGCTCAACTGGGCCAAATTCTACTCCTTCCTTTAATTCTTAACTCTACATTATAAGTAGATATTTGTTCAGAAGGAAAGAGCAAAATATTCTGCTAAAGGAAAATTCGGAGTAGTCTGGGGTCAGACTGGAGAAAGACGAGCAGTGTGAATAAGAGCAAAGGTCAGAATCTTTCAAATATATTTTTTTAACAATTCACTTTGAAGTTATTAGTAGTCTACATCATTTTTCAACATTTTTCCTCATACTTAATGAAATTTGACTGTTGAATTAAAAATGTCAGTATAAAAATAATGACAAAGAGGATATACTTTCTAATTCATGATTACTGCTAACTAAGACTGAGACTAATAAATTTCAAGACCTTTAACATAAGAGCTATTGCCTTGAACTATGAAAACAATGATTAAATTATAACTTTAGTTTATTGCCCAATACACTTTTATCACCCACTACTATGTAAAAGTCTTTCATTATTTGTCTGTCCCATGTTATATACTATTTTACTGTATTTTCCCTTTCATAACTCCTCACAACAGAAAGCAAACACAAAAAGAAAAGCTTGAGAAAATACTCTATTGGTGTTTGAATTCTTTGAAGCCACATATCACTAATTGGGCCCTAATAAGTGTGATCTAGTATCACCAAAAATTTGGGTTCAGGTGGACTTCTTACTAAATATGATGTTTGAACATTAGAAGGCCAGTATGCTATCTTTCCATATTTAGTTGTTAAATTGAATTTCATTATTGGAACTTGTTAACAGTTAAATAAAAGAAAAAGATTCTAAGCCGATGGAAAAATTAACAGATTTCCTTCTGCTTAAGTAAGTGCGCATCCCATTCTTGACTTTTGTGTGGTGTTCTTGGTGCTTCTGTTTCTGTATTGGTAAGGAAACCAATCAGTATTGTTAACTAACAATCATAATGCAGATCTTACTGTACTTGAACCATGGTTTCATGAGGTGCAAAGTGCATTTTTGAAGTACTTGGCATTAGGTGCTTAATCTCCCAGAGAGTTTGGATGTTGGTTTTTATACTTAGTTTGAAAAATGTCTTTTTGTACATGTAGACCTAGTATTTCACAGACTTGTGAAGAGATATATAGCAGAGACTCAGATGTACATTCGGTCTAATATTTGTTTTTGAAAAAATAGTTTGAGACAAATAAATTGCTGAGTTCCCTCCAGTGCTACCACGCAGTATAGAGCACTTATTCCAGATCACATTGTAGGGGTACAGCCTCCTTCCTTCCCACCTCCCCTTCAATATTATTGCCTGATACGATCCTTAAAAACAGACATGGAAAACAAGATGTTCCAATTCTGACTGCATAAAGTCTTAGGAGCATTATACTTACATATTTATGATAGGAGAGCTGATATCACCACAGGTCAAATTATTGTATGAGATAGAAGGAACTTTCAAGACAAAAAAAACTGTGTCCAGAAGATATCCACAGGCTTTCAGAATTTAATTTCTATTAAATTAGTCCTTCTTTTCTAGAGAGTGATAATTTTAATGTTTAATGTTTCATAGATAAAAGTCCCTATCACACATTTCTACCTATGAGGGCAGTATGTCAGACAATTATTGGAGTTAGACCATAATGGAATATCTGATCCAATTAGTGTACTGGGACACCGTATCATTATTGATTTATAACTATATATTTCTCATTTTTTTCTGTAATTTGTTATGGGCTCACTATGTATATCTGTATCTAGCTTTCAAATGTAAGTGACAAAAGCCAGGTTTCTTCAGCTAAAGCTAGGCATGCAGGTACATAACACAGTTAATAACTTTGAGAATTAGATTATTTATTAAATATGCCTGCATGTGTGTGCTAGGTACCTGTGAATGAAAAACAGGCCCTATATGTTTAGTTTTCCCCACATACACATTCAAATTATTTTGAGTGATAAACCAGTCAGAGAGAATCCAGGAGGATTTTCCCTGCATTTTCTACAATAAATCTTTTATTCTTTGTTATTTATTTATATTTGCATAGTTTGCTCAACTGGGCCAAATTCTACTCCTTCCTTTAATTCTTAACTCTACATTATAAGTAGATATTTGTTCAGAAGGAAAGAGCAAAATATTCTGCTAAAGGAAAATTCGGAGTAGTCTGGGGTCAGACTGGAGAAAGACGAGCAGTGTGAATAAGAGCAAAGGTCAGAATCTTTCAAATATATTTTTTTAACAATTCACTTTGAAGTTATTAGTAGTCTACATCATTTTTCAACATTTTTCCTCATACTTAATGAAATTTGACTGTTGAATTAAAAATGTCAGTATAAAAATAATGACAAAGAGGATATACTTTCTAATTCATGATTACTGCTAACTAAGACTGAGACTAATAAATTTCAAGACCTTTAACATAAGAGCTATTGCCTTGAACTATGAAAACAATGATTAAATTATAACTTTAGTTTATTGCCCAATACACTTTTATCACCCACTACTATGTAAAAGTCTTTCATTATTTGTCTGTCCCATGTTATATACTATTTTACTGTATTTTCCCTTTCATAACTCCTCACAACAGAAAGCAAACACAAAAAGAAAAGCTTGAGAAAATACTCTATTGGTGTTTGAATTCTTTGAAGCCACATATCACTAATTGGGCCCTAATAAGTGTGATCTAGTATCACCAAAAATTTGGGTTCAGGTGGACTTCTTACTAAATATGATGTTTGAACATTAGAAGGCCAGTATGCTATCTTTCCATATTTAGTTGTTAAATTGAATTTCATTATTGGAACTTGTTAACAGTTAAATAAAAGAAAAAGATTCTAAGCCGATGGAAAAATTAACAGATTTCCTTCTGCTTAAGTAAGTGCGCATCCCATTCTTGACTTTTGTGTGGTGTTCTTGGTGCTTCTGTTTCTGTATTGGTAAGGAAACCAATCAGTATTGTTAACTAACAATCATAATGCAGATCTTACTGTACTTGAACCATGGTTTCATGAGGTGCAAAGTGCATTTTTGAAGTACTTGTGCCTTATAAAAAAATGCTACTGTTACACAGTGAAGAGCACTGAGTTGTGGAAACATAGTTTAAAGTCAAATTATTAAAAACAGAAATACCAGGAAGTTAATTTTCCTGACAGACTTTATAACCAGTTAATCTTTTAGATATCTGTTCTCTTGAAGTCAGTATAAATTGAGCAAAAAACCCCATTGTTACCGTATTCTATTCTCTGCTTGAGCTGAAATACTCTTGTGTGCTTATACCTTTTCAGAATAAAATAAATACCAGTAATTTTACGAGTTTAAATCCCTTATTAATTTGCATTGATTAAAGGGTCAGTGTGTTATTTAAGCCCTGCAGCCTGGTTACTTGTAAAAAAAGTTCAGCATTTATTTATAAAGTTAATCTTGTGGTTGTAGGGGAAAAGTAGAAAACATTCATTGTGAAGATTCAAAACCTAGAAAGCAAATACGTATGACCCAATATTTATTTTTATTTGTCTCCAGTTCCATGGTCTCTTTTTAAAAAAGTTCCACTAAGAATGCTCAAGTGCCTGGAGGAACAAATACACACTTTTTTGAAAACACTTAAAAATATCATATAAGGCATAATTACCCAATGTGTTTGCCTGGGTA
Organism: Calidris pugnax; assembly: GCF_001431845.1. Lineage (NCBI taxonomy): Eukaryota > Metazoa > Chordata > Aves > Charadriiformes > Scolopacidae > Calidris > Calidris pugnax. Next base: position 38,459,061 of record NW_015094506.1, on the reverse strand, counting down.
CCAGCTACTGGATTGCCAAAGAAAGGATGGAAATAAAATGTGGGCAACACTTTCTGAAAAGTGACTACAGGTTTTGCAGTACATTTGGAGAGGTTATTCAGGCTTAGTTCCCTGTTTAACAAAGCAATAGCAAATCACAATGCTTTGTTCTGATTAATTGTTTTTACATGTAATGCTCCTGAAAAAGCTTACTCTGAAACCTGTCCCTTATAGATTAAAAAACAGTTCTGGTTAATATATTTCACTTCATCCCTTAAGCATGAACATTTTGAATAGGAAAAAGAACTGCAAAAGGAAATAATTTAGGTGGAAATATGATGTCAATGTCACACTGAATCTTTTTGTTGCTCTCTTCTGTGCTTAGCCATATGAAAGTAAGGTGACCTGTACATCTCAGTCTAAAAGGTAGATCTCTGTTACAAACAATAATAAAGTAAAGCTAAAGAGCAAATATAACTGAAAAAGAAAAATCACAGTAGAATTATGGATACAGTGTGGATCATGGATACCATCATCATCTTCATGAATCTTCCCAAAGCTACTCATTTAAATTGAGAACAAACCACATAGACACTTTCCTCTTTTTAACAAACTATTTAAAGTCTGTCACTGAATAATTAGAGTAGCAAATGCAAATATTTCCGTAGCAAATATATGCAGGTTCATATTGTGGAACTATTATTCCTAGGTCAATCACTGAAATGGTGCAGTTGGCATAATGCCATTTTGATGAAGTGATGCCAGTTTACCTCATGCAAATACTTGGCTCCGTTCACCAGGAATTAATTTTGCTACCCTTTCTCTTTTCCTAGTAAAATGACTTTTTAGAGGTTAATTCTAAAGTAGGTTTACAGAGACCAGGAAAAGTGTGAAAATAATGAAATGTGAACAGTCAGATTCTTCTGTGTTACAATAAACAGCTCTACAGAATGTGATCATGTAAATCCCTGTGCACAACACAGAACGCAGAAGACATCTGGACAGAAAAAAAGAGGTAGTTATGGTGGAGAAATTAACATCTTTTTTCCCCTCATATTGCTTTCTTATTGTATTTGATATTTCTACAAAGCACTGGTTTTGTTGTTCTTCCAATTTATGAGCAATGGAGTCTTAATGTGTAATCTTTGTGCTTTCATTCCTATTTTCATCACTAGCTTTAATAACATAGCCTTAAATCAATGAACTTTTAAAAATCATAACCTTGTTCATTTTTTGCTAATTCTCATCGATAATATGGCTTAAATAGCTCAGGTCGTGGTGTAACAGGTCTAAAAGTCTGGTAAGGAGGAAATCCACATTGACATCTGCGAATTATGGTTTTGTCACTTTGCGCTTGAAGTGCATGAAGAACACAGTATGGCAGAAATAAAGCTTGCATATAATGAATGAGATTTTGAAAATAAGAAATATACACTTAATCTCATTTTTGTAACTTTTTTTCTATAACTTCCTAATACAGAGACCGTAAGAAATATCTGTATCTTTGCAAAGACTCGAGTATTTTTTTAATTTCACAATGACCAGGTCATTATCGTATGTAATTACGTTTATGATCCTATTAACAGTAATCTTAACATTTCATAAGCATACATTTCACACCATGTTAGCATTTGCCCGCGTGCTTCTGAAGTGGAGGAAGTTGCTGAATTAATTCAAATGTTTTCTCTTTATCAGTTTTTCCTCTGCATTGTAACTAGCAGAAAATAGAAAGTGCTTGAATTAAGTGCCAGGGTTTAAGAAGAAGTAAAAGTGTAAACAGCAATGTTTGAATGTAAAATTTTCAATTGAACGCATTTGCAAAGTGCCAGTGAATAGAGCACTACAAGCTGCAGAAAGACTCAGAGCTAGAACCTTATCTGTATGTATACTAATAAAAGATAAATAGAGTCTGCTGTAGGCCCCTGAAGCTTCGGTTTGAGGAAAGGGGCGGGG
>NW_015094506.1:38406019-38457034 GCF_001431845.1 Calidris pugnax | reverse complement strand
GGAAGAAGGAACAAGGCCCTATTAAAATAAAAAAAGATAAAATCAGGCAGTTTTTCTTTTTCCTGATTATTTTTTCCCCCTCTTTGCCACTGGCGATAAGGGTTAACAATGCAAAACTCCCACCAGCTGGTGTTTCACAAAGAAAAAGCCCTTGGGGAAACGACTCTCCTCCTGACAAAAGCAGCCCGAAAGCTCTGCTTCAGAAGCCGGTGCTATTTACATAAGCACATAAAGGCAAGTCACAATGCAATTAGCCGTATCAGGATCACACCAGAGAATGGGAGAGTTCTTTACAAAGGTTCCCCCATACACTGCCGTGGTGGTGCTTTATGCTTTTAATTAGAAGACTATGTTATTGACTTTAAGGCATTAATTCTCTAGGGTCTAGTGGCAATGAAGTTATGACAGGTGATTTTCTCTGTTCAGCCTCTTGTAAGTTACATTTCACTATATTTATAAAAAACAGGGTTTTATGATTAGGTAAATCTCCTGTTTCCCAAACAAAAAGAAAAAAAAAAGATAGGTGGTTCAGCAGTACAATAACACAGACAGGCCCCTGAAGAAAAAATGACAATTTGATTTATTAAAAGAGATGATAAGTGTCAAGCCCGTTTTAACTAAATGGAAGTTGGAGGAAGTAATTGGCAAAGAAAGTGAAACATAACAGGTAATTTTAGAAAAAAAAAACAAACACAACCAACCAATTGAACAGTAATTTATTATTCGATTTTTTTACCACACTATAATGATTGCTCTGAGTAACAAGTCAGATTTTTGAGCATTCTGTCATGTCCATTGCATAGATTCACCATGACACTTTTTATTTAGTAAACTTTCTATGATTTGCTTTTAGTGATTTATTATTCATATTATTTAGCTGAGAGTTTCTGTTTTTTGACTGGCTGAAAAGTTTGGAATAGGGAATAATGGAGATCAGCCAGGAAAAATGAATGACAAATAACTTAGTTGGGCTGCAAGTTTTCAAATGCTAATTGCTTCTTCCTAAATTAGGAAAGCTCTAGGGATTCTTGTACATTTTCGTGAATATTCTGTGATTTTTCTTTCCAAACGTGTGGATAGCAAATTATATTATTCTATCAAAAGTGATGTGCAAAAATACAAAAATTCTTTAGCCAAAAAAATGTAGAACAAGTGAATTTAGTAAACAGTTAGCTGTAGTGGGACTTAATCACTAACTGCTGGGTAAATCATGATTTGTCAATAACCCAAGTGAGGGAAGACACCTGGCTGTTATTTCCCCATCACAGTGTAGTGGGAGGTTCATTTTGTCTTGTGATCGCATTTCTTTCATTGGAGTCTCACTTTGTTTTGCTAATATGGGATAAGAAATAGTTTAGAGGTCACAAAGCAAATGACATGCCTTTTATGTAGAACAGGAAACATCAAGAGAAATAATCAGCTGGTAGAGCCAAAATACAAAAGGAATTTTTGGGGGTTTTTTTGGTTTTGTTTTGTTTTTGGTTTTTTTTTTTTGTTTTTGTTTTGGTTTTTTTTGTTTTTTTTTTCCTGAAAAAGCATCCAGTTGTGGAACTTCTTGTTTGGGAAAGTTATAGATGGGAAAAATTTACATGGATCCAGAAAGTGATTAGATAAATTACTCAGAGAGAAAATCCATTGGGACTCCTAAACAAAAATCACCTCTGGCTCCAAATCTTTGTGAGCCATAGATTCTTGGAAGCAGGAGTAAATACAGTGTTTGCCACTGGATATTGCTGGAGCCAAGGCATACACTAGATAGGCATTTGATCTGTTATAATATAGCCATGTTTTTGAATGTCATTCTTACATTGGGAGCTGAAAGAGCAGTGAACATGGGAATAATAAAGAGAAAGGGGAAGACAGGAGCATGCAGAGATAGGGTGTGCAACAGTATAACATTTTCGTTGTAATTAGTTGCAGTCATATCGTCACTGAGATTTCTGTCACTGTGATGCCTTCATACACATTTCTTGTTGCTATTGCAATAAAGATGACGGAATAAAAATAGATATCCCAATCTCTAAACAGACCCATAATTTAGACTGCCTTATGGGTTCATTTGATAGGATTAAATACGTTATTTGATTTCATGGAGAGAGCAATATCTTTCCCAAGGGACAATAGTACTGGTATGGATGAATTAACACTTGTTTTGCTAATTGAGGAATCATTTTTGTATAGATAACTATTAGCATGAACAGTTTTATTTTTTATGGAAACACACCTTAGCTAAAAGTAGAAACTTGAAACACCAAAAAGCTGCTTAATCATTTTTTACCTACAATAATGTAACAATATATGTTTTGATAAATAGCAGTTTATAAGAAAATATAATTAGCTAGTTCCTCATAATATATACATTTAGATTTGTATCATCATTGAAGTATCTTCCAAAACTGTAACCTTGTATTTTGTGGAAAATAATTAGCAAAATATTTGATGCAGTCAATTTATTGAAATATAGTCAGTCTGGACACCATTTCATTACCAATAAAAAGCCAATGGAACAAAACCATCACAGTTCCTATTCCCTGCATAATAAATACTCTGGTATATTTACATCCTCATTAATAAGCAGAGCAAATCCTATCATAAGATATATTTTGTAAGAGCATTAGACTTGAGAACAGAACAGGAATTCTCCGTGTTGAGTTTGGCAGGAATGTCCCAATTTTTTTGCCTCTTATCATTCCTACATGAGTCACAACTACCATATAAAATAGGTTTCTAGTATTCACTGTCATCTCTGGTTGTAATAAGCTTTTTTTCACCATCCATCTTGATTTACATCTACTCTGCTTTGGTGGCAAAGTCATAGTGCCCTTAAAACTGACCATGTGGAATGATTTTAGTCAAGTTTTTGATAGCACATCCTAAATGATAAAGGAAAAATATATATATCAGTTTAGTAGCTGCAGAGAGGCCACAGGCGTCTGTAAGAAGACAATTGCAGTAAGATAGTATCTCAACTCTTCCAGGTACTTCTAGGACCAAACAATGTGGGAAACCTTACTCTGCCATAGCTTCTGCTCCACCAGCTCTGTCCATAGCCAGAGGATTTAATGGATAATCTTTTTCAAAGCACTAAACTAAATATCAAACAAAGTCATTTCTTAATATTAAAGAAGCACACTTTACAGCTTCAGCAACACAAAGTCTCATTCAGACATAACAGATGATTGACAGTACTATATGGATATATTTATTGGCAATCACAATATAACAGTAGCTGGTGGAGACTGATCACAAGGCAGGAAGTTAGTAAAGGCCAGACCTCCTTTTATCCTTCTTTCCTAAGTTCATCAGGACAGTTAATGAGTGGTTTTAAGTAGCTGTCTGTGCTGCCAGCCAATGATACGGCTGCTTACACAACATAAATACATCAAGAGTTACAATCTGAGTTGTTTTTATACATGCCAAAAGCTGTCAGACATTCCCTTTGGGGCTTCAGATGTATTTTTAGAAAATTCTATTCTAGAATATCTGTCAAGCTATTGCTGTATTTAATGCAGATGTATAAGCAAACAGCGGCGACATAGAAGCTTCTGCAAGTGCTAACAGAATATACAACATCTTCATCGTCCCTTTGTACACGCTGCAGCTTAATTCCCTAATAGCATGGCTGCAGTAGAAGGTCTTTGTATCGACCTCTCTTTTTCCAAAAATCCCCTGCACTGGCTTTTTAGGTGCTAATATTTTTCCTCGATCATTTTATAAAGTTCAGAAAACTGGGTTTATTCATGTTATGCAGGTTTTTTGATCTCTTTGTTTGACAATTGCTAACTACTTTCCGACGATTTTACTCTCAATAAGTGTATTTTAAAAACCCCTGTCTTTCAGTACTATTAACATTTTCTCTGTCATTTTCTGAGAATGACGTATTGTTGGGATGCTGCCCAGCCAAGCTGTGCCAACATGTTATGTTAAACAATGTATTGAGGGATGTCAAAACAACTCAGAAACAATCACATTGATATCAACAATCAATAACACAGACAATAAATTATGGGAAGCCAATCAAAATAAAGGCACTCAATGCAAATTGATGTAACTTCGTTTACTTTTTTTGCCATCAGTTGAGCAACTAGCCAATAGCTTTCTAAAAGCTGCAGTATACTCAAAGCTATTAAATAACAAATCAAATCTTTTTCCATATAACTAATCCCTGTTATTCCTCCAATGGTATATTTATTAATATCTTGACTTGGGAAGTTGGTCCAGTAAGGGATTAAGAGCCTGCAGATTTGGAGCTGTCTTCAGAGATGCTGAGAAGTTTGAAAAGTTGCAGAAAATATCTGTGGCAAGTTTTTTTTGTTTTGGAAAGCCAGCGGGTTATGTAAAATTTCATTTAGAGTTCTGTAGCCACATCATCTTAACCTGGTGTCCCAAAGCATCTAATTATAGATGCCGAAATCAGGTTTTATCAAATCTTACAGAGCATGAACAAAAAGGAGATACTAGTAATTAAATGCTGGAAAAGTCTTAAAATACACTCGTAAAGTTTCATATAAAGTGATTCATCTAACACGTATGGGGAAACATACTTTAACATCACAGAAGAATCTGATCTCATCCTGCTTTCAGCAAGACTGGTACAAGAACAACTTCTCAGGTGACTGTGTTTTTGACCCTCATTTCAGCACGTTTAGTGGTGTCTCTTCCAGCAGGCTAGCAAAATACAGATGGAAAGGTATTAAAGAAAGAGATCTTTACTGTAACTAACATTAGTTAGTTCTGGTGCTTCCATTCACTGTGATGAGAGCCGTGTTAGATTTGTTCCGTGCTCCTCTAGCTAGACGCCACCTTGCTCAACGTACTTAGGAAGGCATGGGGCAATTGCCTGTATACCCTATGTCATTTCTGGGCTCTAGATCTACTGTAATATGTTTGTCAGTATTTGCACTGAAGGTAGAAAAGCTGAGGTTTTCACATGTTTTGTCTTTTCAGAACTGCCAATTGATTCCAAATGAGATGCCCTTACCATACCTTGCCCTGATATACTAAGATATTGCTATCTTGAACAGATCCTAGCTCTGGCACAGTCCCAGTACTATTGCAAAATCAAACACTACTAATTGATATTTCAGATGGGCCTGTTTTTTAACCCTGAGGTTCTTTCTATTGGACCAGAATTGGTTTTGAACTAGTTTATCAAACATATGAAATCATAGAACTATAGAATAGTTCAGGTTGGAAGGGACCTTTAATGGTCACCTAGTCCAACCCCTCTGCAATGAGCAGGGACATCTCCAATTAGATGAAGTTGCACAGAGCCCTATCCAGCCTGACCTTGATTGTTTCCAGGGATGGGACATCTACTACCTCTCTGGGCAAACTGTGCCAGTGTTTCACCATCCTCAGTTAAAGAATTTATTCCTTATATCTAGACTCAATCTACCCTCTTTTAGTTTAACGTTATTGCTCCTTGTCCTACCACAACAGGTCCTGCTAAAAGTTTGTCCCCACCTTTCTTATAGGCCCCCTTTAAGTACTGGAGGATTGCAATAATGTCTCCCTGACACTTTCCCCTCCAGGCTGAACAACCCCAACTCTCTCAGCCTGATCATTTTTGTCATCTCCTCTGGACCCACTCCAACAGGTACCTGTTTTTCCTGTGTTGAGGGTTCCAGAGCTGGACTCAGTACTCCAGGTTGGGTCTCACCAGAGTGGAGCAGAGAAGCAGAATCACTCGACCTGCTGGCTCCACTTCTTTTGATGCAGCTCAGGATGCTGTTGGCCTCTGGGCTGTGAGCTCACACTCTTGGCACATGTCCAGCTTTTCATCCACCAGTACCCCCAAGTCCTTCTTGGCAGGGCTGCTCTCAAACCCTTCATTCCCCAGCCTGTATTGACGCCAGATATATAGTAATGCAAGAAAATAATATAAATTTGGAGCATGCCATGAGGAAAGGACTACACCTTTAGTTTTGTATAACTATTTCTTTTCAGAGACAAAGTTTTAAGTAAAATATTAACCATTTGTATTCAAATAAACTTATATTATAGTTCCTGCAAATTTGCCAGCATTTGTATTCTCACCATTTGAAAAAGACAATTATTATTCTGTAACTTGCAGTGGAAAGGTTGAGTGTGCAAATATGGAGTGAGGTGAGCTATGAGCATATTGTTTTACAAGACTTGAAACACTGAATGCTACCTTAACAGTATTGGTATATGATGCAAGCAATCCAATGCAAACACAAAAATATAATTTAAAATTAAATACAGCTGCATACTGCTACAGCTGCTATTTCTGAGCATTCCTTTTTATCAATTAACTCAGGCTTAGTCGTGTTTATTCTCTTACAAACAGAAGCTAGTTCTTATGAACCTACTTCTAGAAGTTTGCTGATGTTTTCATAAAAGTGCTTGAAACTTTGAGTTTCTAGCTCTTGATGCTTTCATGTAAGATGTTAAAATCTTCCCTGAACATGGAAACCTCTCACTAGACATTTTTATAGACCTGGATGAAAATATTCCTAGGTTCCTAACCATTTTCACTATGGTTGTCTTTTGTCCCGGTTTGAAGTAAAACCAAACCAATTTTGTGTTCTGTGATTTTAAATTTTAGCTAGGCCTCCTCTAACTCTCTGAAATTAATGGCATATTGTGGAGAAAAGTGCTTGTTCTCAGAATGATAAGACCAATGTTTGTGCTACATGCCAAGGAATGGTATGCACAGAGACCCTTGCTTATACTTACTGCTATAACAACCAAGGTCAGCCAATTTTCATTATTTGCCCCTTAGAGGGTCAGAAACGGAAAAATGTAGAGGGGTCACATCTGTGGGGAAGAACGGACAGGACAGGTGACCCAAACCTGACCAACTGGGGTATTCCATCCCATCTGCCCCATGCTCAGTATAAAAACTGAGGGACCAAAGGGTCAAGGTTCTTCCTGCAATGGCTGACATCCGAAGAGGACCCTGTCTGTTTATCTGCCTTTGATCCTAATCCGTGTGTTCCTGACTCCAGAGCTGGAATCCAGTTCCCATCCATCGGTGAGTCCAGTCTGGGACTTCCCCAGTGCCTGCCAGTGACAGGACTGTTTTTTTTTTTTTTTTTTTTTTTTTTTTTTTTTTTTTTTTTAATGTTAATTCTTCATTAAAATAGTTTAGTTCATTCTAAACTTTTGAATCTTCTTATCTCTTCCTCTCCTCTTTTTTTGGCGGGGGGGAAAGGGCCATCTGTCAGTGCGGTTGCGGTGATTTCAGCTAAAACCATGGCACCTTTTATGTGGACATTTATTCACTAAAACATGAAATGAAACTATGATCTGCTTTCACCTGAACAACTGAACAGCTATTAGGCACAAGGCAAACTAGTGAGGAAGATTATGCTCCATGTTGTATTGACCTTTTTTTTTCATTTGTCTACAAGAAATTACAAAGGAGTTAAATGACTATTACAAATTCCTGACTTCATGTCATTAAAGTGAGTAATTCACTGATCAGTAAATTTTAAACATAAAAAGATTTCAGAATTGTGAAGGTTATGAAGGATTATTTTGACAATTTAACTTTCATCTTCATATTACTACAGTCTTGCTCAAAACCTTCCTCTCTCCTACTTTTACCCTGATATACAATCAGGTATCCTGAGCTATTGGAAGTCTATTATGCACATTATGACAAAGAACTCAGTGCAAGAAAGACATCACAATTTACTACAAATGAGTCTTCCTAGTTTTATAATTCTGCTTTGTAAGGATACTGGTCATCCACCACTTTCTGTTACAGTGTACAGTGGCAAGGCTGATTAGAAGGTTGATTAGAATGAAGGTTGATTAGAAAATTCCTGCTTCTATATCACTCAGTTTCAACATACTGGAATCATAGCTGCCTGCACACCCAAGACCCTCCTATTCTAGAATCGATAAAGAATATTGTATGTAGGAGGAATGTACCTCACATACCCACCACTGTGGTTCGCCTCAGTGAATCGCAGCTGTAACAGAATTCATGTCCTAAATTAAATCATTTCATGGGGAGGCAAGTCAACACTTTAGAGTGGCTGAATGGAGTATTTTTAAAGTCAAAAAGTGCAGCAAAAATCTAAAAAGGTTTCTGGGAAACCTTCTGCACAAAAGGGTACCAGTCTCCTGATGCAAATGTCAGTTTTATTTTTCTCTGTTCCTGGAGAGTAATAAAACACAAAATCTTCTTTAGTAAATGTTCCAGAGGATCTCTGATGTAATTTAGTGACAAAATTCTTTCTGAAGTAATGTAACTTCTAGGACATGTATTATCACTTATCAATTACACAACATGGAAAGTCGTCTTTGATGTTAAAAAAAGCCAACATATTTCTGATAGATCTCTCTTTGTTTCTAAACATCTATGAAAGTTGCAACATCCTGAATTTATTATTGTTCCTATTCTTCCTTGCTGACCTTATACCATTAAGATTCTTACTATTAGGAAACTGCTTTCAAAACTACTGGCATTCTGCTTAAATGCCTTTTACGTATTTGGACTGTAAGATTAATTTACAGCTATCTTCTCTTGAGACAAATTCTTTCAAAAAGTTTTCATCAATGAGAACTTTGATTACGAAATAAATAAGGGAGACATTTTTAGATGGGAATTGTTACTATTTTAGCTGAAGAATCAAGAATAAAATTGAATGAATTCACAGCATTGACCAATGTTTTCCCTCTGGAACAAAACCAAGAGTTTGCTTGACAACTAAGAGGCTGCTTAGTCTCATTGAGGAGATGCAGGGTTTGAGGGCAGAATGACACAGAAGCAGATCTGCTTTGAGATTGAGGAGATATACAGAATGCTTTAAGTAGATTAAAAAAGCACAGGAAGAAGGGAAGACTAGAAGAGGAGCAATAAAATAAAGGAGGACAGGGAGTTCAAGGAGAATAAGACCAAAGGAGAAGCAAAGGAAGAAAAAGAAGTGCTCTTGGCAACAGAGTTGATCTGATATACTATTATAAAATGTAGTTTCATTGAAAAACACTGATATATGAGCCCCAAATGTTTTGTCTGAAACATCTCGGATTCGATTAACTTTCGTCAAATCTAAGGCCTGAACTCCAGAAAGGCTTCCCTGAGGCTGCAGAGTCCGGGAACTGCAGATTGCCTTCCCCTGGCCTGGTTGCGGCTCAGGAGTCAGGTGCCCAAGGAGTCCCAAACACTGCCCATTATAATTAATATTCTTTTCCATTTTGCTGCTCTTATACACAGGCTAATATGAAAGTCATTTTCAAAGAGCAGTTACAGGGGCTGTTCAGCTTTTATTTTTTCCATTATTTTTTAACATTTTTTTTTCTAGCAATATTAAGTGGTTTGGAATAGTCCAAATCCAAGTGTAAAATCTTGACGCTTCCTGAAAATCCGAATCCCTGCTTTGTAACCCCAACTAGTCAGTATACCTTCAACACTTCTAATACATGTTCTGGCACCTTGCAGGCATGGGCTGTGGGAAAAATTCATGCTATATATCTGTTTTTTTCCATTTCTGGCTGCATGAGCTAGAGAATGAGTCAGTTTTATGAGTAAGGCTTTCCTTAGAGCTTTTGCTACAGCAAACCATACAGTGTCTATTAAAATATAAGTAACTGCAAAGCATGCAGATTTTACTTCCCAAATGGTTTACCCCTGACCTGCAGCATCCTAAGACTGCAGGTTCCTAGAAAGTCCTTGTCTCATTTGTGTACCTTGCCATTCAGGTAGCAGGAGAAGCTCTCACATTGTCCCTCTATAGGTACCTTCATCACACATATCCTAGTGTTTCTCACCTCAGGAAGCCATAATGATATTGACAATATTGTCCTCAATCAAAGCTAATTTTATGTGCTCCAGTCAGTGGAAAGAAACCAGTACCTTTCAGAAAGCAATTAATTTCGCTGGAAGGTAGTTAAGAAAGCAGGTGGAATAGGTAATTTTCTGCTAATGCCTATTTTTCTGCTGAGGCTATAAAGGGGAGTTTGGCAAATATTGCAAACACAAAAGTATAGGTTAGTGGAGAGAAATCCTACCCCTCATATCTTCATCACACAAGACTGTTTACACCAGAGTTGAGCCTAAACCTAGAACAATGACCTGGAGTCAAGACAATGGGCATTAAAATCAGCATCAGTTGGTCAGTGGCACCATGTCCTCATGTTTTTGCTCAGATACTATTGTTCCCTTATTTGCAAGATTCTGCGGTCCTTGCCTCATCGAAACTGTTGCTGCTGTGTCTAAACAGCAAATTCTGCAAAGACACAAAATAAGAAATAGGTAATGTAAAAAGCAGAATCTCCCACACCTGGCTCTTCTTTGAGCATATCAGCAGTACGTTATTTATTATAAATGTGGTTGTCCAATCTCATGGTATGTTGCTACAAAGTACAAAACACATAATTATTTATCTTCTTGTCCACATGGCCTGGCCTCAAAGCAATGCCTCTTTTTGTTTCTTTGCTCTATCCAGGAAATTTCACATCAGGGTTACCTTTTCTTTGAACCTATACCTCACTTTCACAAATACATATGCTTTTGATTTAAAGACTTCAGCAAGCAGAGCATCATCTTCAGCCAAGGAAAAATCTGCAAAAATCCATACAATGAGTGAATCATAGTAGGACTGGAAAGGCTTATTCTCAGATTCCTGACCCTTTCACTCCATCCTACTCTTAATATTTTGGAACCTGATTGTAGTTTCCTTAACAATGTTTACACTTTCTTAACTCTATTTTTAATAACATATTAAACAACAGCTAAGCACTTGCACCTTGCAAACTACAAGTTTTGAATAAACAATGGAAACTTTTTAATGTACCATCTAATCTTATGATCTCACATTTGTTGTAATATGGTTATGTGCTCACTCACAGTCTGCCTTATCTAAATTAACACAAGAGGATTCTGTTCTTTGCAAACAGAATTCTGCTTTTGTACAGCACTTTCTCTTTAATAGCACTAGACAAGCAAACAGTTAGTGAAATGGCAGACTACCATAAAATCTAAGAAATAAAGCTAGTTAAGCAAACAAAGAAAATTCTCCTGTCTTTTTAATAAACAAGGAGTTGAATAGTTCATGAGTACATCTTTACTGATAACTAGAATTCCATAAATGTAAATTTCAATTGTTATATATGTTTATAGCATATACACTTTAAATGAATGTGTCTTTAATATATAGGAATACTTGCTGGGAGTTTCAGTTTCTGGTGTTTACAGTTGACTCTTGTTTTCAAAGATTCAGGCCAAATAGTTGCATTTTTTTCACCTCTTTTCTTTTTTTTTTTTCTCACCACTCTGAAAAGTTCAAACTTTCAATATAGGTTACACGCAGTCCACATCCACATTACCTACCCACTCATCACAGCTAGAAGCATCTTTCCTGATATTAGCAATGAAGTCTATAAATATCTCTGCTGATTTGTCTCTACCCTTTCAATAATTCATCCATTTTTGCTAATCTTCTCATTCACCCTTTCCTTCATCTCTTTCCTTACAAAGATTTTGACATCACATACTTTTACTACACGACTTTTCTACCCACAAACACAAATATGCAAAACAGAAGAAGCAATTTATATGACAAGAGAGGTACTATGTGTTTGAAAAGGACTAAATTGGATAGACCTTGTGAAAATTATAGTAGATACTGTTGGACTCATGGGTGATTTCCTTTAATTCACATTGGTATCTGATAAAATTTCCTTGAGACCTTTCTGTTCATGTGTATTCCAGTATTCTGAGGTCTTCCAGGAATCTTTCTTAGAGGTTTCCAGAATGTGTCAGAAGATTGTCAGAAGTTGATCACAGACTTTGTCTTCAGAAAGTCTAAATCGTACTGAGGGTACACCTTAAAATTCTTCAGAATTTTCAGTGGTCAGCACTGAGTGAATGCTGTACTGTGCCCTGCTTTTAATGACTGCCACACCCACAAGGATACAATGCCCCTTCATTTGTCAGATTACCCAGGAGTAATCTTATCTCAAAGTAAAATTTAAGGATAGAATGGTGTTTACTTAAACTACGATTTGAGACAGGCATCATGAAAAGATATGACAAAAAATTGGCATTAAAGTTATATTTAACAATAAGGATTTTGTTTGGGTGTTCCAGCATTTATCTAGTTTGTCACTTCTGGGTAATTAGCCTATACAACACACACTTGTCCCTTGAGAGTTCTGGCTACTTCATTCTTTTTCCTATTGTTGCAGAAGACTATCTGCAGCATCCAGGGCGGCTGCCTTGGGTGACCTGCCCTTTCTCTAACCTCACTGAAGATGACCTTATCTTTCCTCACTGCTAATGTTTATTTACCCCTCATTTCAGGCAGTTGGGCACTGAGACATCACAGGGTAACAGAAGGGATTAAATTGTTTCCTTTCCCCTCTTTTAATAGAATTTTATTCATATTTTTATTACTTTAATTAATGCATCTCTGTATTTAGAGTGACTTCCCATTTTACAGTTTTCTCAAGAAGTCTTGTAAAGCTGTTCATTCCATATTTCAAAAAGATAAAAAGTGTTCCCTTCTTACCAGATTTATAGCTTCGTTTCCTCTGTGGCTCTCTTACATAGAACAAGTATGGTGTAACAGGGATTGGGAGTTGGAAATATAATGCTGTGGCAATATAATTGCAGCCAAACTTTCTTCCCCACAGTCAGCTTCACAGACATTCATTGGGGACCCAATAACAATATATACAGATTTTTTCATACTTCCAGCCAGAAGGAAAATAATACCATGAATTTACAAGTCGATAGACTCACTTCTAAGCTCCATATGGCAACTGATCAACAGAAACTAGATGAACCACTCAAGAGCTGTAGTTTTTTCTTCTGCCAAGGGAATGAGAGAAAATACACATGTATGTTGTATGGGGTATGGAAGGGAATAGGGGGATAGTGTCTATTCTATTGTTTCTAGATAACTGTTTCTGATCACCAGTGTCTAACTATCTGGGCAGAAAATATTCAGGTTAAGTTCTGTGACCATCAGTCTTCACAAGTTGCAGGACATAGCTTCTTAGTATTAAGAGTCTATTAACAATTCTTTTGTCCTCTTAGTTCTTGCTTACAAGTTAGGATATATGTTATGAATGCCAGATTTTCCCAGGCAGGTATTGCCTAGTCTAATTTTTTTTCCAGTTTTTGTGTGTGTGAATTCCGTAACTCAAAACTGGACATTTTTCACTGTTTACTGTTCACACGGCCATTAAAATCAGTGTTCTCTGCTTTATTTTTTTACAGTTAAAGTAGAATCTTCTAGTCTTCAAAGGCAATTGCTCTTGGGACTAGTAAATGTGGAATAGTATCTCAGGATAGAGTATCTATGTTTTCCATTTACTATTGAAAGTGGAAGACACCTTCAGACATAATACTAGGCACTTAGCTAGGCTTTAAATAAGTGAGGCAATCAAATACAGTATTTCAGGGAAACTTGTGCTTTTAGATTGTCTATAATCAGTTTATGTCATTTGAAATGATTGATTGGGTCGTTGAACCTGAATATGCATAACATTCTTCTGTCTGATCCATTTTGCTCTTGTGAAGTACATGGGGTCAAATTGTATTTAAACTTTCCAGCTTAAATACTACATTTGACTCCAAGCCTCTTGTTCTTACTGAGGAAAAATTTTCCCCATATGAGAAAGCAATGGCTGAATGAGCAACAGAGGACCGAGTTTTCATTAGGTGTAGATTTTTTTATGCAACAATGAAATTTTTTTTATTCTTACTGTTTTCATAAATGGCCTGAGTGATATGAGAATTACACACACTTGCTTTAAAAAAATATTCTTCATCCCAATATTATAACTACATTTCTTTTGGCTATTCTTATTCTACTTTCTTCTGTGATAAACAGAACTCACACCAGCTAATCTAGTCTGCTTTGGCCTCCCCTCTATGTAAGACGGAAGAGACAAAATATTTAGTGTATTCTGCCTATTTCTCGCCTCTGCCTAGAGAAGTTGTGGATGCCCCATCCTGGAAGTGTTCAAGACCAGGCCGGATGCAACTTTGAGCAACCTCGTCTAGTGGGAGGTGTCCCTGCCCATGGCAGGGGGGTTGGAACTCGATGATCTTTAAGGTGCCTTCTAAGCCAAACTATTCTATGATTCTATGATTCTGTGATTCTATTTAAGAACTGGTGGACAAAAGCAGGATTTTTATTGTTTCCTTTTGCATAAAGGATATCAGTATTAAAATGTCAAAGGGATGGTTCAACACTTGAAATGTGTAACTTAGAAGATCTATTTCTGAACAGTTGAAGTAGTCTTTCTCTGTTTCTACAGAAATGAAAATTAGGAACCATAGTTACTGTTCAACCCTTTTGCAAATCCTAAACTCAGGTTTCAGTTTCCCTAATCTGTTTTTTGTGGGGTTTTTTTGTTTGTTTATTTGTGAGCTTGGATTTTTATAATGGAAAACACATAAAAATTACTGATTCAAAATGACTATGAAAGGAAACGTTCTTCTCACAACTTTTCATAACTGAAGATTTAATGTGAAATTCTGACTCATTGTACCAATAAGAAAATTGATTCTAATTGTTAGAGGGCCTAATTGCAAGAACTGGCTTACAGGTTAAAATACTGCTAATGGTGAGCAAGCATGCCAGAATCTGGCCCTTAGGCTTTTGAACCACACAGCTCAATTAAGTCAGTAGACCTGTGTCCACCAGTATCAAAGAATTATATATCACGAGTTAAGAAGCAATAATTATAATGTAAAAATCATTTAATTAACGTGAAAAGGCATAGCTCAGTCATCTTAACATTTGAAGCGTTAATATGATCTCAGGCAACCACCTAGAAGATAAAGCAAAACACACATAATATATGGCAAAAACATGTGAAAGACTCATGCCCTTTTGCTAGCATTGTGTGTTTTTTCATTTCATGAATTTTTATGATTTATTGTATTTTGTTAATTTGTCGCCCATAGAAAGATTTGCATTACAATGAAGATTATCACACATCAAGGCAAAAGAGCAAAACATAGAAAAAAGTTGAAACAGTCCAATGAAATATTGTTGTGAAAATCTGGGTAAAATTATCTCATTTTTTGCACTGACTTAGTCTTCCCAGGTTTGGAAAATAGATTTATCTTCCATTGACAAACACTACCACGACACCATCAAATGACTGCAATCAACTGAAAAAAAAAAAAAAAAAGAAAAATTCAAACCCGAACAAAAACTGAAAATAAATTCTGAAACATTTGCAAATAAAATGTTTCTGTAATTTAAAAAACCTGGACTTGGTATTTTAGAATATATGTTTACTGCAATTTCTTTTAAAACTTTTAGTATTTAGCATTCCAGAACTGAGAAAACTGGTAAAATGTAATCATAACACTTCAGGAATTTCTGAGTGTTTTGGTTTTGTTTTTTTTTTTTTTTTTCAATTAAAAACATTGATCTCAGAAAAAATCTCCAAACTATTTGATAGTAAGGGTATAGACTTAGGTGATAGTGAGAGTTAAGCTCAAAATTTTCAATGTATTTTCTCATGCCTATGAGGAGCATGAATCTGCAAAAAAACAACCAATGTTCCGGGTTATGAATTGCAATTGAACAACCGACCTTGATCAAAGATCTTTTGATCATTGAAAATTCAGGGTATCCACACTGACTGTATTAGGTTATCTGAAACTTAATTGAGGTTGAATATGAATTGTAACTAATTTATGTCTGAAAAAATGTATGAAACAACTTTGAAAATCCTTTGTTCCCATGAACACACAGTGCCCAGGAAAAGTAATGTTAGTATCTTCAAGCATTCAAAGAGCAAACAACATTATAATTCATAATTTTTCTTGTTATCTCAGGTAATTTTAGTCCAAGGATAGGTACACACAGTGATTCTCAGTTGTGATATCTCTATTTCTGGTGGCTTGTATGCAACGTTTGTGTAATAAATATGTTTGTTTAAACCATACCATTAGAATAGGACTGCATTATAACTATGGTGCCTAGAATTAAAAGTACAATACCTCAATTTATTTTCAGTTTTAGATGTTACAGATCCATTTTTACATCCACAGATCACTGAACCAGACATATAGCTTGATTAAGATCTACCAGTCTAAGTCTCAATCAGGATAAATGAAAATACACTCATAAGGTCAGCTAGAATGGTATCTTTACATGTAGATCATGTTTGCAATTTAAGTCTCATTACCAGCTCTGCTGCTACAGACTACAAGTGCCAGCAGTTGTGGGAACATGATTTATTTTTACTACTCATTATGCTGAGTGCAGCTTGAAAATGTCTGTTGCATATCTTGATATCCATAACATAAGTCTCGAAAATTTGAGGAGATGGTAATGGAAATATTATCGTACAGACTATTTACTGGAATCACAAGAAAATGATGCTATGAGAGTGCTAGAAAAATTCAGAATGGAAAACTTCTCTTTCACATTTGAAACATATCATCAGTGTTGTGAGCTACAGCTTCACCATTAATCACATTCAAAAAACTTCACAGATAATACATTTAAGGCCTTATGACCTCAGAGAAGTTTTGCATTTCTTGCAGTGTTACAATACACATCACTGTGCAATGACAGTGGAATACACCACAGATGGAAGTGACTCTAGGACTACTGAATTTTTTTTATAAAAAGTAGATCATGCTACTTGATGATTACAATTTTTACCATGTTTCCAGATAAAGTCTGTTACTTGCTGGCCAAGATTTCCAACAACTTTGCCTTTAGATTTCATTGCTAGTGTACTACTAAAAATACTCCAGAAATATAATGGCTTGCATGTTACTGTGTGGCTTACCTCTAAGGTCTGTTTGCTCTTTTTACTACACCTAAATATAGTTAGCATTTGAAGATTAGGATTAAGTGGAAAATCCACACTTTTTCTGTATTTTGTGCATGACCTAAACTTTCTGCTGAACTGTTTCTCAAAAATGGCAATTAGTGTCTAACATTCTTTGGCACTCTTTCACAAATTCTCATCCATTTTAGTCAGTTGCTAAGAACAACCATGAAGTTCTTGGGAACTGCTGGGGGAAAACAAGTTACTTCTAGAGAAAATGAGATGAGAAATGTCAACTGACTCAAATTTAATGTTTTACATACTAGAAACACAGGCAAGGCAGCCAAAAACTAATCATGACTGTGTACACATGTATACAATAGGCACAGGAAAGCAGTACTGAAAAGTCTGGGAGTAAGAGATTTATGGAGTACTTGTGCATGATTTTCCAGTTTTTTAAACAACTGTTCATGATTGAAAAGTAGTTTGCTCTTAGTCAATAATACCCATTATTAGTGTGCCAAGAAACGTATTGATAATTTTGAAGACAAGAGTTTTGAAGATTTTTCTTACTTGGTTAAATGTCATGGATTCAGATAATGGTAAAATAATACCATCATAAACTAATGCAGTTTAAGTAATAAATAATCTGCATTTCTTTCCAATAGTGCCAAAAGGAAAAAAATGCTGAACAATAAACATAAAATTGTTCGAAAATCATGAACTGTACCTCTTCACCAAACACTGTAGTGTTTGGAATATACTGGAGAAACATGAGTTTTGCTTTTTCAAAAAATATTTTACAAAAGATGTCAGTACACAGTATAGTGGATTCAATTAAAAGGAAACACTCCTTGCAGCCCTTTTTCAGCTTCTGAAACAAAACCTCTCAGAGCAGAGAAGGTTCTTTACTGAGTTTTTGTAGAATGCAGGGCCAGTTTAACACATACACTCTTAACTTATAAAAATGTTTCATAATGACAAATAAACAAATGCTTCATAATGGAATTTTCATTAATTTAGACACCTAAACTTGCTAGGAACTTCTAATTATTTGGGCCGTTGAATTTTCTTATTGATTCTGCAAAGCCCCCAGACCTCTAAGATGGAATTGGCTTCAGTAGGGGATAAAGGTTCTCGGCACTTTGCAGAAACCAGCCTACCATGAGCTCTTATTACAGAAAGTGAGTTTCACCAGACTCAGTGAAACTTAACATCACCCTCAATCTATGCAGTAGGGAACACTTTAAATTCAAGAACACTTTCATTGTCCCATCTGCTAGTGTTTTTTCCCACCTGTTCTAGGGGCTTCTGAATTATTTCAAAAGTTGAGTCCCTAAGTCAAATCTTTCAGGTTTCCATGTAGTAGGAAAGGATATTTAAGTGAACCATATTCCTAAGTGAACCACGTACTGTTTTCATCAAGGGAATATGATCATGATTGTCCCTGCCTGGATTCAAAACTTAATTCTGCTTAAACTGAACTGTTTACAGGAGAGAAATGGACCACAGGACAGTACAAAATAGAACTTTTATTAGAGTATGAAAGTCCAGACTAAAGTCAGGTTTGTGAAGAGCTGAGTATATATGCTACTTCAATAATTCATAGTACACCTATCAAAGTAGTACAAATAGCAAAATAATAATAAAATAAAGTTTCCCATCAGCTTCAAATTCAATGTTTGTTTGCAAAACATGTAGAATGTCATAACTGAATATAAATCATTTTGCATTGTACTAGTGTGGTACATTACAGAGATCCATTTTCCCTAACTAATTTAATTTCATAATAACTATTTAGTTTATGACATAAGGAATAGTAAGAAAACAAAAAATGTAGCTGGTGTGATTTTCTGTATTCATACCCCACCAGTGGATTCCGTTAGGCACCGTGATTTCATAGCTCTACACATAAATGCTCACACCAATCTTGATCATTATGCACTGACCACAAAATAGTAGGGGCTTCCTCTCACCATTAGCTTGATGCAGCTGTCCTGCTGAGTCACAGTAATTTGCTGTGCTTCTTTCATCAGAGGCTTTATATTCTGAATTTATCTTCAGTTTTTCTCATTTTCATGTTTTTCCAGTAAAATATCAGACTTTGTTTCATTTTAGTTTTCCCCTTGTTTAATACTTGTTTCTCTTCTCTTCATCTTCCTTATTTTTCTAGTAGTGCTCTGTCATGACTGGCAAGGGTCAGCATCCACTCCCACTTGTTGAGGAAACATTTGTCTCATGGACATGTACTGAGGTTGAGGTTGCTGTATGCAGGGAGAGTGGGACCACCACTACTTTAGTTCTAAGACTTCATTGATCTTACTAATTTCAGACTGACTTAATCTGCCATCTGGAGTCCATGAGTATCTTCAAGCCAGGATTCAGGTTTCTAGCAGAGTAACTTTCAAGAAGGCTGATCTACTTCTTTCTGTAAGTATCTTTTTAAAAATAATTTGCATCTCAGAAGTGATGACCTTACTCACCGATGGTGCGGACCATAAGGGAAAAGAATGGATTCCCGTCCTATTTAAAAAAATAGAAAAAAAAAAATAAAATCACTTTTGGATTTCCTTAGGCAGTTCTCTAGAGGATTTTGGGCTTTCTTCTATTTCAATGTTTTTGTCTGAACTGTTCCCTGGTCTTTCCGTCTCTCATAGAGATACATACCTACATGGACTCTACACCAGTTCTTATTATCTAGCATTTCTAAAAATCAAGGTGAGGAAACAAGTTCCTGAAGAAGAAAGGCTGATTTCAGACATCACTCAGCCTTTGACTAACATAGTCCATTGCTGTAAACTGCATAAATGAGATCAACTTCCTGTTACTTAGACATGTTTCTAGATATAATGATAAAATTGCCCGATTGTGATCCCCACATGTTCCACAGGTTTGCAAGGCACCTCAGCAACAGCTCAAAAATGCTTGTTTCTCCAATTTACATAGGACTGCTGGCTGGATCTCCACCTACCTCATCAGTGAGTTTTCTCAGCACAGTGTCACACCTAGCAGAGAAATCCTTCTGTCTGCATTCTCCTAATGATTTTAAAATCTTTCTGTGGTTAACTGGGGTAGGTGAAGGTGGGAGTGTTTACCCATTGAGACATATAGACAAGTATTTCACTGATAAAAGGTTGCTTGTGCTAACTGGAAGGTTTTAAATTATTCTGCTTACATGCATGCTGATGACAGCGTTTCTTCTTTCTGAGGGGCCATTTCTTCTGTTGTAAACTTGAAGGATTACAAAGTGTATGGAGAGCCGATACCACACAATGCCACGTGTGCACACACCGAACTTCTGTGAGGGCTGAAGGGCCAAGAGGTCTCCAAACCCAATGTTTCAGGTGATTAGAATATATATGGACAGCCTATGTCAAAGTATTCAGTTTCCACTTCCTTTAGTGACTTACATGAAACCTTCAACCTCAAAATTCAGTCGTTGCCAGGTAAAGGGAATTGTATGCATACAGCTAAGGATGGAAATGTGAGTCAGAGACTAACATTCTCCCCTGTCTTAATCACTCTGTATCTGAAGTGGGAGTAAATGGCTGTGAAATTAATTCCATTACAAGTAGCACTACAGATGTGTTACAGCAAAGAAATGGAAGAGTGGAACCAAGTTTGTTAGGATCATTCTACTCTGTCCTCACCTTCCTTGTAACATATGTTTGCTTCTTCCCTACTAATGCCCTGTATCACTGCATGGGCTGCCTCATAAATTGTCAATACACGTTACATATCCTTCTCATATAAATGACCACTTCAAAAAGTGCCAGTAAGGGTGTCTTCTTGTCCCAAATGCTGTCACCATAAGGCCCACATGTGATAGAAACTGTTGCTGTACTGTGGCAGGGGATGGGTGGGATAGATGTTTTCCTGGTATAAACAGAATCGAAAAGGTTCTATGCTTTGTATGTCAAAAGCAAATCTCCAACTTCTGAAAAATCTTTCTGCTCCAAACACAGAATACAGGCTGCAGAGATAATATGTTCATCTAGGAAACTCTGCTCATTAATTTGGCAGGCACATTCAGTACTGTTTCAGAGTCCAAAATGTTTTTAAGAAGCAGATTATGAACTATACAATTTAATAAGCAATTTCACAATAAAAAAGCACAAATAATTGCAAGCTGAGATATACATCCTTTCTATTGGGTCTCCTTGGATAACCAGAGTACCAAGGGATGTTTGAAACATGAAGAATTGTGGTTGGTTTGGGTTCTTTTTAATATTAGCTGTGAACAGGATTTTGATACAAACTATAATTTTTCAGTTATTTTAACTCCTCTTTAAGCAATAAGTACAATTGACAGCATACATATTTTAAAAGATATATAGATCATAATTAAAATGAATTAATATTTAATTATTTATATGTACTACAGAAAGCACATAAAGATACAATTTGCAAAGGTTCTGTTACAATTATGCTAAAATTGTGAAAGACATTATTATGGGCCTCACTGACCAGAGGCACAATGAGGAACTGAGAAAGTCACCGCAAGTTTGACTGTATACTGTGTCTTGAAGATACAGTATTGGTTGCCTCAAAGCCAAGGTAGCTCCTTCTTTAATTTACAAAACCTGAAGCCTATTCAAATTATGACTAGCCTACTGATGGTATTCTCAGAGTATCTGCTTACTGTGGCATTACTGCAGGTGTATTCATCTTGATTGTCCCACTCTCTGGGTGGCAGGAGAATTTTGTCACAGTCTGTGCCCAGAAGATTCTGGAAGATATAGGGCATAGACTACCCATCTACTTGGTTTATATTGAGTGTCTACATGAGCAGAGTGAGTTCTCCTGCAGTCAGAATTGTGTCTTTCAGACCTTCATGCTGCCTTCCCAGATTGTAAGGGCCAAGGCTAAAAGGACATAGCATACAATAATACTTTTTGTAAAGATTTATATAATTATTCATGGAATTCTACATACTATAGTGAAGTTCTGTAGGGCATTTCAAAGCCCACATAAAGCAAAATGATTAATGGAATTTAGTTATGTAGGAATTTTCCAGGAAGGGTATCTAATATCCTTTGACTAAACAGTCCTAATGCTTCACTTTGTGTTACACATTTGGAAAAAATATGATAAAAGGCATAATAAAGTTCAAGCTAATCTGAAATGTAATTTCTTGCAGGGTGGATAAATCCAAGTTAGCAATAAAAGACTGGAACTAGACCTTTATGTCATGTGAAAATATAGTAACATCTGGAGACTCCAGTTAAAGGATAATGAGTATGACTCTCTCACTTTGAGTCCTTTTAATATCTAACAATTCTACTTCAATAATTTAAATTAAATCTGCCCATAATGACAGATTGTTTCCTAAGATAAGGCTAGCTTGCTTTGTTTGATGTAGTCTCTTCATCAGTATAGCTCACTTTTATCTTTGGTTTAAGTGCAAATTCTTTAAAAAACTTAACTTACAATACATTTATGAGGAACTCGGTATGCAAATAATCTGCAACAGAAATTCCTTTTAGATGGAGAACAATTCAGAGATCAAAAGGACATTTAAAATAGATATGGCAAAAAATTATTGAAGGAAAAAACACTTCAAAAAACTTTCCAATATTTGAAGAACTACCATAAATTAAGGGTTCTGAAAAATTGCAACTCAAATTCACATTTTCTTCCCTTTTCTAGGCTCAAGCATTTAGAAATATACTGTGTTGTATCATCCAGCTGGTATAATTTGAAGTCTACTGGCTTTGTTTCTCTTTACAAACAGACTGTTCATGTCACCCATTTTCCCTGCAGTGTTCCATTCCTGACAGTGTCAGAACATACATTACCTACTGACTCCCACCTCTACTGTTTTTTCTAACCCTATTAATTCTCCTTCCTGCAGATTGCAGAGGGTGTCCACCATTGAACGGGACAGGCTCAGCATGAAGGCATTAGATAATAGAAATAAAATTTGGCATTAGAAAAGGGCCTGACATATAGCTTGCAGGTTACTAATGATACATACTGAGCTTAATTCACATAGTTATAGGGTCTGAAAAAAACAGAGAATTAAAAGGATCTTGTCAGTAGTCTGAGTTTGTGAGGCCTAGCAGAATTTTGGCAAAGAAAAGGGGATGCACACTGTATTGTATCAGAGGAGAAAAAGAGCCATGAGCTTCAAATAAGATTACTTTTCTATTGTTTGTAAAAGCCATCATCATACACAACTACAGCTTTTAAAATATCTAGCCTCCTTACAGAATGTCACAGTGCTCCTGGTTAGTTCTTAAGAAAGAGATCAAAGTCAGATTTTCAGGTCTTGATGTTCTTGTTCACACTGTGTTCTTTCTGTTCTGTCTTCACAACACTGAACAGAACTCAATTTTCCAAGCAAGTGACAAGAGAACACATTTGTCACTACTTTGTTCTTTTATAAACCCTTGAGTGCACTCCAAAGGAGTAATTTGAAAAAATGCTCACTGACTATACATTTAGGAAGCACAGTTCTCTTTAGTGGACTGAATTCTCCCTTCATTGATGTTCTTATAACCCAAACAGACCTGTCAAGATGTCCCTAGCAGGGGTAAAAAATACCAGCTGTTTTTTCAGAAGCTACATCACTAGATGCCGGCAGAGGATCTGTCCTACTTGATTTCAACACATATTCTGCATATTTACTCTGCTTTCCCTTTCTTATACTACTTGGTTTTAGCCAAAATATTGTACCTGCTACATGAGAGCTTGACTAATCAATTGCTGAGAATGGATGCCATTGTGTTTAATTCTACTAGGTTAATTGAATGACTTTTTAAGTGAACATAATTGTCATTGTTGCATTAATAAAAATCTTAACTAGCTAATGTTTCTTTTGGTAAAGTAATTCTGTTTCTGTTTTCTGTTTCTACTTCTAATTTCTTTGCTAAAAGAAGATATTTCACATAGGAACACTGGAAATATAGGTATCCTAAGCATGAGACGTGTTTCTGCCAAACGGTTATAACTCTGAAAAGAGACACTGAGAGAAAGAAAGAATAAAGGCGAACCATTTTTTGTGACAATTGATATAATAGCAGAAAGGTAATTGCCTCTAAGTTTACAAGGCAATAAATGACTCTCAGTGGCTGATGAACATCAAAGCCATAGTCATTAAAGGCAGGAGAGCTCTCTGTACTTACCAGGCCTTTGAACTTTAAAAGTAATATCTCACAGAAACCTATATTAGTTTAAGTTCGATAGCTTTTTTTGTTTTATTTTTTATTGAAATTTATAGTGTCTTTACATGGATCTGACCTCATAGAGAGCAGAATGAGAAAATCAGCACATTGCCACAAATGAAACACAGCCAAAGGAGACCATGGAGTCAGACCAAGGTGGTGAGTAAACCAAACTGATTTATGGCACTTGTGTTTGTCCTGCTCCAAGTGAAACAGTGCGTCCACATAATGTCAGAAGTGCAAAGACAATCATAACTATAGTCGTGTGATAAAGGGGAGAACTACCAAGAGGTGCCCACAAGAGCAAAGAGGCAAAAACCACACAGAATGCCATGCACTGTGCATTTCATATTTCAAGTGTTAGATACATAGGCCCCTATATAGACCACGTACATAGTCATCATGTGTTGAGACACTTGAAGGAGAAATAAAATTATTGGGGAGTTAACTGTTCACAGCTACTACTATTTCCAATGTAGAAAATGCTATCTTGTTTCATAGTTACTTAAAGATAGATCCTCAAAAAGTATATAGAATCCACTCCACAACTTCTATTCCCTAAGGGAGTTGACTTTAATGAAGTGACCAGGCATACAGAAGTTTCCAAAATTGCCATCTGAATGGTACAAAAGATTAAAAAAATATCAGCCCAGATACATTAAGATGGTGGTCACTGTAAGCATCTAACCTCTGAATCATTTCATGCTAATTCAAAACGTTATCTAGTTCAACCTTTAGAAGAAGTTGAGGATGAAAATTAGCTCCTTTCAGTCTTGCATTGTAGTCTTGTCCTCCTTTAGAATTCAGCAATACTTTCAAGATCATTTATTTATTTATTTATAGGCATTTCTTTATTTGGTTGGTTGGTTTTGAAAAAAATAGTACCTATATATTGAGAGTGACATTATTTATAAAACAAGTCTCTTATGTCTTAAGAAAATCATTACCTGTCCAGAGAGTAAGAAATTATCATGTCAATCATTAGTCATAGTCAATCACCTTTATATGCAGATGTAGAATCACACAGGTATAACTTACAAAACAATAGCTACTGCTTCATAAATTATTTAGAGTTTTTTCACCTATTTCAGCCAACTCCATTCAGCAATTTAATTACTGAACCAGATAAATACAAAAATCTGGGAAATCAGGCGTTCTTAATCTTACACTCCCCTTTAGATCCTAATGAACTCTGTTGTTGTTTCAAGATCTTGGTTCACAACATTTTGTTCATTTTTTTAGTATATGAGAATGGCAAGCATTAATATCTCACAGCTCTGCCTTTTTCAGTATTCTGTAGGAGTGGATGTACTTCTAATAGGTGGTATGCTTGTCTGTCCCATTACTTCCTGCAGACTTCTTATTAGCTTTATTTTTCTTTTGTTTGTTTGTTGTTTGTTTGTTTTTAACAAAAGGCAGGGAGTGTCTTAATACCTTGGTCACAGATTTTTCTGATATGGAATTATCAAGATGACTCTATTTCTCACAAGCACATTTTCACAGCAGTGCCAGAAATTCTGAAAAGTGGCAGTTCTCTAGCTCAAACACAACTTAAAGGTAAGCTTGAGGAAAGTTCTGTGGTCTGGGATATGCAGGCAGTCAGGGTAAATGATTAAGAACGGTCCTTTCTACTCCTTTACTCCAAGAGTCTGAAACAACTCCAGCACTTACAGGAAAACACCCAGGCAGCATTGTTGCCAGGGCCACAGCTCCAAAACTGCCAGCCATTCCCCTACAAAACAGGCATTCAGCAGCACGTTCATTCACATACTTTGCGTGGGGGTTGCTATGGTTTTGTTATGAAGAGATGAGGAAGGCTACTAGAAAATCCCTGTTTTGTAAATGACCACAAAGGAGTTTTGCCACCAAACAAACTTTGTGCTGCTAATGGTCACTAACCATAGTTTCCTGGGCCTTAGTCCTTTTTGAACGGTACTCCAGTTCCTTCCTTCCTGTTGAGATAATGTCCCACAATGTGGTCTTTGAACATCTTCCAGCTAACTGCACACAGAAATACTTTCTAGCAATCTCCAAAGTCACTTGCACTTAACCCAGTTGAAATGCACTTTCTACTATTGGCCCTTTTCCAGCTGAACTTGCCTGTGTTGCAGAAATCCTTTTCAGGCATTCTATTATTAAACTGGATTTTTAATTGAGTTAAATCATAAGTTTGGTCGCATAATTCCAGAATTTCATTTTTACAGTCACAAATCAGTGTCTTCCAGCTCTAAACACGGACATGTTTTGAAAAGGTTCCTTTCTTACCTCCAGTTAGGTAATCTGAGATATTAAAACCTTATTATTTGTTCTAATTTGATTATGGGTCCCATACTGTGTCCACTCATGTAAAAATGGTCTGACTTGAGATGTGATGAGCTAGATGAAGAGACCATGTCAGACCATGCATTATCTGCATCCTTAAGATTCTTTAAGACTATTTGAGGTACCATATGTGAAAAAAAAAATTCCGGTAGTGGCCACTTTTGCCTACAGAATTGTCAGCAAAGTCAAATAACTAGCTTTAGTGTGAAATATGAAAATTATCACAGTACAGTGAATATTGCTGTCTACCATTTTTACTTTCTGCAGGCTGAGAAACTGCATCACTGTCTCTGACTGCATATCAATGTTGTTTCCAAACTTCAATATTTCTGGGAGCCCTGGAACCTTGGAGTGCTGAGACCATTTTGGGGTCCCCAGAAGGGAGAGAAGACCCCAAGAAGGACATAGGCACACTGGAGTGAGTTCAGTGCAGGGCCACCAAGATAGTCAGGGGATGGAGCACAGAGAATACAAGGGAGATATTGGGAAAACTGGATTTGCTTCAAAGGAGGAGGCTAAGGGGATCTTAAGAAGAAAATGTTACCGTGATTTCACTGCTGTCTTCAACTATCTGTTGAGGTGATCTCATTGCTGCCCTCAACTACCCATGGAGAGGCTATAGAGAAGATGGAGCCAGACTCTTCTTGGAGGTGCACAGTGTTAGGAAGAAAGGCAGTAGTCATAAGATGCGAGACAGGAAAGTCCCATTAGATAGTAGGAAAGTTTTTTTCCCATGAGGGTGGTCCAATGGGAGAGGCTCTGAAATCTCTAAATCTCTGTCCTTCAGCAGATGGAAAACTTGTCTGAAGTGACTTGGTCTGTGCTGAGCCTTACTTGGGCCTCAGGTTGAACCAGACAACTGTCAGAGGTCCATTTCAACACAAATCATTCCACAGTTCTGCAGTTCACCAGCTGACACAATGCTTCTCTGCCTGGTAGGCACTGATCACAGTGTGCCCAGACCATGGTCCCTCCCCTGTCGTGGCAGAATGGATAAAGCCACACATTCAAAGGGGGGTCATTCTCCTTGCTATATCTGCATTAGGCTGACTGACACAGTGCAGTTCAAATCCAAATGCACCATGCATGAAAAATAACACTTCAGGTACATGTGATGCTTGATAATGCATGAATTATTTGCAATCCTCAATATAGTTGATACACCAAAGTTAAATAAAGTATTTGTCATTCATTGCTATTTTCACCCACACATTTATTATTTCACAATCCATCATAGCATCCTTCTGAGCAGCTGAATCGCATAAATTTTCCATGTATTAATATTTTGATTAACAATTTAATAAAAAATGACTCTCTTAAGAAGTGGTAGTGAAGCATAAGCATATTATTGTGAGCAATACACTTGCTGAAAAAATAATTTTGCTCTTTAAAAAAATACATGTGTGCCAGAGAGGGAATTGTAAAGCTGTGAAAAATGAAACTGTGTAGGTGCTGTTAGCTTCTGAGTCAGCAGCTAACATTTCGCAAAAATTAGCATCTTAAGCCTAAGTGCTCCCCCTACACGCTATGAAGCCACCCTTTCTGCATATCTGTGTACCTACTGACTGCTGCAATCTGACAGTGCCTCAGAGCTTATACAACTGAAAGTGTAACAAACTGATTCACTGTAAATTAACAAAGTGCAGCCAGTCACGCTGAAAAGACATTTACCAGAAGAGCTACCTGTGTCATGGACGGGGTAGGAGGAGCTGACAGAACACGTATCATTGCAGAAAGACTAGCGGTTTTCTCTGAGGCTGAAGGTGAAACACTGGCAAGTGGATCAAATGATATATTTTATTTCTTTTATAATTGAGGGCAAATGACAATCAATAATTAACACACACATACAGAAAGGAAGGATTTTTGGGACAATTTCATATTTGCTTTTCAGGATTTTAAATTATTTATGCAGCAGTGGCACAGTATATCAGCAGAGTTGCTATTTCATAAAGGATAGCTCTTCACTGTTAAACAGCATTTTTAATAAAAGACCTGCTAGTTTTGCTCTCCACTGGCACTCTGCCAGCCTCAAATATGGTCACAATGCCCTGGAAACTGTGTTTTCTTCTACGCCCAGCTCCTTTGATAGCAGGAAGACACAGTGACATAGAGCTGTTCTACCCTGAGTGCCTCTGATAAATCCAAACTGTCAGACACTGCTGGTCAAAGGTAAATGGGACATCAAGGAAAAAAAAAAGAAGCACCAAGGAAAAAAAGGAGCACTGACCTTTTCTGCAGTGCTCTCTCACTAGTCAGTGTCTCATACTAGCTTAGCTGTTCACATAGCACTGAACAGAAAAAAGGCTGCTCTGCATACAGGCATGGCCTCTTTTGATTATTCCTTTGTGTGGAATTGTTGCCATGACTTTTGAAGATGGGTAAAGTCTAGCATGAAAATACATGTATAAATAAAAGATGATCATTTTAAGGAAGCTTTAAAATGGTTAGAGGAAATAATCTAGTTTACATAGAAACCCTGATCTACTGAGGATGTGGAAACAACACCTGGGCTAAAGGATGCCCTTCAAGCTTAAAATGTAAAGCAGTGATCTGAAAACTTTGATAAGAAACCCAAGGAGGACACATTTGATGAAGAAGTGTTTATAGAAGTAAAAGGTACTATTGTTGGACTCACGAGATCACAAATCAAACTGGGTCTGGGAGTTACCAGCTCTTTGACGAGTAGGCAGAGGGTTGTTGCAAATGCAGAGCCAGAGAAAAATCTGCACAAAGCAGTATTGATTTCTTTGCTGACATCTGTGGCATTTTTAAATCAGAATACTATATGCAACGGTTTCTCCCACAGAGGCAGAGCTTTGACTCACTGTAAAAAGTGAGAGAGAAATTCTGTGAAGTCGCAGAAAAGGAGGCATCCTTCTATAGTGTCCCCATCTGCCAAATCTCATGTGTCATTCCTGTGTTCCATAATTTTTTTCAAGTGGTTTAAATGCAAGGAGCATCAACCCTCTTGTTGTTTTAAAAGATATAATCCGTAAAACCTGATCAAGTAGAATGACCTTTATAGTCCAGTTAAAAGAGGACTATAGAGGCAAAACACCCCAGACTAGGTAACAACACTGGCTAGTGGGAAAGAATCAATTATTCATTCAGAAACATCTAGAGCTAGTCAGATGATCTATCTGCATAACAAATAAAGCTGATGATTTGTCCTGTTTTGTTGAATGCATGATTCATGATTATATGATTACTCATGAGGTTTATGAGAACAGGATTTGATCCAATCCAAAAACAATCTGAGGAGGAATAACTGAAACATTTGGACCCTGATTCAAGCATATGTGTATGTTTTAAAATATAAATAGTCATATTTAGGGAACTTAATCCTAGTCTTAAAGTTATGCATGTTTAAGTACATTGCTGGACAAGGAACAGAAGACACTTGAAATAGAGTGTGTAGTTAGAGCAGATCTGCACAAGAAGGCAGTGGCTTGATGGTTTAAAAAACGCATCAATTCTGTCTGTGAACACATACCATCTGGTAGCCAGTTAGACTGGACATTCTGCCTGGGCAACTGGAAGACCCACTGGTCTGGGGGAGACAGCTAGCTGGTCAGCCCATGTCCCAGCATAAACGTCTGTTTGTAATAGAATAAGGGATATACAATCAAATATGATATGACTGTTGGCTTCCACGTATCGAGTGGTGGAATGAAAAAGGAGGCAGCCCTTGAATTGCAGATACAGTGCTGCAGCGTGGCCTGATGTTGCTAAATAGAAGGTTTCACTGGCCAATCCTCACTTCTGATGTGGGCAGATAAATATTAGAACATGTTGCCACTAAAGAATTGTCTGTACCCTTATATAGGGTTTACGTGGCAAGGTTTTAGTAGCTGAGGGCCTGCAGGGGCAGATTCTGTGAGAAGACACCAGGAGCTGACCCTATGCCAGACAGATCCTGTCCCAGACAGTTCAAAGATGGACCCACTGCTTGCCAAAGCTGAGCCTATGAGTGATGTTTTTCCCCAAGTTGAGCTTATTTCACCTGTGACAGAAATTGGTGAATTATCTCCCTGTCTTTATCTTGACCCACAAACTTTTCTGTCATATTTTCTCCCTCTGCCCTACTAACAAGGGGAAATGAGTGAGCAGTTTGTGGGCATCTGGTGGCCAGCCAAGGTCAACTCATCACAGTCCCTACATAGTATTTTCTTCCCACAGCATTACCATCCATGCACGACATCTTTCCCCTAGACTAAACACACTGCAAGTTTGTCATTAGATACTAACAGCTTGGTTTCACTTTACTATGTCCTTTAAAATTTTTATTTTGCTATTCAAACTTAGACTATTAAATGCATTCTGAAAATGTTTTTTAGATTTTTAGATGCTTCACACAATCTTACATGTACAAGACTGTTTTCAACTTCTTCATTCACTTGTCCCACATGGTGTTTGTTTGAACCTTGTGTTTCCTACCACATAGTACCCTCCATTAACTTTAATGGAAAGGTTAATTTCCGAATGCTGCTTGGTGATGAGACCCTCATAACAGGGTTCCAGAGGACCTTTCCTACAAGGCCACTAAAGACCAATGTCTTAAAATTCCTTAAAATTACCAGATCAGAGAAGAACTGACCCAAAGAACGATTTCATAGAATCGCAATAGAACTGCAGAGCTTGTTGGTAGGGACCTCTGGAGGTCTCTGGTCCAACCCCAATGCTCATGGTCCCTGAGAACCATGTCCAGTTTGGTCTTGACCATCTCCAAGAATAGACACTCCATAAACTCTCTGGGTAAGCTGGTCCAGTGTTTCAGCACTTCATATCAGAAAGTTTTTTATTCTGTTTAAATGGAATTTTCTATATTTCAGCTAGTGTCCATTGCCTCTTGCCCTGTCACCGAGTACCAGTGAGAAGAGTCCATCTTCTTTACTGTCCCCTCAAAACACCTATTTATACTCACAGATGTGTTCCCCCCCACCAAGCCTTCTGTTCTCTAGGCTAAACAGTCCCAGCTCTCTCAGACTTTCTGCAAGAGAGAGATGCTCCAGTCCCTTAATCATCTTAGTGGCCCTTTGCTGGACTCTCTGTAGTTGCTCCGTATATCTCTTGCACTGAGAAGCCCAGAGACAGAGGATGTTAATGCTCATAGAAACTGCATTTGACCTTCTGGGAAAGGTATCAGTGTATGCTGTACACTAGAAACTTCCTCAGAAGCCATTATTATAAACAGTGGCAAGAAAATGCCACAGAAAAGACAGATCAGTAGACTCAGATGCCTAAGAACTCCCCATCTAAAGGAATGTAATACAATAGCTGATTTCCTTTAAATAAGAGAAAGAAAAAAAAAAAAGAGAGAAATTTTGAAGAAATTTTGAATATTTGTAGAAAAATACATATCCATGCTCAGAAGTAACTGGTCAAAGACCTCTTTGCAGAATTTATAACCACCCTTAAGATTTATCCCTGCTCTGATGTGAATTGATATACATCTCTGAGACTTTAAATATAAAAGCTAATATTTTCCAGTAAATACTATACACAAATATAATGTCTTCGCCCAAAAAGCATATGCTTAACCTTTTTGTGTTTAATATTTTTTGTAATATTTGTCTGCTTGTTTTCTGAAATAGATGATCTGTCATTGCATTGTATATTATGCACTACCTATTTATTCAGTGCATAAAAGTTATTCACATATTCCTTCATCCATTTAACACAGTCAATGATCACATATGGTACACTGAGAATATGAATTATATATGCTCTGCTAAACCAGAATGAGATTGGATTTTATATAGTGCATTTTTTCTTTAAAAGGGGAAACCAGGGGCTAGAATAGTTGGCAATAATTGACCTTCAAGGTGAGAAGATAGCTAATCTTAGCTCTAGCTCACGTACTTCTCTATTTTGAAATAACATGCTTTAACAGGATTCTAGATATTTGGTAACTCAATGTATGTCTATTCATGGTTTATAGTCCAAATCAGCATTTCTGTACTTCTTTTTCAATGACACTTTCATATTGCTTTTGTCATTCTTTTCACTACTTATGGAAGTTAAACAACTCTTTTGGGTAAACAAAAGAACATGCCACCTAAAAGCCAGCAACAAAGAATAGATTTAATACTGAGATATCCTAAACTAAAGTGAAGTAAGGCGTTCTGGTAAATAGATTGGATGACTTTTTATTATCTGCAAAGATAGAGCACCAGTAGTGTTCACAACAAAGCACTGCAAAGCTGGGGGACTTCAGTGCATAACCAGAAAATGTGTTATCCTGAAAGCTATAGAGATTATAAAAATATAATAATACCTTTGATTAAGGTCTTCAAGATCTGCCTTGAGTATAAGAATGAAGGTATTTGGCTTCATCTACCCTCCTCTGTCTTGTATCACCCTTTCCTCTTTCACCCTACTCCCTTTCCAGTATTCTTTTCCTTAGATGTGTCGTCATTACATTTGCTTTTGGACATTTCTTCCTGTTTTAAGTAAATAATATTAATCATAGAAGCTGAGGAAACAGCCTCACCTAACCTCATTAACATCATTCATAGGAAAATATGCAACTTTAAAAACTATAATGAATTAAGATTTATCTACACAGATAACTAGGGATTCAACTGCAGCAGGGAAGAGTATTTTGGTTTACAAATTAAAGTTTGCTGTGAAAATAGCAAGAAAATAGTGGTACATTGTACAAGTGTTGGCACATTTTTGGTGGGTTGCAGTTTAGCAATTTATGAATAATTTTGTTTGAATCTAGCAAGAAAAGATGTCTGCGTAGGACTGCCATATAAAATACCAAAACATTTCTTAGAGAATAAAATGGTCTGATTCCTTTTCTGTTCCTGTAATTGTTGCATTAGTGATCTTTATTTCTACAACAATTTCAGTGTCAGGTGTGCAATTTCTTGCTGGCAAGTATTGTCCTTAAACCAAGATAACTGCAAGTTCAATACGCTGGAAATACTACAGTCTTGAATTCAATTAGTATATGATTCCTTACAAGACACTGCATTCACCTGTTTACAGATCTTTTCTTGCAGCCTTCAATCTGGAGGAATCAGAATTTTTTTAAAACCTGTGATCAGTTAAAGGATGAGAAGGTCTGACAAGAGGATTTTGGGTTTGGTTTTGTTTTCCTTTTTAACAGTAGATCTATTAATTCATTAGCATAATGATAGTTCTCTGATTCAATACTTGTATTCCAGAAAAGGAAGGAGGGTTGATCTGCACATTCGCTTGGCTATGTAGGTAAATGGAGTTCTGGCTGGTCTTCCACCACCATCTGCTCAAGTGCTTCTGTATGTCTGTGTCTCCAAGAATCTTTTTTTTCTTTTTCTTTCCCTCCCCCCGCCCTCCCCCCTTTACCTTAATTATCCTCTAATTCCAAGAAAATTGCCATTTATGTACTGCTCCATCTCTTCCACTATTATGTACTGATACCACATGATATTAGACAGTTACAGTATAGACATAATCATCTGAAATGTGGCTGTCAGGGCTCTCTTTATAGTCAAAAGATAAAAATAGGGAATTTCTGTCGTATCTCATCCTCATCCTTATGTAGAAACTTAAAAATAGATCACATGAATCACAGCTTAGAAGTTCCTATTTTTCTCCACTGAGTGACTATAAAGGGAGACAGGGATGACTAATTCAGATACAGCCATCTACTTTGTAGATGTTCAAATTAAGTGGCTGATATACATATTTTTTTCCCTACTGGCTTTTTTTTTTTTTACTATTGCTCTTGTACTCCTTTTGCTCATTCATTTTTGAGACAGTCCTTTACAACATCTACTACTTTCTCTTTTTTCCCTCTTCTTTCTCCCACTGTTCAGACAGGAAAGGAGTAGTGGAGCTCTTTCATGGATACCATCTTCTTTTTTCTAAAGTCTTCATGGTTAAGTAGGAATTATTTTCTTTCATCACTGAGATTATAACAAGGAGGCTTAGAAGACATCATACATGAGGTGAGGAGAATTTTGAACACATACCTCATTTGCAGGTGAAGAAGAAACAGGAGAAAATGTCTGGTGAGAAATTTTACTTGGTATTTAATTCCCTATTTAATTTGCTAGGGCTGAAAGTCAGTGATCAGGTAAGAGGCAATACCAGGAGACAACAGATTTACAGATTATTTCTGAACAAAATGTTCACCCAGTCTGGCCTTCCTAAAGTTATTTGGAGATGTGGGATATAGATGTTGTAGTTTATTATCCACAGTTTGTTACCACACTAGCTACGACCAAAGGATTGTGCCATGGGAAAGCAAACTGTAATTTAAGTCAACATTTTTTATCCCTGTTTCCCCAAAGACTTCTCCAAAGACTTTAGTTTGAAGACTATTAATATTATTATTTTGATAAAACTCATTATCCTGGATGTTCCCATATGATATTCAGGCTTTGAGAAGTAGAATGAAATGGGCTTTTGAACTTTCTCCTCGCAATACAATGCAGGCAATGTGCAGATGTACTTAGCTCTTCAGAGCATATCAGCTGGCAAAACATGCCGTCACTAAATACACAGAAGGTGCAAGATAGAAATGACCTCATGCTAAACTACATTGTAAGGTAGGCTGTGGCTACCCAAGAGGTCACTCACAAAAACAGATTACAGTCTTTGTAAAAATATAATAGTAAAAGGTTCGTGCAGTGTTTGAGACCAAGGTGGACCTAGACTCCTTCACCTAGGTTGTGCCCTATGCGAATTCAGGAGAATTCTAGAAATGTACATCTCTGAAAACACTCTCTCAAATATCATCCATTCTCAGAAGGAAAAGTCTCGTCTTGCTTGTAGCTTGTTACTTCTCAGGCTTCCAGAAACTTGATTGCTTTTGACCTTAAGGACGACATTTCTAAACTGTCTAATTATGGCTTCTGATGACAGTAAGAATAGTGGATAACGGCCCTCAGAAAATTTAGGGTTTCCAGGATCAGTTCTATAAAGCTCATATGAGTACGATTTTAATAAGAACTCCCAATGGATTTTTTAAACTTCAGGCAGGAAATTATGAGATATGGCACCTCAGGGATGAGCTCTATTCCTAATTTGGCATTGATTCACTCATTTATCACATAGCTTCAAGCAGTCAATATTTATTGAATAATGCAAAGAAGACTTACTCAGAAGACTTACAATATAATGGTCTAAAAGTAAATGCTGTGAGGAAAATGGTGGGTATCTCATAACTAAACTGTTAAAATGGGCTGTATAATTGAATACTAGGAGCAGTACAATAATTTTATGACTTCCTAGGTCTAGAGAAGGCAGGATTTTTTCCTGTAGGTGAATTAACAGAACTGCAGCTATCTCAATTGAAATAGAATATGTGAAAGTTGCAGCGGCTCTGAATTTGTCCTAAGAGCTTTGATCACAAAAGACATATTGAAGTACAGTATTAAATTGTACTTGATTGAGTTTGGGTTTTGTTTTCCCTGTGGAAAAAATACAAGTTATATAGAACACTATAAATTTTATATACAATTATACATTTTATATAAAATACCTTTTAATACAATGTTATCAATTTTATTATAATATATATACTTAGATATAAATAGTTTCTATTTATGCATTATATAATTTTATATAATATAATATATTTATATAAAATATACATTTAAAATTTTTGAATAAATATGCTAGCCTAAATTATGTCCTAACTCCAGTGTGTGTTGAAAACAGATTACTTGTGATTCTAGATTACCTTTAAAGTTAACATTATGTGAAAATATATTAAATTCATCAATGCTGTGATGACTGAAAAAATAATATAAGGTTTTTCTGAGGAAAGAATTTAAGAAAACTAGAACATAACCCTAGGAAATAGGAAAAAGTCAGCAGTGGTTGTACTCTTTGTTGGCAGTTCACTCTAACCAGAACAAAGACTAATGGCCAGAAAGATTAAACCCCGAAAGTAAAGGATGTTTAAAGTAGTTGGTTTTAAGCCATAACATATCACAGAACTCTATACAGATGACATGCATATTATACATATATTGACAATATATGACAATATACCTTTAGTATATTTAGTGTGTATTGAATTGGATTGATTTGCAAAGGAAGGAGAAATGGAATAAGATAGTAAAATTTAAGAAAAAAGTGAAGGGGAGAGAAGGGTACAAGAAAGAAAAAGACAAGATAAATTAAAAAAGGGAAAAGAGAGGGGAAAAATGAAATAAAAAAAAAGGAAGAAAAAAGGGATTCTGTAGTACAGGAACTTAGAACACACACACACACAAGAAAAAAATAAGAAAACCAGCAATCATCAGTGAAACAAGAAGGGAGAGGGTAGAAAATCTATGAGCAAAAAATGAAGCAAAATGAGGAAAAAAAGATTGCTGAGATCACAGTCCCACCAACCTGTGAATTTTGAATGGGTACCAGCCAGCTGCTGGGAAAGGGCCAATGCGTTGCTTGGCTAAATGAAAAGCAGTTGGCATCCTGGTATTTTACATGTGATGAGCAGCCAATATGTGACACTTGATCTTATGCCAGGAACATGTTATGGTTTGAAATATCTAGCAGCCAATCAGGATACCCAGTGACTACTTTCTTTTATCATTTTAATTGCATGTCCTGCACCAAAGAATACTTAATCCAGCTGCACATGGATTTAGATGGAACCAAATTCAGACAGTTTAAAACAACTGCTCAAAATCAGCCCATAAAACATAAATTCTACTTCAGGCAGAAACCTTTCTGTTGGATCAAAGAGCTATACTCATTCCATATTTTTTTTTCTTTAACAAAAAAAGTCAGATCGGTCAGGAACCATATTTATTTAATTACATATGTATCTGATAGCCTTCAGGCAGATGTGGCTATCAGAGATGGCGCCAGAAGTACACCCACCTGTATTTGGCAAGCTCTGACTTTTATGATGTTGCAGTGCTAATTTATGTTATTTTTCTAATATTGAGAGAAGTCTCTAATCAATAGGAAAGGTGTGGTTTTGTCTTAATCATCATTCCTTTACTAGTGAGCATATCTCTTTTCAGTGAGTAATACTTATGCCTTTGCAATATATGATTAGAAATTACACAGTTGTTCTATACCTTTTAATACTAATATTTATCCTGAGCCAGGTTTAAAATGATGCTGTAAAATCTAGGTGTTTCTGCAGTCTGTCTACTGATCTGTGAGAGCTAGAATTTGAGAAAATGCTATGTCAAGGAGTGAAATGAGGTAAGAAAAAATAGAATGAGATTTATTATAATTTCCCTTTCCTGCTCCTCAATACCAATACAAATTCTATTGCTTTAATTCTCTTGCACATTAATTGTACTATAAGGACATGTAGGGGTGTCTAACTATAGCTGCAGAGAGTTCTAAACCAGAAAGATGATCTGTGACCCCTCAGTTACAGTACTGGCTATTAAGGGGTCTAATTTGAGAATATGCTTTTACTTATTATTTTTGAATTTGCACAAGAATCTATAAGCACACACCTCTATTTCTGTGTTCTAGAAATATTGTAAAGATATCCATGAGCATTTATCAAAAAAATTATGTACATGAGAAAAGCTGTTACATTGGCAATTGGTGGGCTCTTCTCTCATTTTGGTTTCAGAGTACACCTGTAATGGGGTCATTCCATGTAGACATATTTAAGCTATTGAATATTAGGAAAAATTCAACTCAGATAATAGCTAGTTAGTCCATACTGGCCCAATCACCAGTGTTCAGTATGGACTTACTTTCCAATGACTGCTTAGGGTTAAGAACTACATTGTAAATTTGATCAATTATACAAGTGAAAAAAGATTTTGCATGATTCGATACTTTATTGAAAATATCAGTAAATTAATAAAATAATTTTAAAAATAAAATAATTAAATACATACAATTTATACAAAACTGTAACAAGCTCCCAGAATGGCGATCACATCACCGGCAGGCACTGGGAAAGTCCCAGACTAGACTCAGTGATGGATGGGAGCTGAATTCCAGTTCTGGAGTCAGGAATGCAAGGATCAAAATGAAAGGCAGACAAACAGAGTGAGTCCTCCTTGGATGCCAACCATCAAAGAAATGGGCTGACCCTTTGATCCCTCAGTTTTTATACTGAGCATGATGCATATGGGATGAAATACCCTGTTGATCAGTTTTGTGTCACCTGTCCTGACCACTCCTCCTCCCAAGTACACTTTTCTAATTCCAATCCTCCAACAAGACAAATAACAAAGTTAGCTGACTTTGGTTGTAACAGCAATAAGTATAAGCAAGTCCTTATCCACCCAGTGGTTGATCCATCAAATCCATGTCACTCCAATTTAGAGACAAGGATGTTGTGTGGGACAGTGTCAAATGCTTTGCATAAGTCCAGGTAGATATGTCAGTTGCTCTTCCCTTATCCATCAGTGCTGAAACCCCGTTGTAGAAGGTCACCAAATTTGTTAGGCCATGTTGGCTGTCACTGATCACCTCCTTATTTTCTATGTGCCTTAGCATAGTTTCAGGATGATCTACTCTATGATCTTGCCAGACACAGAAGTGAGATTTACCAGCCTCTAGTTCCCCAGGCCTTCCTTTTTCCCTTTTTAAAAATGGGGATTATATTTCCCCTTTTCCAGTCAGTAGGAACTTCACTGGACCACCATGACTTCTCAAATATGATGGATAGTGGCTTAGCAACTTCATCCACCAGTTACTTCAGGACCCGGGGATGAATCTCATGAGATCCCATGGATTTGTGGACCTTCAGGTTCCTCAGATTGTCTTGAACCTGACCTTCTACAGTGGGTTTATTCTCCCAGTCCCTGCCTTTGCCTTCTGTGACTTGGGCAGTGTGACTAGAGCACGTGCTGGTGAACACAAAGGCAAAAAAATTTTTGAGTACCTCAGCCTTTTCTGTATCACGGCTAACCAGATATCCCATTTTCTTTCTGGAGAGGGCCCACACTTGTTCCTAGTGTTCCTTTTATCACTGATGTACCTGTAGAAGCTTTTCTTATTGCCCTTGATGTCTGTGGCCAGATTAAATTCTGTCAGGGCTTTAGTTTTCCTAACCTGATCCCTGGTTGTATTCTCTGTATTCCTCCCAGACTACCCGTCCTTGCTTGATCCCTCTGTAGGCTTCCTTTTTCTGTTTGAGTTTGTCCAAGAGCTCCTTGTTTGTCCCTGCAGGTCTCCTGGGGTTTTTGCTTTACTTCCTCTTTGTTGGGATGCATCTTTCCTGAGCTTGGTGGAAGTGATCCTTAAATATTTACCAGTTTCTTTGGCCCCTCTTCTCTCCAAGGCTTTATCCCACGGTACTCTACCAAGCAGATTCTTGAAGAGGCCAAAGTCTGTTTTTCTGAAGTCTAGGGTAATGAGCTTGTTGTGCACCCTCCTTGCCACCCTAAGGATCTACCATTTCATGGTCAGCGCAGCCAAGGCTGCCCTTGAGCTTCATGTTCCCCACCAGCCCCTCCTTGTTGGTGAGAACAATGTCCAATATAGCACCTCTCCTCATTGGCTTCTCTGTCACTTGGAGGAGGAAGTTACTATCAATGTCTTCCAGGAACCTCCCGAATTGCTTATGTCCTGCTGTGTTGTCCCTCACACAAGTATTGGAGTGTTTGAAGTCCCCCATGAGGACTAGGGTTTGTGAACATGAGGTTGCTCCTACTACCTGTCTGTAGAGGACCTCATCTGCTTGGTCTTCCTTGTCAGGTGCCCTGTAGCAGACTGCCACTATAACATCACCTGCTTCTGCCCTCCGTTTAATCCTGACTCAATTAGCTCCTCATCCACCTCCAGGCGGAGCTCCATGCACTCCAACTGGTCATTGCTATAGAGGGCAACACCTCCTCCTCATATCCCCTGCCTGTACTTCCTAAAGAGCCTGTATGCTTCCATTCCAACGCTTCAGTCATAGGAACCATCCCACCACGTGCCCATGATGCCA
Source organism: Calidris pugnax (assembly GCF_001431845.1). Lineage (NCBI taxonomy): Eukaryota > Metazoa > Chordata > Aves > Charadriiformes > Scolopacidae > Calidris > Calidris pugnax. Next base: position 38,416,945 of record NW_015094506.1, on the reverse strand, counting down.
ATAAGATCATAATCCTGCTGGCATGTGCATGTCTCTAACTCCTCTGATTTATTCCCCACACTACGTGTGTTTGCATAGAGGCATTTAACTTGGGCCCCCGATGAAGCTGACTTACTGGCTGGAGTGGCTAATATTCCTTTGTGCAACACTCCAGGTTCTCTCCTGCTGATCTGTGATCCTTCTCCAGGCTCCGGGTATCTATTGATCAAATGAAATCAAATGAACAACTCTATTTCATACCACAAGACCTGCTTTAAAAAGCACAGTGCTTTTATTCCCCCAGTGACTTTGATAAAGGTACTACACCATGGTGACTGCAAGCATGTGACCACAACAAATGTCTCTTATGACTCCCATGGGCAGCTCAGCATGAGTAAGCAATTCCTAGTACCGTCCAAAGCTACATTCCAGTAAGAGATTATGGTTTTTTGTACAGCCTCATGATTCCTGCCACTCCCCCCCCACCAACAAAAACATCATTGTTTTTATTTCCTCTACATCAGGAGACATAATGACTATCACACCTAACATTTTAACATTTCTTAGGAATAAGAAATTATTTTCCAGGCCATTGTCTATTTTGGTTCTAGATGATGACGAATATGTGCTGAATTTTATAATGGGTGCCAGATAAACTAACTGAGGACTTCACTCAATCCAGAATGTCACAATAGATTTGGAAACAAAACAAAGTGTTTCCAAGAAATATGTGCTTTTAGCCGTCAAATATAACCCAAGTAACTGAGTTCTTTAGAGGGAAATCCAAAGGAAGATGCAAATTTGCTCCCAGTGAATACACAAGGTTTCCCAGCCTATGGTTTAAGCCTGAATGAAGAAAATTTAAGTTAGAACCTCTTAGCAATAACTATTCTTTTAGAGAACTTTCATGAGAGTAGCTGCATCTTGTTCCTCAATGTTTAAAATAAAAATTAAAAAAAAATAATAATACAAGCAATTTTAGTATTTGCTGACATCGCCATTCAGGTCAGCCTTTGCTATGCTTTAGTAACTCAACTGTGTAAACTTGAGCTTGCTGAAGAAATAGCAGACTATTTCCCAAGCCAAAAGCGCTATAGCCTTGCAAGTGTGGGACGAACCTGCTAGGGCAGAGTGTCACAGTACTGCTGCTGTGCTTCTTCCAGAGCTGTGCTCGTTTATCTACATCAAACTGTTTCATTCTATGTAAATATATATAACTTGTCTGGACACTGTATTGTGTAAACATAGCAAGAGAATATACAAGCTGCCCTAGCCATGTTTAAAGTACCATATGTCTGTGGACATGAAGTCTAATTTACATAATATTTAACATCACCTCTCATTAACACTATCTCATGCCTCTGATGCAGGGTCTGAAGCAGCATAATGCTCAAGAGTTAGGAGCCATAAATTTTCCACCCACATGTCAAAGAAGCTTTCTCTGTATCTCCCTATTTGCGGGCCACAAAATACTGAACAATTGATTTAGCCATTTCCAGCTCTATATCCACTTACCCTTCAGAAAAGGAAACTTTACAGATTAATTTCCACATGTGTTTACTTGTATAAACCTTCCTGATAACTTCAAATTTCAAATTATGGCCTAACTGTAACACTTTTGCTAACCTTGTCTTCAAGATTTACTTCAAATGAGCCAGCTTGCAGTGCCAGTTGAGCTTTCAAAGGCATAGCAGTGTCCCAAAATCTATTTCTAATGTTACATCCTCTGGAGCCCAAATGGGAAGCTGACATGAAGCTTAGTTCATGTTATATAAACCACCAAAAAACTTTGTTTTACAGTGGTTTCCATGAACAGGTGGGCAAAAACTAAGAACATCACCTCTAGCACCTTTTTACCTGTTATCTCAATGGGCTTTCTGTCCCTGCAAGCACTAAGCAATCTCTGGGTTAAATCAATTTAGTACAGTCTCAAGGTATTAAAAAATAGTTTGTACCTCTTATTTTTCATCTGCACATGTTGGAATAGATGACATTTTCTTCTTTCTAGCTTTCTCATAAATCTAGATGATAATACACAAGGCTTTTTTTCTTGATAATTTGACAATACTTTATGCTTATTTGCTTTTGGTTTTGGGGTGGTTTTGGATTTTGTTTTTTTTTTTTTTTTTTTTTTTACTTAGTAGACATATTTTTTCTTGCTATTAATCTTTACAATGCGGTAATAACATTCCAAATAGAACTAGGGATCACTATATCAGGGTTTGTACATACACTGAGAAAAAAAATTGTAATTTCTGCTATTCTGTTTATTGCAGAGCGTAGATTAGTACAAACCTATGGAACGCCTGACACAATACGATCCTAGGCTATGCCTGGAGTCCCATATGTTACTAAATAATGGTAGTAGGTTAAATGCTTGGCAGGGATAAAAAGGTGAAGGTGCAGCTAGAGGTAGGGTACAGACAAGTATAGCCAGTTACAATCGTGACAGATGTCTTTGGGCAGCTATTGAAGAGCTCTAAATGTGGAGCCAGACACATCAGTTTAATCCAATAACAGATTTTAGGGGTGGATGATAGGACGTATTGGAGAGTTGCCAAGAAGTGCCTGATGGTTGTGTTGGACTCTTCCAGGCTCAGAAACAGCTCGATTTCATTTCTAAATGGGTTGCATTTAACTTCTTACTACAGTCATAGAAGGAAGGCAGGACAGGGAGGGAGGCTGCTGAGTCTTATCTTGAGTTCTAGTCCCAGTACTGGTGTCCCTGTGCCTTTTTTCAACACAAGAATTATTTATAAAGCATTTATTAATCGCACAGGGTGGACTGACTAATTAAATTGACATTAGGTTTCTCTAATTAGACAGTGTTTGGAAAACATTTCAAATATGAAGAGAGCTGCATTGAGATCTTGTGAACTCAACAAATGACCATAATACACATCCCTGGTTATCTGCATTTTAGCACCCACGTAGTCACGTTTACTTTAATAAAACTTGGTGATGTTCTTCCAGTCAGGTATTTACACTGACCTGCTAGCTTCAAAATGATTTATTTGCCTCTGCTAATCATTTGATCTCCTCTCACCTATTCCTCTTCTTTCATTTGTACATATGACATAAGAAGTGGAAGATGGGTCTTGAATAGTTTAAACCAGCTTGTGATGTAGCAAAAGAAAACTAGACATTAAAAAGAAACATCAAAAGAGAAACAACAGTCTAAACCTTGGCCCTGCAGGACAAAATGATTGTGACCATGACAGCCTCATAGTGCTTTAAGTGATGTCTCAATATTCCTTATGCAGGCAAAATTGCTATTCAAAGCAGTGGAAATTTCCTTAAAGGGAAAATATTCCTAACGATATATATTTGAATCCTTGAGGCTGAGAGTTAGTGACTGATGCATTTTTAGGAACACTTTTCTCTTTGTTCTAGAAATAGTTTTTGCAGGTGAATTTTTATTCAGCCATATGTGAGCGTGGTTGATCTAAAATTGTACTTAATATCAGATGGAAATCTCATTTTCTTCAAATACATTGACAGGATTGTGATAGTGTAAAGTTAGTACTGAAACACAGGTGAGTATTTTTATATGGTGACAGAAACGAAGGTTGGCTTTAACATTGTCAAAACACAATGAAATAGCATTGCTGCAGGAAGTAGTATTCATGATTAGCAATAGGAGAAGTGCATGGCAGAAGTTCTCACCTCTGCCTTTTTCAATACGTTTTTACGTCAATGTCTAACCCTTGTAGATAACATTTAGCATTATTCCTGAATTATACAGTGTATATAGAGAATGAGAAATACAGATCTACAAATTGTAGAGAGATACAAGAGCAGAATGCCTACCTGCTTCTTTTCCTGCTTAGGGTCTTTTCTTTTCACACTGATTATGGACAGTATGACAGCCATTATTGGGAAAAGGAGTCGTAAAGCAAAGTAGGTAATTACCTGTAGAAAAAAGTATTAGGAATTGCCTAATGTAGTAGTTGAATGGAGAAAAGGCTGCTTCAGCTCCACATTCAAAGGTCCAACCAGTAGGGAGGATGAGCCTGAATCCCCTATAAGCACACACATGCACACATTATGTACACCAAATGTCTGTCTGTGTGTGCAAATAGATTTTTATATGTACACACAGATGGTCACGCAGACCACAACATGGACAGAAAATGCACTCACACAAACAGTGTAAACATCCTTATCCTGTTCCCATCTCTGGGTAATGAGGATGAAGGTCATTTAGTGGAACAGGTATGCCTATATAGATATACACACTGAGTGGATGCCTCCAGCAGCCGGGCTCAGACCCTCAGCCTGTGCAGCAGTTGCCACTGGATCCCAGGTCTCCCCACTGATGGCATCTGGACTTATGGGTCCCCAAGGCCACCACCTTACTCCAGCTGCTGATACTCGGAGCCCCTTTGGCACAGCACAGAGGCAGACACACACATGATCAATCTCTAGTAACTTGTCTGGGTGAACACTCCAGTCTATCCAGCCCCTGGCCCTTGGATTTCCTTGTGACCTCATGCTCAGACAAACACATGCAAACAGGTCTCTCCATCGCAGGTCCCTATTTCTGGCTTTACTAGTAGCCAGTCTCCAGATCTCATGGTCTCTCCAGGAGTTGACCTGGGCCTTCCAATCCCTCCAGTAGCCATTTCTCTGAATCTCTGGTCTCTCCAAGATCTGATCCGGCCTTCTGGCACTCCGCAGCTTGGCTCCAAGTCTGCTCACCAGCTAGACCAACTTGATGTTTCCTTCCAATTGCATACTGACGTGCACACCCACACATACTCGAATCTCTCTAGGTAATGGCACTACAGACACCTCGGCCTCTAAACTTGCAGTCCCATGCAGTGTCTGGTGCTTAAGCCTCCATGCGCATACATGCACACAGAACAGAGACCCTGCCAAAACAGTTCAAAACGGATTTTAAAGAGAAGACAGGAAAGACTGTAGGTTTCAGGTACAGGGCATGGTCATGCAAACACGGTGACCAGCTCCCCTGTTAATATGGCTCCTGTTTTCCCATGCTTGTTCCTCCTCAAACTGCCTTTATTCCTCCCCGTTGCCCACTTTCAGCTCACTTCCCCAAATATAGCATGTCTCATGCAAAATGCTCTTCCACTACCTCCCACAATGAGGCCTATAGACCTGTACGCAGTAGCTCCCACCCCCATCTCTTTTGGGGGTGGAAGCTACTTCATCAAAATCTGTATACTTCAGTCTGTAAGATTTGCCCCAGGGAAAGCATTTCCCTTTGACTTGAATTGGCAAGTGTCATCCTTGGGTCATGGGACTGATCATCTTCTCAGGGTAGCCCAGGGAGGAGACAGGTTGGGGACTCCTGATAAGGTTCTTGGGGTTCCACAACTTGTCATTGTTCCTCTGGGCTCCTTTGTGTTCATGGAGATGAGTCTTTATTCAAACAACCTAACAGAAAGATTTCTGGTGGGGATAGAGATGATTCTCTACATTCCCAGGAGGAAGAGGAAGGAGGATCAATCAGTTTTTTACAACCTTACTTATGAAATAGTTTGTCTATCTCTTAGTTCAAACTAACATGCCTGCTTCAGCTCGCTAGTACTCACCTTGTAAGGCCTGGAGAGGCAAGGGTAGGTCAGACATCTGATGGTGAAGATATTTAAACATTGAAATAAATGCTTGAGAAAAATTGCAAAATGCCATTTCAGTTTTTTAAAGAATACAATGAACAAGTACCTCTGAAAACTGGCACAGAGGAATGTGATTTTGTCTTACTGGAAATGGATAGACTACATAACTTCTTATAATGCCTTCCAGGTTCCTTTATGTATTGAATTCTGTTAATTCAATCATGTGTTCAATGAATTTTATTTAGAGTTTAAACTTCATTTTAATGTCATTTAAAATTTCATTGTAAGATTAACAAGAATTGCAATATAACATTTATGAGCATTTTCACTCCAACATATAATTTTGTTCCTGAGGTGTTAACTACAAATTCTAAAGATAATTTAGATTAAGTTAAAAAAGCACATTTCAAATCAAATTAAAAAGAGATTACCCCACTCAGTATGCAGACATGATATATACAATAAGGTCAATGAATAAGCTAACGGTGTTTCGTCTGCCATAATACTACACCTTTCTAATAACTAAAATTATTTGAATGAAAACTCAGCCCCTTTCTTTTACCAATTTTTCCAGAAAATACTTATCACAGACAAAAATAAGGACTTGTCTGAATAGTGTCACCCTTCCTTGATGGCATTGTTTACACTAAATCAACTATCTATTTTTAAAATACTAAAGATATGAATGTCATTGCACAGCTTCATTTGTAAAGAGGAGAAATGATGCTTTTATAATTGAGGCACAGTTTGGGAAGCCAAGAGACTTTTATACTCAGAGCTCTCTGCTCTGCCATAGACTTCTCATGTAGTGTTTGCCAGACCAATAGTCTTCTTTCTCATCTGTGCCTTGTTTTCTCCTTCCCTTTCTGCAAAGGGGGAACATTAATCTTATATAACAACATGCATTGAGGAAAAGAGTCATGAAGAAATTGAAACCACAATATCAATATTATGATAATACGTTCATTACTACTTGTGTCACTGCCTAGCAGTGACATAACTAGTGTACATACACACAGTGGAGGGAAGTCCTCACCCTAGAGAATTTATCTCATTAGATAAGAGAATGAGTCAGATGGGAAATAGAGGCAAAGGCTCACTTAACAAGTCAGTGGCAGAAACAAGACCATATTTTTTAAAATAGTGGCGTGAGCCTCAGGATATTTGAGTGATCTGATTAAAGATTCTGAAATGCCTTATGAAAGCAGAAAGAGGAAGATAGGTGATCTGAGAATGTCTTCATATAATAATATTAGATAAGAACTTTTAAAGAAAATTATTAAAGGTGTGTATTGTCTTTTACATTATTATTTTTTAATTGTAGTAGTTGTATTTGGTTAATTATTTTGACTGCTGTGTTAGTATTTTACTACAATACTGTTAAGTTTTTGAAAGAATACTCTAAGTTTTATCAATAGAAATTTCCACTGTAGTTTATTTTACAACATTTTTTATTCTTTTATTTTAGTATATTTAGTTCTGGGTGAAAGAGAGATATATCCTATCCTTTGTTTTAACCATTTTTTCCCAATCTTGTACATAAAAGCAATGACTAAGCATAGTTTACTAATACATAGAAAATAAATCTTATATACTTAATTTTGTAGAACTTTGAATCCATTTATGTCTAGATTTACTGAAGATTAAAAAACCCTTCATCTTTTTTGTTTGACTTGTAGTGATAGCTTTTCTCATCAAATTCATCTGACACCATAATCGTCATACTTCTGTGCATCTCTCACTATTGCATTGTTTTCTCTTTTTCAACTGAAAAATCTCACTTCCTGTAATTCCTTTATTTTTCTTCCCTTCTTTTTCTGAGCTTTCTCACTCATGACTCCTTTGAGATCATTTGAGATCACCAAATCCAACTGTTAACATAACATGGCCAAGTCCACCACTAAACCATGACCCTAAGCACCATGTCTACAGTTCTTTTAAATAACTCCAGGGATGGCTTCACAACCACTTCCTTGGGCAGCCTGTTCCAGTGCTTGATGACCCTTTCGGTGAAGAGATTTTTCCTAATATCTGATCTAAACCTCCCCTGGCACAACTTGAAGTCATTTTCTCTTGTCGTATTGCTTGTTACTTGGAAGAAGAGATCAACCCCACCTTTCTAGATCCTCCTTTCAGGCTGTTGTTGAGAGCAACAGTCCCTAACACTTCATCTCTGCTGCTCCTTCCCTCTCACTCTTTTTCCCCTGCTCTATCACGGGCCTTTCCATGGGCTGCAATTCTTCAAGAAGACCTTGCTCTAGTGTGGGATCTCCACAGGCTTCAGCTCCTTCAGGAAATATTTACCTGCTCCACCATGGTTTCCTCCAGGGACTGAAGGAGAATTTCTGCTCTGGCAGCTGGAGCACTTTGTCCTTCTCCTTTTCTGACCTTGGTGTCTGCAGGGCCATTTCTCACAATTTTTTTTTCATCTTCCTCTGCTGTTGTGGCATTCATTTTCCCCTTTCTTAAACACACTTTTACCACTGTCTTGGGGTGGGTTGGAACAGACTGGAAGCATCGGTGTTGGGCTCAGGGCAGCCTCAGCTTCTCCTCACAGAGGCTGCCCCACAGCCCCCCACTATTGATGCCTAGGCAGGGACACTCAGCACAGATGGTCAAGATCCATTGTGCTGTGCTGGCTTAGCAATGAATCATTCCCATTTCACTATCAACAAAATTTAGATTTGGATATTGTTTTCAGAAATTCAGTAGTACTTATATTTGCATAAGAAATGTGTAAAATTATGGGTATGTTTTCTTAATTTCTGATCCTTTTCCAGTTCTTCAAAACTCTTCATGAACCTCTTAAGAACTTCTAGCCATGTAGTTATTTGTAGTCCTCAGGAAAATTCTGTTTACAATCTTCTTTTTTTTTTTTTCAGTATTCACATTAAACCTCCATGAGGTTTATCTTTTCAGCCAGTGTACTTACTGTAACAAAACCTTCCTTTATCTGTGTCTCCTTTAAAATATTGTTAAACTACTGAAGATGATTAATAAAGTCTAGGGTCACAATTGTCAAAATAATGTAGAAAATAGTGTCCTAAATCCCAACATCAGGAAATTCTGTGTCAGCCAACACAAACTTTGCACAAAATGCAAAAAGGTGCAGAATTCCCTTGGGATTTTGTTTTAAAAACAAGTCTTCCTACAGTCAAAGAAGTTACTTGAAGGTTTTATGTCGTCAGGTTTTTTGTCTTCTTTAATTTTTACAAACAAATATTTCTTTGAACATGCATATGGAAAAACTTTGCCATGTAATAGTATTGTAAAAAAAATGAAATTCTTCAGTATATGAGAATGCATATCCTGCTGACATTTTATCATTGATTTACAAGTTTTTTATAATGGAGATTTTGGTTGTCAGTATGTAAATACGATTTTGTAGAGGAATGGAAGGAAAAAAGGAGGCAAGTATTCGGGAAAGGTCTGAAAATTGTGGGAAGTTAAAAAAATTATAAATCCAAAACTAAAAATGTCTTTCTGCCAAATCTGCCCAAAAGTTTTCATTTGTTTGGGTTTAGAAGGATTTAGAATATAAGCACAGAAATCAATACAGTGAAGGAAAAAAATCACCTCAACATTCACTTTGCCTCTACTTTTTCTGACCAGTGCCATAAAATTCTGACAACGCTTGAAGTTTAAAAATAGTCAAGCTTTTCATTGCAAAGCTTAAATGCTATGTTTAGGTTTCTACCAAACGATGCCTTCAGGTACTAGTGTCACTTCATTTATTATTTGTTGCAGTGTCCAACAAACGGATTTACTTTATCTACAGCTCCACACCCTGTCGCTGTTCATTATGAAAGGAAACCAGGGGCCCTAACAGCTTGAGAGACACTCCTATTTGGGCTACCATAGCAACGAGTATGTGTATTAAAGTATAGGTCACATGGCTTAGTTTCCTAAGGCTAATTAATTTCACTAATTATGGCCTCATACCAGCTGCAGAATGTGTTGTGACCTGGTGAAATCAGCTGTGGACAATTCTTTTCCATACTATGGTGGTACGACCTCGCCATGTGGAAATATTAATGTCATTATGAGAATTGCATACAGTATGTACAGAAAACAAATACTGCTGCATGATTAGAGACTGGACCATGGGACCCTGAAGATGTTTAATGTAGATGTTTAAATCTTCTTTATTGCTTTCTCTATCATCTGTCGGTATTAAATAGGTTATAAAGAGCAGAGTAGTTAAGCTTAAAAGATTGTCATTGAAAGGTTGTTTAATTCACCAGCTTTACAAAGGATTTATGAAGCACCTACCACTTAGGGCAATACAGATATGCATATAAAAATATATGTTTAATATAGTAGTATCTACCAAGCAAGTAAAAACTAGCTAGCTCCAGCTTGTTTTAGTTTTTATATATTGCAAAAATAATACTTAACTGAAAATCAGAAATTATTTTATGTCACAAATAGCATTGACTCTGTTAGAAATTAGAAGGCCCTAAGTCTCTGCTTTGCCTGTAAAATTGAGTTAATTTTAGCCCTCACCGCATATGCAGTTTGATCTGTGTTTTAATAGAAAAGCAGGTGTCTACCTAAGCTTTGGGGAGCAATTAACAATTCATTTTGTATAAAACCACAATGTCTCACTGGCAAAACTAATTGAAGTAAATAAGACATTTTCAATCAGCTAAGAGAAGGCATTAAAACAGCCTTGCAAAATTGTCATGACAAATTACCAGCCAAAGCACAAAACCTTCTCAGACGGTGATTGATGAGAATGAAAAATTAATGATATCTTACTGGCCTGTCAAAAGAAAAAATTGCTTGCCCGGCTGAATAGGATTTTGTGAGGCAGCATTAAATTATAGGAAATTAATAAAATGTAGGAATGTTTTTTATTTTTTAGCATAATTATTAGCAGGGCTGTTTCCCCTACAGTGTGAAAAAAAAACAAATTCTGCTCTCACCCCCTCAGGACACACACAGGCTTTCTCTGTCTATGCCAGGAGAGTAATATCACCAAGTCTGTAAAAGATGATATTGGGGAAAGTGTGTGCTTAGGATGGGCACAGAAGAGTAAAATTAGGCCTGGCGCTTTCATTAGCATGCAGACCCCAGTCATTACCCCCAGTATGTGGGGTGCGTGGAAGGACAAACTGGCACTTCAGACCTGACTCTGAAGAGAAACCTTCCCACACCCTGTGCCTGTCCCCGTTCATCTGACAACGAACCATGACAAAGACTTTCTCAGAGGTGGGACTAGGTAGACAAGCTGTGGATGGGTAAGGTACAGGTCCAGAGTAGACAGATGAGGAGTTTCATTAAATATTTCACGTGTCTCATGTTTCATGAAACTTGTTTTTCCAATGAGTGCTTTCCCTCCCTCCCCCTGCTCCTTCCCTCC